>NC_136265.1:161134601-161490627 GCF_964187855.1 Myxine glutinosa | reverse complement strand
GATTCCACGAGGCGGAGCTAACGAGCCGAGGGCGTGTCACTCCCCGCCGGATATACGCGGCCACGCGCCGGATGTGACGTGAGATTCGCCCCCAGCTGGAGAAAGACGGACCTGCGAGCGCTGAAACAGATGCGCCTGAGTTTGGAGAGGCCTGAGAAAGAACGTCACCTCTGAGCGCTGCGACGAGACCTCCCCGCATCTCTGGACCGAACCGTGTACCCTGCTTTGAGCCAAGAGTGCACCTTGAGCCATCGCTATCTGCCTTTCCTAGCCATCAAACCCCGTGTGAGTCAGCGTTGTCCCGTTTATCTGTGGTCTGTCTAGGGTTAATATAAGAGTGTGTCTAAGTGCCTGTCTTTCTATGCTGTCCCTCTTGTAGTTGTAATCTAACCTTCCGCCTTAATATAACCTCCTCCGGAGGTCTTGAGAACTGAACCCCTGGTGTCGTATTGTGTCATTATAACCCAGCCGGGTGTCTTCTTTTTCTTATTGAGCCAGCGTAGCGCGACTTCGTCAACGTCGAGTATAGTCGGGTAGTTTGTGCGGACACGACGGCCATTCCGCTCGGCCCACCTTAACATCAAAGTCGTGTCTGTAACAATTGGTGTCGAGGAGTGGAATTCGAACCCGGGACTAAATTTATTAGGCCCAAATTTTGGGAGGGAAAATCGATTCGGAGCGCGTACTGCGCTCGACGAAATTATAACGGAAAAAAAAAATTGGATTTGTTTTACGAAACTCGAATTTTGCAAGTCGCGCTATGGCGGATCACGACAGCTGGGGTCCGGTAAAGGAGAGTGAGGTAGGGTCGATCCAGGACCAAAATGAGGGACAGGAGGAGAGCGAAGCAGTGAGGGCGGCAGGTTCGCAAAATAGCGCCGTCACGCACGAAGAAGCGGGCGCGCAAAATGGCGCCTCGCTGGTCACCGTGCCCGCGACCGAAGTAGCGCCGCTGGGGAAGATTGGAACTTTTTTTTATACAAATGACGGCCCTTATGGAAAAGAATAGTGAGCGATTGGAAAACCAAATGGGGGTAATGGGGAACCGGATGGATGCTCAGAGTGAGCAATTGGGGGTAATGAGGGACGAAGCGAGGGCTCAGAGTGAGCAAATGGGGGTAATGGGAAACCAAATGGGGGTAATGAGGGACGAAGCGAGGGGTACCAGTGAGGGGTTAGACAATAATTTTGAGAGTTAGACAAGAAATTTGGGAAGATAGACAATAATTTTGAGGGGTTAGACAACGGGATAAAAGAAGTGAAAAATGGGTTAATGGGGGTAGAAAATAGAATGGCTGCCCAGGAGAATCAGATAGAGGGAGTGAAAAATGGTTAGAGGGGTTAGAAAACAGTATGGAAGGCAAATTGAGGGACATGAGGGACCAAGCGGAAGGGAAGTTTAAACAAATGGAGCAGCAGATAGAGGGGGGTCAGAATGGGGGTAGAAACCAAACTGGATGCTCACAGGGAGGAAATGGAGCAGATGAGGGTGGCATCTGGGCAGGAGATGCAAGTGATGGGGAGAGGAGATCAGAAGAGGAGTGAGTGAGGAGGTCGGAGGAGTGCGCGAGGAGGTGAGGCACTGTGAGGAGCACATGGAAAAGGAGGTGAGAAAGGCGACTGTAAAGTTACAAGGGGGCATAGAGGACCTGACGCAGGAGGTGGAGCAGCTGACGGTGGGACAGACGGAGTTAGTGGAGCAGGTTCAAAGGAACACTGCGGTATTAGGAGTTTAAAGGCGACACAAAAAGAAATTAAAAACGACTTGATAGCGACAAAGAGGGAATGTCAGATGGTACGTGAGGGACTGACAACGAGGTTGGACGAGGTGATAGAGGTAATGAGACGAAGACCGGCAGGTGAGGACGCACATGGAAACGGTCAAGGTAGCCTTGGAGGACGAGCTTGAGGAGACGTACCGGGGGAATAAAAGAGGTGAAGCACAAATTAGAAGAAGTGGAAGAAGGGATGAGCGAAATTAAGAAGCGACGGAGAGGGGATAAGAAAGAAATAAAAGAGGAGATAAAAGAATTGGTCCAAAGTCTGTGTTTGGATCGTGATGACGTGCTCATTAACCGGATGAGGGATTCGCAGGTGATGGAGGAGAAGCGAAGAGGAAGAGGACCCGGTGTAAGTGGTGACCAATATGGTCGTGCGTATGATGCGCCAGGGGATTTAATAAGCTTGGGGGTCGAGATAGACCCGGGTGTTCGTGAGAGGCCGTTGGTGAAGTGTGCGACTGGTCTGGTGTGCGAAAGAGGAGGTGTGCAAGAAAGTCCGACTCTGGGGTGTGTGAGGAAAAAGTGCGTGCCAAGGAGTGAGGGTGCTGGCGAGAGTGAGTCGGTCGTAGCGCGTGTGCGAGGGAGCACATGGAAGCGCGGTGTGGTGAGTGTTACAGAGGGTGTGACGGGAGAGTGTGCGCAAGAGTGTGCGCGAGAAAGGTGTGTAACGGACAGGTGCCTGAGGAAAGAGTGCGCTGTCAAAGGCAAGGAAGAATGCACACCTGTGGGGAGTGTTACAGAGGGTGTCACGCAAGAGTGTGCGCGAGAAAGGTGTGTGACGGACAGGTGTATGAGGAAAGAGTGCGCTGTCAAAGGCAAGGAAGAATGCACACCTGTGGGGAGTGTTACAGAGGGTGTCACGCAAGAGTGTGCGCGAGAAAGGTGTG
Source organism: Myxine glutinosa (assembly GCF_964187855.1). NCBI lineage: Eukaryota > Metazoa > Chordata > Myxini > Myxiniformes > Myxinidae > Myxine > Myxine glutinosa. The sequence goes on along the minus strand of NC_136265.1, from coordinate 161,487,959 downwards.
TGACGGACAGGTGTATGAGGAAAGAGTGCGCTGTCAAGAGTAAGGGTGAGTGCGCTGTCAGGAATGGAGGTGAAAGTAGTGAGAGTGACATGGAGCGTGAGTTAGTTGTGACAGGTGAGCGAGGATGTACACCTGGGATGGAAGGATGCACACCTGGAATGGTAGAGCGTGAGTGGGAATGCACGCTGGAGTTGGTGGTGAGGCACGTGGTTGGGTGTGCGAATGAGAGCACACCTGTGATTGTCACAGAGGAGGTGACTGAGGAGGGGGCGCGAAGAGGTGTTTTGGTGAGGTGTGCGACCAACGAATGTGTGCCAAAGTGTTCGGTGGTCAGGTGTGTGACCAAGTCTGTGAGTGGAATGAGAGTACCTTGGTGTGTAAGGAAAGGTACGACGAGGAGCATGGAGACGGCTGGATGTGTGAGCAAGGAACGGGCTGCGGGGTGTAAGCGTCCAGGTGAAGCATCGACGTTAGACGGGATAGAGTTTAGAACGACTTATAGTCGAATCGGGCCCTCGGTGCGTGCTGGGCCTCGCTTTGAACGGCCGCGTCCAGGCTCCACTAGGCGGAGCTGGCAGCCCGATAGGAAGGGTCGTTATGGCGACCACGTTTTGTTGAGACGTGCCGGCAGGTCGAGATCGGGACATTGGATGGCTCCACGCCGAGGTGATGCGTGGGATCTCGGCCCGGGTACGCCCCCGTCCCTGCCCCGAATGCCGGACGCATCCAGCCGCAGGCACAAAACAACCAGCATCCATTGCTTGGCTTTACGAAGCCGGGCTTTGGACAGGGATTGGCGCACCGAGAGGTATTAGTGAGTAGACTGGGTGATGAGGTTAGTGTTTTGGACCCAAAATTAGAGAAAAACAAAATTTGATGATTGGCAAAGGATTGGCAGTAGTGATTGGCAGATGATGGGCAGTGATTGGCAAATTTTTGATTTGTTGAAATTTGATGTGCAAAATTGGTAGTGAGAGACCCCCGATGTGGTGGGATGGCATCCCTGCCACCCTTCCCATGAGGGGGGCAAAGGAGCAATAGTTTATGGGGTATATGGCAGTGAAAACTAGCCCGGGTGGGTTAGGATATTGTGTGTAGGGATCTAGAAGATGACATTAGGTAACGTTAAGATTAGTTAGTGACTGATACCTGTAGTGGGGACGCAGGTAGATTAGTGTGGATTATAATGACGAGGGAGCGCAATAGTTAAAGGGACGACTGGGAAGCGCAAGTTTCAGAAGGGAGTAGTTAGCTGAGATGATGCTGTGTGTGTGAGGATTGAACAGGTGTGATTGCACAGGTGTGCAACTGGACAGGTGTGTGGAGTAGTGTATGAGTAGTGAGTGTTGTGGATCAGCGCGAATGCGCTTGGGGAGAGAAGGGTGCCGGTGGCACCAGGTGTGAGAGCACAGGTGTGCAGGTACAGGTGTGTGGAGAGAGTTGGAGTAAGTGGTACGGAGTGGTGTGCATGGTGCGAAGGTGTGGATGGGGGAAGAGTGGACCCCCATCACGGATACCCGGGGCGGGTAGTGTAAGTGTTAGGTAGAGGGTGCAGGTAAATTGTGGTTGGATGTTGGCATCTGTGGTGCGGTTGCAGAATGGTGTTGTGAATGGGTGCATTAGTGTTGTGGAAATGGCTGGGCGTGTAGCCTGTTAGTGTGTGTAGTTGGTTGGGCACTCCACCACTGTGAGGATGTCGGCCAGGTGAGGCCGCAGGTGGGCTCTGGGAGCCGGTAGAGTTGTGGATGGGGCCCGAGGATCCGGAGGATGGACCCGGGTAGCCCAGTGCCAGAGAGGGCACCGAGTGGGGAGAGTGCCAGAGGGCCTTCCCCAGGTAGTTAGGTTAGGGCAAGGAGCAGGTAAGCTCGGAGGCAACTGCAGTGGTGGAGGTGTGCAGGTGGGTAGACCCACTGGGAGAGGTACACGCCGCAGCCCAGAAATTGTGCGAGGGCACCGGGAGATGAATCGGGGGAGTGAGACCCCAAATTGAAGAGCACCACAGTTTGGCCAATGGGAATTGGTTTTTAGAACCCATAGTGTAAGAGGGCCAATGGTTTGGCCGGAGAAAGACCCCGGGTAGTGTAAAGTTGTTAAAGTCATTTAGGAAATAGTTAGGATTAATGAACCTGTCGCACCATACGCAGCCACTTACCTGTGGTGATGATGATGACTCCACACCTGTGTTTTCTTTGTTTTGTGCAGGAAATGAGATTGCTGTGGATTTGTGAGACGCATCACGACGTGGATGAGACATTGGGGTGATTCCATCTCTCCCTCCCTAGGAGGGACTGATGATGAATTGGTAATGGCAAATTTTGATGAGAGTTGAAAATGGCAAATTTGATTGGTTAGGAGGGAGAGAAGACGAATTTGGTATATGGGAGGAACGGGGAAGACAGTAGGGATGTTTGTCGATTTGTAAAGTAGATGTTTATGGGTAGTGTTGTGTTTTGTGGATGCAGTAAGGGGTAAGGGAGGGGCCATGTAGGTTACCTGGTGGGGGGGGGCGTACGATAGGAACGTACCTGTCTCACCTGGTTCCCATGTGCCCCCAGTGTGCATTACCTTACATTGCGTGCACTTTTGCGCCCTTACCACCTTACTCACTTGTTTCTTCTTTTGTCTCCCACCTCCGAGGATCTGGCTTTGGGGTAGAGAGAGAGGAGAGAGAGGTGCTGGCTGCGCAGTTGTGGGCCTGCACTTTCGCTGTTTGCTGCCGGGATCGATACACCATATGGACCGCAATGTTTGTGGCCACCCACAATGGACCGCAGTTCGTTTGCGGCCAAGCACCACCCGGGGATGGACCTATGGGTCAACGTGGCACCTATGCCATAAAGGTGAACCACTGTTAACTAACACCAAGTGCACCACAAGAAGAGCAAGAGACACCTGCAGGGTTAGGGGTTGTCGAATTTATTTTTATTCCAATGAACAATGGTGACTGCACCGATTGGTGGTGGGGTGGTGCTGTTGATGCTCGGGAAGGGTGCTCTGCACGTTATTAAAGGCCGTCGGCCACAGAGCACTCGTGGGTTGGTGTATCGATGTTGGCAAGCGCGCTCTCTCTATGCATAACATCTGCATGTGTTCCTCCAAAGACAGGTCCTGGATCGTAGTGTAGATATCAGCGTAATCTTGTAAATAATGCTCCCTACCGGCTGTATGTGTAGTTTGCGAATTCTTTCCGGATTCGGTTATCCTGTGGGTGTGTTTCTGTGAGGAGAAGGGTGCAACGTCGCAGGGGGACATATTTACTCATTTGTGAATATCTGTAAAACTGTCGCACTCAGGGTAGAGTTAATAGTAGAGGGAACTACATTGCGTGCCACACTAAAGTAGGTAAAAATTTATCGGGTCGGGACGCCCCGAGGGTAGAGAAGGGTGCAATGTTGCGAATATGGAATTTGGCCTCCATATCCGCTTGTAAATATTCCCCTATTTTCTCCAATACTCCCCAACTTTCCCCAATCCCCCATTCCCTAGTCCCATTGCATGTAAATAACAATCAGTAGAGCCGACCTTCCCCTTATTCCCCCATTAAATGTCGTGCCCAGGTCCACCGCACCACACGTAGCCAACTTTCGGACATCTTCCTAGTTATTCTTAATCTATGTCAGTTAAGGCCTCGTTTCCATTAATTATGACTCTTCGTTGCACCAGAATGTGATTATATGGCATCAGTAGTGAGTTTAGGACCTTTCCCATACCTCCTCCCATCTTCTTCCCCAAACAACAACAATAACAACAACTACAACAACAATTACAACAACAACAACAGAGGGGATGGCGGCGGAGCGGGGGAGGATGCGTCCTCACACCGGCTCGATTAGCTCCAGACCATGCGCTCCACGGGGTTACCCCGAAGGGGCTGGCTGTCAGCTCCTCGTCGGGGGCGGAGCCAGTAACCCCCCCCGCACGCACCCAATGAGAAGCAACGTGCCGATTCCACGAGGCGGAGCTAACGAGCCGAGGGCGTGTCACTCCCCGCCGGATATACGCGGCCACGCGCCGGATGTGACGTGAGATTCGCCCCCAGCTGGAGAAAGACGGACCTGCGAGCGCTGAAACAGATGCGCCTGAGTTTGGAGAGGCCTGAGAAAGAACGTCACCTCTGAGCGCTGCGACGAGACCTCCCCGCATCTCTGGACCGAACCGTGTACCCTGCTTTGAGCCAAGAGTGCACCTTGAGCCATCGCTATCTGCCTTTCCTAGCCATCAAACCCCGTGTGAGTCAGCGTTGTCCCGTTTATCTGTGGTCTGTCTAGGGTTAATATAAGAGTGTGTCTAAGTGCCTGTCTTTCTATGCTGTCCCTCTTGTAGTTGTAATCTAACCTTCCGCCTTAATATAACCTCCTCCGGAGGTCTTGAGAACTGAACCCCTGGTGTCGTATTGTGTCATTATAACCCAGCCGGGTGTCTTCTTTTTCTTATTGAGCCAGCGTAGCGCGACTTCGTCAACGTCGAGTATAGTCGGGTAGTTTGTGCGGACACGACGGCCATTCCGCTCGGCCCACCTTAACATCAAAGTCGTGTCTGTAACAATATATTCCCATATGCTGTTCGAGTTTAGGGATCTGTGGACACATTATTGTTGGTGTACGGACTCAATACAAACGCAGTGAACCAATATAGGATTTTTTGGCAAACCGGATGACTAATTGGTCCATCAGCAAAGCACCTGAATGTTGTGTTGTGTTACACCTGAATTTAAGAATTATCAAATTGAGATTTGTTTGTCACTGATCGACACATAATACCCCATAATGTCAAAGGGGATTTTTTCTTTTAGGATTTTTTACAAAATAATTAAAATGAAAAGCTGAAATGTCTTGATTAATTAAGTATTCAACCCCTTTGCTATGACACTCCAAATTGAACTCAGGTGCATCCAATTTTCTTTGATTATTTTTGAAATGTCTCTACAACTTGATTGGAGTCCACTTGTGGCCAATTCAATTAATTGGACATGATTTATAATAATTAAAAAACACACCTTTCTATACAAGGTCCCACAGTTGACAGTGCATGTCAGAGCAGAAACTACCACGAAGTCCAAGGAACTGTCCATAGAACTACGAAATAGAATTGTGAGGAGGCATGGATCTGGGGAAGGGTATAAAACAATTTCTAACATTGAAGGTTCCCAACAACACATTAAGCTCCATCATTAAGAAATGGAAAGAATATGGAACTACCCAGACTCTTCCTAGGGCTGGCCTTCCAACCAAACAGAGCAACCGGGAAAGAAGGGTCTTTATCAGGGAAGTGACCAATAACCCAATGACCTCTCTGACAGAACACCAGAGTTCCTTGGCCGAGATCTGAGAACCTGCCGTAAGGACAACAGCATCTGCCGCACTTCACAAATCTAGGCTTTATGGGAGAGTGGCCAGATGGAAGCCATGCCTGAGAAAAAGGCACATGACAGCACGCCTGGAGTTTGGAAAAAGGCACGTGAAAGACTCTGTGAGAGCATGAGGCAAAAGATGCTGTGGTCTAATGAGACAAAAAATTGAACTATTTGGCCTGAATGCAAAACGCTATATGGCGGTAACCGAGCACAGCAAATCACCCATCCAACACCATCCCTTCCATGAAGCACATGGTGATTGCAGCATCATGCTATGGGGATGCTTTTCAGCAGCAGGGATGGGATACTTGTCAGGATAAAGGGAACAATGAATGGAGCCAAGTACAGGCAAATCCTTGAGGAGAACCTGCTACAGAGTCCAAAAGACCTCAGACCGCAGCAAAGATTTACATTCCAACAGTACAATGCCCCAAGCATACAGCCAAAGCAACACTGGAATGCCTTCAGTTCAGAACAAGAACGTGAAAGTCCTTGAGCAACCTGGGCCAAAGCCCAGACTTGAATCCAATTGAGAATGTGTGGAAATACTTGAAGATTGCTGTTCACCAATGCTCCCCATCCAACTTGACAGAGCTCGAGCAAGTCTGCAAGGAAGAATGGGAGAAACTCCACAAATCCAGATGTGCAAAGCCAAAGGTGCTTCTAGAAGTATTGACTCACAGGGCTGAATACTTCTGTAAATTAGATATTTCTGTATTTCTTTTTTTTTTATTATGAAAATATTTTAAAAATTCCACTTTGACATTTTGGGATATTATGTGTAGATCAGTGATAAAAGGAAATCTCAATATAATCCATTTAAAATCCAGGCTGTAACACATGAAAATGTGAAAAAGGTCAAGGAGTGTGAAAACTTTCTGAAGGCACATGCACATCTGACTTTTATCTCTATATTTTGGCAGATTGGAGATTTCAGAATATCTCAAGAAAAGGGTGAGCTATTGTATACCAGGTACCCCGGATAAATTCCGAGATCGATGACAAAAAAGAGTGGATACTTTCAGATGCTTGGTTACCACCACAGTAAGCTCAGTTACCGACTGCGAGAGTAAGCTTGGTTACCACCACAGTAAGCTATAGGTTACCGGCCACGATAGTAAGCTTGGTTACCACCACAGTAAGCTCGGTTATCCCCACAGTAAGCTCGGTGACCGACCGCGACAGTCAGCTTGGTTACCACCACAGTAAGCCTGGTTACCCCCACAGTAAGCTATAGGTTACCGGCCACGATAGTAAGCTTGGTTACCACCACAGTAAGCTCGGTTACCCCCACAGTAAGATCGGTTACCACCACAGTAAGCTAGGTTACCGACCACGAGAGTAAGCTTGGTTACCACCACAGTAAGCTCGGTTACCGGCCGCGAGAGTAAGCTTGGTTTCCCCCACAGTAAGTTCGGTTACCACCCTTGTAAGCTCGGTTATCCCCACAGTACAGTAAGCTTGGTTATCAGCTGCGAAAGTAAGCTCGGTTACCGCCACAGTAAGCTCGGTTACCCCACAGTAAGCTGTTACCACCACAGTAAGCTCGGTTACCCCCACAGTAAGCTCGGTTACCACCACAGTAAGCTCGGTTACCGCCACAGTAAGCTCGGTTACCACCACAGTAAGCTCGGTTACCGCCACAGTAAGCTCGGTTACCGCCACAGTAAGCTCGGTTACCGCCACAGTAAGCTCGGTTACCACAGTAAGCTCGGTTACCGCCACACTAAGCTCGGTTACCCCCACAGTAAGCTCGGTTACCGCCACAGTAAGCTCGGTTACCCCCACAGTAAGCTCGGTTACCGCCACAGTAAGCTCGGTTACCGCCACAGTAAGCTCGGTTTCCGCCACCGTAAGCTCGGTTACCGCCACCGTAAGCTCGGTTACCGCCACACTAAGCTCGGTTACCCCCACAGTAAGCTCGGTTACTGCCACAGTAAGCTCGGTTACCCCCACAGTAAGCTCGGTTACCCCCACAGTAAGCTCGGTTACTGCCACAGTAAGCTCGGTTACCGCCACAGTACGCTCGGTTACCGCCACAGTAAGCTCGGTTACCGCCACAGTAAGCTCGGTTACCGCCACACTAAGCTCGGTTACCCCCACAGTAAGCTCGGTTACCGCCACATTAAGCTCGGTTACCGCCACAATAATCCGTGTTGAAAGTTTGTTCGTTTTCGAGCAATTTATGAAAACCCAGGCAGTATAGTTCTCGTCAATACGATCCGTGGTTTTTGGAACAGTTTGTTACTCACGTGGTTCGATTATTTGGAAAAGCCATTATATAAGAATAAACGAACAAAGATAATTTAGAAAATTATATAGAGGGTATAGTAGATGACAAGAAACATGTCAACAATCGTACTGTAATAACAAACATTCCCCATAAGTGCAGATCAACACTGACGTCAGAGGATCTGGGGCGGAGCCAAAAGAGTGACAAAGTGACATCATATCCTTTTGAGAATACGATATTTCCCATCGTCGCGTTTCGACGCCATAGTTTATTTTCCCGACTCCATAATCTGTAAGTGTGTTGCTCGGATTCGGCGCTCTCCCTGCCCTTGTTGGTCTTGGAGAAAGCGTTTGTGGAAATCGAAAGGGAACCATGGCGGCTCCCTGCGAGGAAGGAGGTGTGCGGGAATGCGAGCTGTATGTTCAGAAGCATGGGATCCAGGCCGTGTTGAAGGAGAGCATCGTGCAGCTTTGTGTGGCGCGGCCTGAGAGACCGATGAGATTCCTGAGGGAACACTTTGAACGTCTTGAGAGGGTGAGGGAAAGATCCTTTTGAGAAGGGGAGGGAAGGGTGAGATTGAGAATGTAGGTGGGCAGAGGAAGAGGAGGAGGAGAAGATAGGTGGGACGTGGGTAGAGGAGGAGGAGAAGGGAAGGGTGAGAATGTAGGTGGGCAGGGGAAGAGGAGGAGGAGAAGATAGGTGGGACGTGGGTAGAGGAGGAGGAGGAGGAGGAGGGGGGAAGGGTGAGAATGTAGGTGGGTAGAGGAGGAGGAGGAGAAGATAGGTGGGTAGTGGAGGAGGAGAAGGGAAGGGTGAGAATGTAGGTGGGTAGAGGAAGAGGAGGAGGAGGAGAAGATAGGTGGGTAGTGGAGGAGGAGGAGAAGGGAAGGGTGAGAATGTAGGTGGGTAGAGGAGGAAGAAGAGGAGGAGGAGAACATAGGTGAGTAGAGGAGGAGAAGGGAAGGGTGAGAATGTAGGTGGGTAGAGGAGGAGGAGGAGGAGAAGATAGGTGGGTAGTGGAGGAGGAGGAGGAGAAGGGAAGGGTGAGAATGTAGGTGGCTAGAGGTAGAGGAAGAAGAGAGGGGGGGGAGAAGATAGGTGGGTAGAGGAGGAGGAGGAGGAGGTGGGTGGGTAGAGGAGGAGGAGGAGATGGGTGGGTAGAGGAGGAGGAGGAGATGGGTGGGTAGAGGAGGAGGAGGAGGAGGAGGAGAAGATGGGTGGGTATAGGAGGAGGAGGAGGAGAGGATGGGTGGGTAGATGAGGAGATAGGTGGGTAGATGAGGAGGAGATAGGTGGGTAGATGAGGAGGAGAAGATAGGTGGGAGGAGGAGGAGGAGAAGATTGGTGGGTAGAGGAGAAGGTGAAGGAGAAGATGGGTGGGTAGATGATGAGAAGATGGGTGGGTAGATGAGAAGATGGGTGGGTAGATGATGAGAAGATGGGTGGGTAGATGAGGAGAAGATGGGTGGGTAGATGATGAGAAGATGGGTGGGTAGATGAGAAGATGGGTGGGTAGATGAGAAGATGGGTGGGTAGAGGAGGAGGAGGAGGAGGAGGAGGAGGAGGAGATAGGTGGGTAGTGGAGGAGGAGGAGAAGGGAAGGATGAGAATGTAGGTGGGTAGAGGAGGACGAGGAGGAGGAGAAGATAGGTGGGTAGAGGAGGAGAAGGGAAGGGTGAGAATGTAGGTGGGTAGAGGAGGAGGAGGAGGAGAAGATAGGTGGGTAGTGGAGGAGGAGGAGAAGGGAAGGGTGACAATGTAGGTGGGTAGAGGAGGAAGAGGAGGAGGAGAAGATAGGTGGGTAGAGGAGGAGAATGGAAGGGTGAGAATGTAGGTGGCTAGAGGTAGAGGAAGAAGAGAGGGGGGGAGAAGATAGGTGGGTAGAGGAGGAGGAGGAGAAGATAGGTGGGTAGAGGAGGAGGAGGAGGAGGAGAAGGGAAGGGTGAGAATGTAGGTGTGTAGAGGAGGAGGAGGAGGAGAAGATAGGTGGGTAGTGGAGGAGGAGGAGAAGGGAAGGGTGAGAATGTAGGTGGGTAGAGGAGGAGGAGGAGGAGAAGATAGGTGGGTAGTGGAGGAGGAGGAGAAGGGAAGGGTGAGAATGTAGGTGGGTAGAGGAGGAGGAGGAGGAGGAGGAGAAGATAGGTGGGTAGTGGAGGAGGAGGAGGAGGAGGAGAAGGGAAGGGTGAGAATGTAGGTGGCTAGAGGTAGAGGAAGAAGAGAGGGGGGGAGAAGATAGGTGGGTAGAGGAGGAGGAGGAGGTGGGTGGGTAGAGGAGGAGGAGGAGGAGATGGGTGGGTAGAGGAGGAGGAGGAGGAGATGGGTGGGTAGAGGAGGAGGAGGAGATGGGTGGGTAGAGGAGGAGGAGGAGGAGATGGGTGGGTTGAGGAGGAGGAGGAGGAGATGGGTGGGTAGAGGAGGAGGAGGAGGAGGAGGAGGAGAAGATGGGTGGGTATAGGAGGAGGAGGAGAAGATGGGTGGGTAGATGAGGCGATAGGTGGGTAGATGAGGAGATAGGTGGGTAGATGAGGAGGAGATAGGTGGGTAGATGAGGAGGAGAAGATAGGTGGGAGGAGGAGAAGATTGGTGGGTAGAGGAGAAGGTGAAGGAGAAGATGGGTGGGTAGATGATGAGAAGATGGGTGGGTAGATGATGAGAAGATGGGTGGGTAGATGATGAGAAGATGGGTGGGTAGATGAGGAGAAGATGGGTGGGTAGATGAGGAGAAGATGGGTGGGTAGATGAGAAGATGGGTGGGTGGAGGAGGAGGAGATGGGTGAGTAGATAGGTGGGAGGAGGAGAAGATTGGTGGGTAGAGGAGAAGGTGAAGGAGAAGATGGGTGGGTAGATGATGAGAAGATGGGTGGGTAGATGATGAGAAGATGGGTGGGTAGATGATGAGAAGATGGGTGGGTAGATGAGGAGAAGATGGGTGGGTAGATGAGGAGAAGATGGGTGGGTAGATGAGAAGATGGGTGGGTAGAGGAGGAGGAGATGGGTGAGTAGAGGAGATTTTTTTTTTTTGTTGTTAATTTTGCCTTCTCGTATGTTCTTGCATCATAATATTAATAGTGCACCTGTGCTGAAGTTGTGCACCTGATATTTGATCAGTGTTGACCTACTTTTTTTTGATTGTGACCTCATTGACAAACAAGAATGACTGCACTGTGTTCATAACCTGCAACACAAATATATATTTTGTCCCCCCTCTGTCCACTCGACTCTCATCCTTGCTGCAGAAGGAATTGTACAATTTATCTCCGAGGGGCTTCATGCTTTGGTTCAGTATAAATTACGAGTCAGTCTGACGTTACCCCCACAGTGGCAAAAGCTGCGGCTGGTTTCAGGCATCTGGTACACCCACTCCATACAGGAGCAGCAGGAAGGGTCATGTTGTTATCCTCTCTGGAGTATTTCGATTACACTAGATGTAGGGTTTGGACTAAAGAACGTCAGCGGTGTGTTCAGTAACAAAGATTATTGTAGAACGCTTACCAAGTGGCTTAAGCATTCAAGCAAGCACGCCATTCAAAACGGTTGATGAGGGATGGCTGGCTTGGCAAGTGCGAGCTAGCTGCTTGGTAACTGAACACACTGGGTTTCTTACCTTTCAGGTGAGTGTTATTTCGGGCAATGAAAAAAAAAACATTACCTCTCAGCTCGGCTTACATTCTTGAATCTGTCTCGTTAACCTTGTGCCGTGTCTGTTGCGTGTTCCCATCTGAATGAATAGGATTAGATAGATAATATTTATTGTGATTCTGAACAGGGAATTTATGATTTTTGTTACCTCATTTGTTCGTGTTCGTGTGCGTGCTTGCCTCAGGTGCGTGTTGTCCTCCCTCCTTTGTGGTAATAAACCCTTTGTTCATAAAAAGCTGTACGTGGTCATTCGAGGTACGAGACTTTGCCATTAAGTGCGAGGGAATTGGCTTTAAAAATCTGGCAATGGGCCGATTGGGAAAAGCGCATTTAACGTGCATAAGACGCCGTTTTAAAAATACGTAATGCTATTTTTTGTTTTTTTTTAAGGAGGCGCGTATGAGTTTGATTAAACCTTACTAATAATTTGACACTCGGCCCAAACAAAGCCAATGGACATTTGATGCAACAAACCTGGACAATATAAGCAGCACAAGCCGACAGGCCGGATGTGTTAGGCCCACCAGAAAACCAAGATGGCGGCCATATCATTTCCTCGCTGTGCTATGATGGGTGGAGTTAAACGACAGATGTGGGTGTGATTCGGCAGCTGTCCAACCAATGGGTGCACATTTCAAAAAATCGATTCCAACAAGAACCCCAACAACAGCACCGTGAAGCTCTTGTCGTTCTCGGGTAAAAACGGATTTTTCATCATAACTTGAATAATCTTTCTCCAGTTTTCATGTTGCATTTCATGGTTGAGCAAATTACCATCACAAAGGGTAAGTGTGGCCATCACCAAGGGCAAGTCGCGGGCCATCACCAAGGGCAAGTCGCGGGCCATCACCAAGGGTTAGTCGCGGGCCATCACCAAGGGTTAGTCGCGGGCCATCACCAAGGGTTAGTCGCGGGCCATCACCAAGGGTTAGTCGCGGGCCATCACCAAGGGTTGGTCGCGGGCCATCACCAAGGGTTGGTCGCGGGCCATCACCAAGGGTTGGTCGCGGGCCATCACCAAGGGTTGGTCGCGGGCCATCACCAAGGGTTGGTCGCGGGCCATCACCAAGGGTTGGTCGCGGGCCATCACCAAGGGTTGGTCGCGGGCCATCACCAAGGGTTGGTCGCGGGCCATCACCAAGGGTTGGTCGCGGGCCATCACCAAGGGTTGGTCGCGGGCCATCACCAAGGGTTGGTCGCGGGCCATCACCAAGGGTTAGTCGCGGGCCATCACCAAGGGTTAGTCGCGGGCCATCACCAAGGGTTAGTCGCGGGCCATCACCAAGGGTTAGTCGCGGGCCATCACCAAGGGTTAGTCGCCGGCCATCACCAAGGGTTAGTCGCGGGCCATCACCAAGGGTTGGTCGCGGGCCATCACCAAGGGTTGGTCGCGGGCCATCACCAAGGGTTGGTCGCGGGCCATCACCAAGGGTTAGTCACGGGCCATCACCAAGGGTTAGTCGCGGGCCATCACCAAGGGTAAGCCTCTCCCTGTTGGGGGAGGTTCACCCTTGGTGAACGCTTTGTGATCGTAGAAATCTACTTTGGGGGTAATGTGTTAGCATAACTTGTGTGCATGATGTCAACGTCGTTATATTTTGGGTCATTGTTGTATATATTGTTGTGGGTACCACAATAGGGGGTATGGGGAAATAGACTAGTTATTTCATTATTAAATGTTTAGTGTAAGCATTGGTGTCTGTGTTAAAACAAGAGAAAAATGACCACAGTGTGGTCACCAGCTGCGACGTGTAGAATCATGAGGATATCCGTTGCAATATGCGCTACCAAATTTATTCTGGTTTCTTCAAACAAATCGCGATTTTAGTCCGCGATGTTCTTACCTCATACCAACGCACGTCCGAGTGTATGCGCATGCGCTATTCAAAAAGGCACCCCAACAACAAGAACAACAACGCTGTCCTCTCATAGAGCTGCTCGTCACAGCTAAAAAAAAAAGAAAGGTAGGGCCCGTATTGAAGCGTGTTCAGAAAGACCTAAGAGTCTCTCCTCACCATTCCGTGTTGTGTCAAGAAGCCCATTATCCCATCTCACCCTTTAATCTTCTAAATCACCCCATTGGTAAACTATTCTGTCTAAATGTTATCTTTGAAGTACACATGGGGAGCAGATTTGTGCATGGCAAATCCTCCCTCATACCCACTATGATCGGGAAGAACACCTGGGAAAAATGGGACATTCCCTGCAGGGCATGGAACAGTGCGTCGAAACACCTCACTGGGACGCGGAGGTTCTGGAAGGCCAGTGCTCGTCCAATCAACGAGTGGCGCAGAGCACGGTGAAGGGGAGGAGAGTACTAAAACGAAGAACGTGCAGAATGAAGTGTGAGAAGAAAGCAGCGGTGTGTGCTGGGACCTGGTGTGCTGCTTTGAACTCCTCAGTTGGTTTGTTTGAGGCTTGCTGGAGCTTGCCTGAGGAAGGAACTTTTTTGGGGGTGAACAACACTGCTTTTTTTGATGAAGGCAGGGCACGGGGGGAACCCAGGTGAACTACATGGTGTGCACCACCGTGGCTACCAGCAGAACCATCCAGCATGGTGCAAGGGACGGTTTTTTCTCATCAACATCTTTCTTCTGTTGTGCATATTTGGATCAAGTTGCTGGAATGAGGACTCGTTGGTTGACAAGGTCATGGTAATTATTTGAATTGTCAGGCCTGATAAATTGTAATACTTTTTCCCTGACTCCCTCCCACCCTCCTCCCCAATTATTAAAGTGTTGGCCCGGCATGTGGTCTGCTATTGGAGTATTATAACGACTGAATGAGTAAAAACCCGTGGCCTTTGTAAATTGACAACAAACCTCGCTAGGAGGGTTAAATTTGCAGTGCCTTCCCGATTGTGGCATTTAAAAAAGGTGGCAAAAGGTGATGTTGGATGACCATTACATTAGTGGACAATGTACAAATTACAACAGTATTTAAACCTGGCATTTGAGTGTGCTGAGATCGGAATGCCAAATAGGCCAATCCCTCCTTTGATGAATTTTGTTGAATTGGTCAATTGGTACAATAATAACAGATTGGCTAAGTGATAAAGTGATCGCATTTTTACTTTTCAACAAGGTGGCAAACAGTGAAGTTGATGAGTCGATAGGTATGGATGCTTACCGAGAAACACCAAACGTTTGACCACTCTGGGTCCCAAATGTTCAAGATACCTTTTTACTTTTGAAAAAGAGCAGACCTTTATGCCACGACCATGAATACACATCCAGGAAATCCAACTCTTAACCTCCTTTTATGTGGCGTTTTGACAGCAGGAGGAGGCCGCATTGGCAGCCTCTCGCCGAAGATCCAGCTCTCAGATTGAGGGACGTGAGGATGAAGCAAGTGCTCCATTCCCTAACTCAGCTGGTGGCGAAAGACGAAGACGTGGTGGGGTTAGTGCTGAGGTGTACACTGAAGAGGATGCAGCTACTTACGTCCGCAAGGTAACCTATCTCTCACGATGTTTGCTTATCTTTTAAAATTTAGGAATGCAAAAATGACAAGATTTAGATGTTGCCCTTTTGTTATGGGTCAGGATTTAAACCCAGGCTCGATACCTCTTGACCCTCCTGCCAACCCCCGTGTTATTATTATTACTAGCAACGGCACCCGCCCTATGGGCGGGGCTTCAATTGGGAAGCCCAAATGAAAAGGCAAAATATCAGAAATTGAAGGCTTTAAAAATTTTAAACAATTCATATAAACATCCGTTGAATCATATCACACGCAAATCATCAAAATCTAAACAGTATATGGCGCCCATTTTGAAAAAATATTGAATTCTGCAAAACGGAAGCGGCCGCTACACGTCTTTCTCAGTCGCACGTTTATGTATGAAGAGTGCGCGCCGAATCTGTAACACGGAAGCGGCCGCTACACCTGTTTCTCAGTCGCTGTGCACATGCTGCCATGTTACTTCGGAGCCGCACGTTTATATAGGAAGAGTTCGTCAGGAGTCGATCTACTCTCTCCTGTTACGTAGAATAAACAGTATTTGTAGAATTTCAACAAAAGCCACATCACTGTTCATATAGGTCAATATTATTCCATTGTGTTTGGAAAAACTAGAAAATTGGAAAAATTGGAAAAACAATATAGCCTATTTTGCTCCCAGGGGTCCCAGGAATACCCACCCAAAATATCGTTGCGATCGGTTGAGCCGTTTTTGCGGTACCTTCGAACGGACGGACGGACATTTGGTGAATTATAGTAAGATTATTATTATTATTATTATCACGTCCTCCGCTGTGTGTGTGTGTGTGTGTGTGTGTGTGTGTGTGTGTGTGTGTGTGTGTGTGTGTGTGTGTGTGTGTGTGTGTGTGTGTGTGTGTGTGTGTGTGTGTGTGTGTGTGTGTGTGTGTGTGTGTGTGTGTGTGTGTGTGTGTGTGTGTCATCTGCAAATGCGGGTTTCAGGAGGTGGAACAGAGCCCTACCAGGTCTTGGTGTGAACAGTGCCTTTACAGATCGTAACCCAAAACTTACGATAGGGATCCACATTCGATAGGGATCCACAAATTCTTCAAATATCAGAAAATTAATCAAAAATACAAAATTTGAATATCTTGGTTGGATCTACCTCCATAATAGGTCTCCACCCCCATAATAATAGCAATTGTAAATTAGCTCAGGTGGGATGGAAGTTCACCTTTCAGCATGACAACGACCCGAAGCACACTGCCAAAGCTACACTGGAGTGGCAAAGGAAACAACACAACACAACAACATGCATTTTAAGGCCATTTTCCCTGCTAGAGCAGGGGTTAGCCTTCCGGTCCCCATGACGATCTTCTCCATTTTGCCCTATTTTCTGCATCTCTCCTTGTTAACCCTCTTGCCCGCATTTCTTCGTCCACCATCTTTAGCCAAGTCTTTCTCGGTCTTCCCCGTCCTCTACTTCCTTCGACATTCATTTCCATCACTCTTCTCAACCAGTCACTTTCATCCTTCCTCAACACATGACCAAACCATCTCAACCTGTTCCTCTTCACAGCATCAATCACAGGCTCCATTCCCATCATCTTTCACAATTCATCATTTGTCTTCCTCTCTCCCAACGATACTCCGCACATCCACCGAACCATTCGCATTTCCACCCTTTCCAGCCTTCGTTGCTGCTCGACATTCATGACCCATGTCTCGCTCCCATAAATCATAACACTTCTCACACATGCAGCATACACCTTTCCCTTCAGCTTCAACGACCCTCCCCTCCTCATGAGCACGCCACTCAGTTCCCGAAACTTCTTCCATGCACATCTCACTCGAGCAACCGTTGCCGAGTCTGATCCACCTTCTCCATTCAGCATGCCTCAGAGGTAGCAAAATGTTTTCACACCTTCCAGCTTCACGCCCTCTCCAAGATCCAACTCAACATTTCCTCCATCTGCAGCTCCCTCTGTGCACACCTTACATTTGAATGTATCTGCCACACTGGTTAATGACCCTCTCAGACCACTACATTTTTGATGAACCCACTCAGCGCACATTGTACATTGAATGGAGTTCACTCCGACACCCTTCCTGCACACAGCACATGGTCACTTCCCAGTTCTTTCCACCTCACCACATGCTTTACCACTTGCCATCACCTTCGTCTTTCCTATATTCACCTTCAGACCTTTTGTCTCCATACATTCCTTCCACTTGTTCATCTTTTCCTTCAGTCCATCCATACTTTCCGCATTCAACACCAGATCATCTGCATACAACAACTCCCACGGTAAACCCTCCTTTACGTTCTGAGCCAGCGCCTCCATCACAGCTACAAATAGTAGTGGGCTTAGTACCAACCCCTGATGCACTCCCACCTTCACCTCAAACTCACCACTGTTCCCGTCCTTCGTCTTTACAGCTGTGCGCGCTCTTTTGTACATTGCCATCACTACTCTGATCAACCATTCCTCCACTTCCAACTTCCTCAATGCCCATGTCAATACTTCACGTGGAACCTGATCGAATGCTTTCTCCAGATCAACAAACCCAAGAAACAACGTCCTCCTCTTCTCCATCTACTTCTCCTGCATCTGCCTCACAATAAAGACCGCGTCTGTCGTTCCTCTTCCTGGCATTAATCCAAACTGCATTTCGTCGATCTTCACCTTTTTCCTTATCCTCCTCTCCACCACCCTTTCCAATACCTTCATTCCATGCTCCCATAACTTTATCGCTCGGTACGAGCCACACTCCAGAGGGTCACCTTTCCCCTTGTATAGAGGGACGAGGGTACTCAGTTCCCAAACCACTGGAATGCAGCCTTCTTTCACCACCAGATTACAGATCTCTGTCATTCTCCTCACACCCCAACTTCCTGCTGCCTTCAACATATCTCCCACAACTCCAGTCGGCCCTCCCGCTTTTCTACTCTTCATTGCTTTTATCGCTTCCTCAACTTCCTTCTCAGTTATCCTCTCTGCCGGTCCGAAAACTGGGTTACTCTCTATGTTGCCATCCCATTCATTCTCTGTATTCAACAGCATTTCCCTATACCTTTTCCATCTTCCTTTAATTCCATCTGGGTCCACAACGATTTGTCCCACTTCATCCTTCAAGCAACTCACCCCCATCACATCACACCTCTTTTTCACTTTGAATGAATGAATGAATGAATGATCGTTTTAAGGCCATTTTCCCCGCTGGAGCGGGGGTTAGCCTTGCGGGCCCCATGACAATCATGGTTCCCTGTTTGAGGCAATGTTTTTATGGCCGGATGCCCTTCCTGACGCCAACCCTTGGTCGTCTCTCTCTTATGACACGCAGGGATACGGTGTACCTATTCTAAACTGGGGTACACACCGGTCACACAATTACACCATGTGATACAATAAACCTACTAGGTATTACCTTAACATCAAATCTATCCTGGAATCCACACATTACACAAATAGCTAAGTCTGCCTTGAAGAAACTAGGAGTCCTGTTCAGATGTTGAAGATTCTTCTCCTCTCAACAATTGCTTCAACTATATAAAGCATCGATTCGTCCTTGTTTGGAGTACTGCTCTCACATCTGGGGAGGTTCTAGCTCGACATACTTACTGGACAGAATTGAATCCAAAGTAATCCGACTAATCAACTCTTCCAATCTGACCTCAAAACTCGACTCGCTCAAATTACGTCGCAATGTTGGCTCTCTTTCTCTTTTCTACAGATATTACTTTGATTACTGCTCCCAATAACTTGCTGCCTGTGTAGCTCCGCTATTAGCGAGACCACAGAATACTCGACAAGTCACTACATCGCATGATTATTGTGTGGTCATTGGCAACTCAAGGGTGGGCCGTTATGATGTTTGTGTCTTCCCCACAACAGCCGAGCTCTGGACTATGGTGGGGGTAGGGGGGAGGAGGGGAGGTAGGGAGGAGGAGAGGAGGGGAGGCTCTCCTATCCCCCCCCCCCCCCTTCCCACGCCTCCTCCCCCCGGGCCCTCTCCCTTCCACACATCTCCCTGCTCTCGGATGTTGTGTGTGTGTGCTTCCCCTTTTCTCCCCATCTTGTCTTCCGCTCCCTCTTTTTGTGTATTTTGTTTGTCTGGTCGATTTGTTTGTGAAGTTAATGTTAGCTCTTTCACGAGCCTCGATTAAGTATACAAAAAAAAAACAAAAAAAAAAACTCTTTACAACCAAGATATTCTAGTTTTGATAGTTGTTCCCATGTCTTTAAACTTCCCATGTCTTTCCAAACACTTATGACCTTTCCCTTTTCAAAAATCAGATTTTTGACTTCCTCAAAAACTCTTGGACTATTCTCTCTTTCTTCACTTTTCTATCAACGCAGCTCTTTTATGTATTGCCTGGCCTCGATGAGGACTACACAGTCCGTGATTGGAGCCTTAAACGTAAATGAAAAAAAAAAAAAATTTGCTCACCAATAAAAAGGTAGAAGCCAATTTATTTATTTATTTATTTTTGTTAATATATCCAAAGGTGAAGGTTTTTTTTTTTTTTTTTGTGTATACTGAATCGAGGATCGTGAAAGAGCTGACATTTACTTCACAAACAAATCAACCAGACAAACAAAATATATAAAAAGAGGGAGCGGAAGACAAGAGAAGGGGAAGCACATACACTTGAGGGCACACAACATTTAAGAGCAGGGAGATGTGTGGGAGGGTGAGAGCTTGGGGGGAGGGGGGTGGCAGAAGTATCAAACACAAGGACACCAAGGACTTCCAGGACAGAAGTTGGTATTTCAAAAAAGTGGAATTGGGGTGAAATTAGCGGGGATAGAAAAGATCAATGTTTTGGATGGGGGAAGATAAGAGATGGTGGTGAACAGCTGTTTTAAAGACCTGGAGGGTGGAGTGGGATTGAAGAGAGTGAGGGAGTTTGTTCCAGAGGCGGGAGAAAAGAGGAATGAAGGAGTGAAGGTGAGCAGAGAGTCTTGATTGATTTTGGCAGTTTAACCATAAGAGGGTTGCAGGCAGATCTTGTGTGACCTGTAGGAATATTTGCTGGACAGAGCCCAGAGAGAGCTGGGGGGGCAAGGCCAGAGAGGAGTCGGTAGAAGACGGAAAGACCACCAACCTGCCTGCTTCTGCTTTCTCAACAATGGATGGAGGTCCTCAATGCCAAACAGGAAATTAGAGCTGTCTCCCTTGACATATCACGTGCCTTCGATACGGTCTGGCACCCTGCTCTGCTCACCAAACTCTCCTCTTTTGGTATCCATGGAAATCTCCACGTGTGGCTGGCGGACTTCCTCTCTAGTCGTAGTCAACGTGTGGCCCTGAATGGGTTTCTCTCATCTCTTCCTGTTCAGGCTGGAGTTCCCCAAGGCAGTGTTCTGGGCCCTGTGCTTTTTCTGGTCTTCATCAATGATCTCTCTGACTCTTGAAAATCCTCTCTATCTCTTTGCTGATGACTCTACTCTCTGTCGCTCCATTCTTCATCCCTCAGATCAGCAGTCTGCAGCCTCCTCACTCTCTGCAGACCTGGACAAAATCACAGACTGGGCATACAAGTGGAACATGTCTTTCAATCCTGACAAATCTCACACTCTTACGATGTCTCTCCATCGTAAGGTTGCATAAAATCGCCAATTTTCATCCGATTGTCGTGAAATTTAAAGAATTTGCATATTGGGTCACTGAATTGGTTCACTCATCAAAAGCAAGGAGCCAATTTTTTTGTTGTTGTTTTTTGTTGTTTTTTTAGATTAAAAGGTCATAGGTCGAGGTTGCATAAAATCATAAATTTTCGTCCGATTGACCTGAAGTTTTAAGCATTTGCATATTGGGTCAATGATTTGGTTCACTAATTAAAAGCTAAGAGCCGATTGTGGGTTTTTGTTTTTTATACCTCTGCTGATGAAGTCGCCAGAGGCATTATGTTTTCGGGTTGTCCATCCAGCTGTCCGTCCGTGATAGGTTTTCGTTATCGCGATAACTTGAGAACAGCTGAAGGGATCTCAAACTTGGTGCAGGTATGTATAATGAGGTATAGATGAACTGCATAGATTTTGGGGTCACAAGGTCAAAGGTCAGAGTTCATGTTAGGTAAAAATCCTTTTACCGCGATAACTTGTGAACCAGTGATGGGATTCTGACCAAAGTTGGTACAAGTATGTACACTACTCACAATAAGTTAGGGATATTGGCAGGTTCTTCGGTGTGGTTGATTTTGTGTATTAATTATGTTGAAAAAAGTTGTTGGTCCTAATTCTGTGGTTATTAATGAGTGTGAAAAAACACAGTATTCTTGATTTCAATACCCTAACCCTAACCCCTATGAAGAAAAAAAAAAGCTCACTCCCACAATATCCCTAACTTATTGTGAGTAGTGTATTATGATGCAAAGATTAACCCTTTTGATTTTGGAGCCAAGAGTCTTGCGATTTTCTGCCTGCAACCCTCTTTTTTTTTTTTTTTTTTTTTTTTGTTGTTGTATACAAGATCGAGGCTCGTGAAAGAGCGAACATTAATCACACAGAAAGACAAACCGACACATAAAACATATAACATCGGGAGCGGTAGACAAGATGGGGAGAGAGGGGGAAGGACACAAACACAACATTTGAGAGCAGGGACCGAGAGACATGGAGACATCGAGAGATCTGAGAGAGGGCGAGGGCTTTGGGGGGGGGGGGGCATGGGAAGGGGGCGGTGGGAGAGGTATAAAACATATGGACACTGCCAGGACTTCCAGGAAAGAAGTTGGAATTTCAAACAAGGTGGATCTGGGGTGAATTAGCGGGGGTAGAAAAGATCAAGGTTTTGGATGGGGGAAGATAAGAGATGGTGGTGAACAGCTGTTTTAAAGACCTGGAGGGAGGAGTGGGATTGAAGGGAGTGAGGGAGTTTGTTCCAGAGGCGGGAGAAAAGAGGAATGAAAGAGTGAAGGTGAGCAGAGAGCCGAGATTTCGGCAGTTTAACCATCAGAGGGTTGCTGGCAGATCTTGTGCGACCTGTAGGAATATTTGGGGGACAGAGCACAGAGAGAGCTGGGGGTGCAAGGCCGGAGAGGAGTCGGTAGAAGACAGAAAGACCACCTACCTGCCTGCGGTGAGTGAGTGAAAGGCCCTCAGAGATAGCTTCATCGCGGGAGATTCCAATAATTCTGAAAGCTTTGATTTCAACAGCGTGAAGCCGAGCTAGGTGTGAGGCAGGAGCACCGGCCCATAGGGGAGAACAGTATTCCATTGAGCTGCGGATGAAAGCCTTGTATGTGGTGAGGAGCTCAGGTGTGCCGAGGAAGGACTTCGCACGACGGAGGATGCCCAGTCGGCGACTGGCTTTGGAGGCCAGCTTGGAAATGTGGTTTTCCCAAGAAAGATCATGGCAGATAGTGAGACCCAAAATCTTGAGCGACAGAACTTCTTGGAGAGGATTGTTGAGAAAGTAGATGGGAGGGTTGTCCAGTCGATCTTTTCGGAGAGACATAGTAAGAGTGTGAGATTTGTCAGGATTGAAAGACATGTTCCACTTGTTTGACCAGTCTGTGATTTTGTCCAGGTCTTCAGAGAGTGAGGAGGCAGCAGACTGCCGATCTGAGGGAAGAGGAATGGAGCGGCAGAGAGTGGAGTCATCAGCAAAGAGATAGAGAGGATTTTCGAGAGAGTCAGAGAGATCATTGATGAAGACCAGAAAAAGCACGGGGCCCAGAACACTGCCTTGGGGAACTCCAGCCTGAACAGGAAGAGGAGATGAGAGAAACCCATTCAGGGCCACACGTTGACGACGACTAGAGAGGAAGTCCGCCAGCCATGCGTGGAGATTTCCATGGATACCAAAGGAGGAGAGTTTGGTGAGCAGAGCGGGGTGCCAGACCGTGTCGAAGGCACGTGATATGTCGAGGGAGACAGCTCTAATTTCCTGTTTGGCATTGAGGACCTCCATCCATTGTTGAGACAGCAGAAGCAGCATGTCCAGAGTAGAGTGACCTGGTCTGAAACCAAATTGATGATCAGAGATCAAGCCATTGGAGAAGAGGAAAGATTTCATATCCGAAGCAATGATGGATTCCATGACTTTGCTGATAATTGGGAGAAGGCTGATTGGTCTGTAGTTGCTAGGATCTGTTTTTGCACCTTTTTTGTGCAAAGCGGTGATGTTGGCTGATTTCCAAGCAGATGGCAGTTGCCCTTGAGCAAAAGAGAGGGTGAAGAGAACAGAGAGAGGGTGAGATAGAGCAGCAGAGCAGGATTTTAGGACCCGTGGGCTGATGCCGTCGGGTCCAGTTGCAGAATCAGAGTCGAGGGTTGACAGAAACTTTTCCACCTTGTCAGGAGGAAAGGACACGGAGTCCAGGAGCAGCAGGGTACGACTGGGTATGGTGGGTACAGAGAGGGATGGGTTTGGGACACAAGATTTAGAGGCAAACACAGAGTTGAGGCATTCAGCTTTTTCACAACTCTTATGGTTAAACTGCCAAAATCAAGACTTTCTGCTCACCTTCACTCCTTCATTCCTCTTTTCTCCCGCCTCTGGAACAAACTCCCTCACTCTCTTCAATCCCACTCCACCCTCCAGGTCTTTAAAACAGCTGTTCACCACCATCTCTTATCCTCCCCCATCCAAAACCTTGATCTTTTCTACCCCCGCTAATTTCGGTCCCCTTGTGTTTTATACCTCTCCCCCCCCTCCCCCTCCCACGCCTCCTGCACCCAAGCCCTCTCCCTCCCACACTTCTCCCTGCTCTCAAATGTTGTGGTTGTGTGCTTCCCCTTCTCTCCCCATCTTGTCTTCCGCTCCCTCTTTTTGTATATTTTGTTTGTCTGGTTGATTTGTTTGTGAAATAAATGTTAGCTCTTTCACGAGCCTCGATTCAGTATACAAACAAAAAGAGAAAAAAAAAAAGGAAAGTCTGTAATAGGTCTATAACTTGATGGCTGAAGGGATCTAATTCAAACTTGGTACAGGTATGTTTCATGAGGTAAAGATTAACTGATTAAATTATGGGGTCAGATGTCCCATCAGGTAAAAATTCTGTTACCGAACTAACTTGTGAATCGGTCATGGGATTTTCACCAAACTTCGTGTAATTATATGTTTTGATGCAAAGATAAACTGATTCGATTTTGGTCAAGAAGTCAAAGAACTGAGGTCATGTTGTTACAATTATTTAGTTACTGCAGAACTTGAGAACGGCTGAAGGGATCTTAGTCAAACTTGGTGCAGGTATGTATTGTCCTGTCCAGCCTTTGATGAATAGCTGGACGGTACTCAGCTTTGGTGTCCCAACAAGAACTTTGGTGAGCTTGGCGGCCGTTGAAACTGGTGAGGTTGGTCGACGAAAAGACCGCGTGGAAGAGCCCCAAAATGGCGCTGATCAATGACGCGAGTGCACCGATCCGTGAAGCGGCAGCCAAAAATGTCTCTCTCTCGATTCCTGGCCAGCAAGCGCAACGCAGCCCTCAGGTCCCCTGAAGAGCACCACAGACCAACACCTCCTCCTCCGACTTTGCAACAGTCCCCACAAAAGCTCCGGAAGCTCTCCTCACAAGCGCACACACTGAGCCAGAATCAACCGCGCCACCCGAGAGACAGACTCTTTTTTTCCAACCGGCGTTTCCCACTAGAACCTTCTGCATCCCGTCATCCCGAACAATGGCCGAGTTCCACCGAATCGCCCCATGTCTCCTTGACCAATCACAAAAATCGGGTCGTGGCCTGCCGGCTTTGCTCTTCCACGTCCCTCATACCACTCTGGTGGCGTGGCCTTTTTCCTTATTAGGTTGGTGGGGTGGGTTTTACTTGCCAAACACAGCTCTGCCTGGCTTTCAGGGAACGGTTGTTGTTGTTGTTTAAACGGCAGTTTTTATGGCCGGCCTTGTAGTTGTAAAAACGTAGGGAAAAGCCACAGGAGGCATTCACATACTGGGGGACTAACCTTAATCCCTAACTAGTTAACACAGCTTCACCCCTCGTGTGAAGACACATAACCATCTTAAGTTCCAGTTTACCTACTTGAATACATCGAGATGTCTCCTATGCGTCCACGGTCCATGCTATACCTATACAATCCTATCTTTCCCATGGTATTCCGTCAGCTACCCCCACAAATGTAACAGTAAAATGAGGTAAAGATGAACTGATTTGATTTTGGGCTCATGAGGTCAAAGGTCAGAGGTCATGTTAAATAAAAATTATGCCGTGCCAACTTGTGTACAAGTAATGTGATTTTAAACAAACTTGGTGTAAGTATATAGATGCAAAGATGAACTGATTGGATTATGGCATCACCAGATCAAAGGTCAGACGTCATGTCAAGTAAAAATGTGATAACTTGAGAACAGCTGTAGGGATTTAAATCAAACATCGTACAAGTATGTATAATGATGTAAACATGAACTGATTCGATTTTGGGGTCAACAGGTCAGAGGTCATGTTAAGTAAAAATTATGTTACCACACCAACTTGTGAACCAGTGATGGGATTTTGAACAAACTTGAACAAATACAAGTATTATAATGATGTAATAATGTGGACGGAGGCATATCGGTAGATGTCATGACGTCAAAATACGTCGTTCTGGTTTTATTTTTTTAAAGATTAAAAGCTCAAAGGTCAAGGCTGCATAAAATCGTCAATTTTCACTTTGTATATATATATATATATATATATATATTTAAACTGTTTTCGTCATGTTTAGCACACGGAAGAAATCAAATTAAATCAAACATCTGAAATCAAATGGACGCGTACAGGCTTTGCATTTTGAGATGCTTTCTAGTTATTATTTTTATTAATACTGTCAATATGCTATAATCCTCAGATGGAAATGACTAATTAATTTGTGGTTTTAATAATTTTGACGAAATCAAACTTGGATGACAGAGGCTGGAGTAAGGATTGGAGGAAGGTGTATCAACAATTTCAGGTATGCTGCTGATACCACTCCGTTGGCAGAAAGTAAAGACTAAAGAGGTCTTGATGAAACTGCTACTGACAGTGAAAAAGCTGCTCTTTATTTAGACCTAAAAAGACCAAAATCTTGTTAACTGAGAAGATTGCTGTGTACAGAATTGGTATACGATCGTATTCCAGATAATGGAAATAGTGGAAAGTTTCATCTTCCTGGATTGTAAGGTTGAAGTGAGTGGATAAATTAATTGACAGTCAGAACAGCAATGTCAGGATTGACAAAGATGTGACAAAACAAACCAAGAGGAGATTGGTGAATCCTCTATTTCCAGTTGCAATATGTAGTTGTCAGTTGTGGACTGTGAAAAAAGAAAAGAAGAAGATTGACATTTTTGGAATATGGTGTTGGAGACTCCAGGGACTACAAGAAGAACAAACAAACTAGTACTTGAAGAAATTGGACCACAATGTCCATTCGAAGCACTGGTGCTAAACTGTCATACTTTGGTTGGAGTCTGGAGAAGTAAAATATGCTCGGTATGCTTTAGGGAAGAAGAGCAAGAGGCCGACCTTGTCTGATGGATGGGGTAAATGCTGCAACCACGCTGTCTCTGCCAGAGCTTCGTGAAGCAGTGTGGTATTGGGATGTTTAGAGAAATCTGATCATGAATGTCACCAGAAGACAGCCACGACTTGACAGAACTGGATAACTGGTTATAAGAAATGTTTTGTTTTTTTACTTCCGGTAGATGTGCGGACCAGCAACTTTTTTTCCTCATGCAACTATTAAACAATGCCAGCAACCATTAGGAATGGAGTTATGCGCCAAATAAAGGTCACAATTGGGCCATAAGGGTGTTTTGGGCAATATCGCATGCCACACTTGAAGCACTGGCCGGGAGAAATCTCGAGTCCCCAATATATGTTATAAACAATCCACATATAATCTGATGGCTACAAAAATCAGACACACAATGGGATACATCAGTCATTCATACAGACTCATTTAAGCACCTTTATTAGCTATAGCTAATTGTGGCCTACCTAGAGGCCTAGCAAATCGAGACTGCTCGGGTCCATTGGTCTTTGGGGGGACATGATAAGCATGGAATTCCTCAAAGATGTTGGGTTTCCTCCAAATTTCTTTCAGTCTTGTGTTAAACAACAGTGGTGACTGTTGAAAAAGGTACTCATACGTTGGACAGGATTGATTGAACAGTTTGTGATTATGATAATTTTTACATCCGTTAGGTGTGCCCCACGAAACGCCCCAATAAGCTTTTTACACACCTTTGAATGGTGTTTTTCCACGGTGGAAGACTCCCTTGGGGAGGGGGGAGGGAGATGAAGTTACTGAGATCTCCGCCGTGGGACCCTTTGTCCACCTGGAAAGTTTAGTTTAGATTGGATAAGTAACAACAGAATATATCACCGTCAGACAGACGGACAACAAATTTCATATTTTGGTATGATAGAGCATTACCTTTGAATGGCAGATGTGACTGTCAACATAAACAGCAAAAGTTTTCATTTGCAAATACAGTATGGAATGGTATTACAAATTAAATAGCACGACCTTTGTGTGTGTCACCAAATGGGCAAATGGTACGTCACGCACTGTCACTGCCCATTTACGGATCTCTACAGTGTCAACAATTGGACTTTTAACAAAGCACTGGCTGAATTGTAAGACATTGTTCATCATGCCTACAAAGTTTGTTGTCTATGCACATAGCGGTGAGAGAGGGGATAGAAAAACGGAATGAGAACACACGGCAAAACAGACTGATAGACGCCATCCTCTATTTATATAGACGAGCAAATAATCAGTTCTTATGGGTCGG
This sequence comes from Myxine glutinosa, assembly GCF_964187855.1. Lineage (NCBI taxonomy): Eukaryota > Metazoa > Chordata > Myxini > Myxiniformes > Myxinidae > Myxine > Myxine glutinosa. Next base: position 161,460,583 of record NC_136265.1, on the reverse strand, counting down.
GTTAATTCACCCACTCTTATGGTTATGACTTGTAATACCCTTCCACCAGCCAGTACTACAGCACAAAATTAGAGAAAATTGTGGGTGAACGCCACCCCCACCTCCACCATTAACCTCTCCCCAACCCCCATTCCGTTATATGAATGTTGTTGTTTTTTTTGGGTTTTTTTACAAACAAACAAACAAAAAAAACACAAGCCGACAGTATCACCCACAATCAGCTGTGTCCTGTCTGCTTGCAACAGTTGGTGGACATTAAAAATGCCACAATATCTCGCAAAGAATAGGTGGGTCCCAGCACCCTGAACAAATATCAAAGTCTGACAAACATTGCCCTCAGTCAAACGATGGGCCTGACCATCCATTTTGTGAAAGACTTTGGCCACAAACTTTCCACAGGCACACCAATAATAGGGTACAAATAATTTAGCTGCTCGGTGACGATGTATACTCTAACGATCAACATTGTCAAATTCAAGACGTTTTTCTTGCAGTGTTGCCACAAACACTAGATGGCAGCAACGCACCTTAACTATCTATCCAAAAATCGGCACAAAGCCCATAATTGCACTCCAGTCTACATCTACACACTTGCTAATACCATAGTCAGATCCATGGGAATCAATAAGCTGACCAATCGGGTTGTTGTTGTTGATTTGTTTCTTGTGAGAGATTAATTAATTAATTGTGCTTGGTGTTACCTGTTTTTATGTCTATTTTTGTTATTTTATTGGCCTTGCTTTAATATTAAAACCCTTGTTCCGGAAGCTTTTTAAGCACTAAACATATTTCGGAAACATTTGAAGGTAAAATATGTGCTGTAAGTTGCAACCTTCACCCCCCCTCCCTCCCCCCAACCCCTCATTTAATGTTGCCCTCAGGAAGATGATATGATTAATTCAAGTTTTTAGATCTCAAACACACAACAACAACAACAACAACAACAACAACCATGCATTTTAAGGCCATTTTCCCTGCGAGAGCGGGGGTTAGCCTTGTGGTCCCCATGACAATCTTCTCCATTTTGCCCTATTTTCTGCATTTCCTCTTGTTAACCCCCTTGCCCGCATTTCTTCTTCCACCATCTTTAGCCAAGTCTTTCTCGGTCTTCCCCGTCCTCTACTTCCTTCTACATTCATTTCCATCACTCTTCTCAACCAGTCACTTTCATCCTTCCTCAACACATGACCAAACCATCTCAACCTGTTCCTCTTCACAGCATCAATCACAGGCTCTATTCCCATCATTTTTAGCAATTCATCATTTGTCTTCCTCTCTCTCAACGATACTCCCACACATCCACCGAACCATTCGCATTTCCACCCCTTCCAGCCTTCGTTGCTGCTCTACGTTCATTACCCATGTCTCACTCCCATAAATCAATTTTTAGGTCTCAAACGAGTTTGTTTAAATTCTATCCATCGAGAACAGAAGTTGAAGTCTTAATTATTTTTATATTTGCTTTCGCTACCCCTCTCCCCCCCTCCTACCACTCCCACTCCTACACTACCCCACACTCCCTCAATCTCATTGTGAGCAGGTCATTCCAAAAGACTACAAAACGATGGCCGCACTGTCCAAGGCCATTGCAAGAAATGTTCTGTTCTCGCACTTGGATGACAGCGAGCGCAGGTGAGTGAGTAGCTGAGACGGTTTGACTTATGGCCTTGACATGTGATCGAAAATATTTCAAGATTACTAACCAACATTTGAACAGTCTTTGAATGAAACTACTTGTCCAATCCAAATTCATTGTGTTTCTTCGTATTTTGTTTAATTATGTGGTATCCATATGGATATGAAATTATTACCTACGCCACCAAAGGTGGGCAGAGGTTGTGTTTTCACCCCAGTCAGTCAGTCAGTCAGTCAGTCAGTCTGTTTGTCTGTGAGCAGATGTCTCAAAAAGTTTTGGATGGCTTCAGACAAAATTTTGTGGCCATGTTGGGTGTGTGGCAAGAACGAATTTATGAGATTTTGGTGAACATCCCGATCTGGATTGTATAATCCTTTTCGTGATTCTTCACCATTGAGAGATAGGGCCAAAAACGATATTTAGCATGATATCTCAAAAACTTGATGGATGAGTTGGTTCGGTGACAACAACAAGCTGATTAGATTTTGGTTCAGGTCCGAATCCAGATCTGGCCGATCGGTGGGATACAAAACGTAAACTGTTCAGCCTGGCGGAGGTATGCGCTCTACCAAGTACTGTTCTAGTTACCTCTGCCACCAAATGTGGACGGAGGTTATTTTTCTGTCTGTTTGACTTGTGATGAAAATTGAAAATTTTTGTCGTTTGTTTGTTTTTCTCTGAGTGTGATTGGGCAATGTCTCAGGCACATTTTGGGCTAGAAAGCTTATATTTGGCTGTAAATTTTGATTAATTTATTAATTATTTAATTTTTCGATTATTTGCGTAATTCATTTTTTAAAGGTTACAGATTCGGATGAAGCATTGTTGGTTTTAGGTATGCCATCAGCCAATTGATTAAGAAATTAATTATTTTACGATTATTATTCATTTATTTTAATTACCCAATTAATCAATCAATTATTGTTTCGCTTAGTTTTCGTCATACCTGTCAGTCTACCACCTGATGTCCTTGTTTGTTTGTCGGTGAGCAGGTTACCTCAACAGGTTGTGAACAGATTCGGACAAAATTTGTGGGACAGGTTGGGTGAGTGATGAGGAATAATTGATTCAATTTTGGTGAAGATGCCGATCCGGATACTATAAATTTTTAGTCCATAGTTTCTACTCGCCCAACAATGGATGGAAGCCCTCACTGTCAGACGTTAGATCAGGTCCGTCTCACTGGACATATCCCGTGCTTCTGATACAGTCTAGCATCCTGCCTTACTCTACGAACTCTCTTCCTATGCAACGCCAACTTCACACATGGCTCACGACTTCCTCTACTCTTGTAGCCAATGTATGGATCTCAACAGAATCCTTTCACCTCATCTCAATGTCAAGGCTGGAGTGCCCCAAGGTAGTGTTCTGAGCCCAGTTTTATTCCTGATCTTCATCAATGATCTCCGTGACTCTGCAAAATCCCCTTTATCTATTTGCTGATGACTCCACCCTCTGCTTTGACATCCCTCATCCTTCAGACAGACAGGCTGCATCCTCTTTCATCTCTTCAAACCTTAAAAAAAAAATCATAAGCTGCTCAAACACTTGGAATATGTCTTTAAACCCTGAAAAATGTCACACTCTCTATCTTGTCACACAACAGCAAAGCCACAAAGTGGTGGGCCACACAAGCTCACAGCACGGGACCGCCGAGTGCTGAAGCGCGTAGTGTGTAAAAATCGTCTGTCCTCGGTTGCAACACTCACTACCGAGTTCCAAACTGCCTCTGGAAGCAAAGTCAGCACAACAACTGTTCATCGGGAGCTTCATGAAATGGGTTTCCATGGCCGAGCAGCCGCGCACAAGCCTAAGATCACCATGTGCAATGCCAAGCGTCGGCTGGAGTGGTGTAAAGCTCGCCGCCATTGGACTCTGGAACAGTGGAAACTCGTTCTCTGGAGTGATGACGCTTCACCATCTGGCAGTCGGACGGACTAATCTTTGTTTGGTGGATGCTAGGAGACCGCTACCTGCTCGAATGCATAGTGCTAACTGTAAAGTTTGGTGGAGGGGGAATAATGGTCTGGGGCTGTTTTTTGTGGTTCGGGCTCGGCCGCTTAGTTCCAGTGAAGGGAAACCTTAATGCTGCAGCATACAATGACATTCTAGATGATTGTGTGCTTCCAACCTTGTGGCAACAGTTTTGGGAAGGCCCTTTCCTGTTTCAGCATGGCAATGCACCCGTGCACAAAGCGAGGTCCATACAGAAATGGTTTGTCGAGATCAGTGTGGAAGAACTTGACTGGCCTGCACAGAGCCCTGACCTCAACCCCATCGAACACCTTTGGGATTAATTGGAACACCGACAGCGAGCCAGGCCTAATCGCCAAACATCAATGCCTGACCTCACTAATGCTTTTGTGGCTGAATGGAAGCAAATCCCCGCAGCAATGTTTCAACATCTAGTGGAAAGCCTTCCCACAAGAGTGGGGGCTGTTATATCAGCAAAGGTGGGCCAACTCCATATTAATGCCCATGATTTTGGAATGAGATGTTTGGGTGTCCACATACTTTTGGTCATGTAGTCTATATCAAGGTTTATCAAAGGAAATTGGATGTACCTGAGCTCATAAAGTGAACTCATGAAGATGAACTTATAAAGTGGATCTGGATATCTGTCTGTCCGTCTGTCCGTCTGTTAACTTTTTGCTATTTCTGCTACTCCTCCCTTATCACCCAGCTGATTGTTCTGAAACTTGACATTAATACAAGACGAGCCCACACAATCGCTCGAGCTTTGATTTCTTGGTTTCGTATTTTTCTAATACGGATCATGGCGGCCTCCCGGGGTGTAAAGGGGGTGGGGGGAAGGTGTGGGTAGCGAGTGGTGGAGGGGGTTACCACCTGAAATTTCGGATCCCGACTTGACCCTTATTTACCCAACCGATTGCTCTGAAACCTAATACAGCCCTTCTCGAAGGTCGGCAGGATCGCTCGGTCTAAGATTCTTTGATTTTGTATCGGGGATATTGGGGTCTCCTGGGGAAGGGGTGGGGGGAGACGCAAAATCAGCAGAGGTTGACCTCGAGAGAACTGCAACCTCGAGAGATGACCGTCAGTCCACTTTGAGGCTATCTTGTTACTTTGCTATCACTTCCCTTTTTCTCATCTCAGTTTATGCCACCCCCTTTTTATATGTCTATGTCGATGAAAATCCTTATCCAAAATCCTCACCGAGTGCATGTAAGGCTAATTTCACAGCCAACTCCAAGATTAGCTGTGTGGTTGTATCCCATATCCAGCATCCAGTATTGCTATTGTGATTGTGCTGGGTTGTTTAGGATTGAGCACGAGTTGGAGAAGGATTATGGCTGTTGTTTTGAGGTATTTTTGTCCCCTGTCGCACCGCGGAGCGAAAGGGGGACTATGGTTTTCCCCTCTGTGCGTGTGCGCGTGCGTGCGGATGTGCGTGCGTAAGCGAAGGACCGAATTCTAATTTGGTGTGTGGGTGCAACTAGGCATATGGAACAACCCTATTGAAAATTAGGTCACCACGTCAAAATCCAAGATGGCTGTCACCATATCTAAACCTCGTGAGCGCGATATCTTGAAAAGTAAATGTCTGAACCTTGTGAGCGAAATATCATGAAAAATAAGCGAAGTACCAACTTCTAATCTGGTGTGTGGGTGTATCTACGCATAAGGAAGAACGCTATTGAAAATTGGGCTGCCACGTCAAAATCCAAGATGGCCGCCACCATGTATGTCTGAACCTTGTGAGCGGAATATCTTGAAAAATAAGCGAAGTACCAACTTCTAATCTGGTGTGTGGGTGTATGTCGGCATAAGGAAGAACGCTGTTGAAAATTGGGTCGCCACGCCAAACTCCAAGATGGCCGCCACCATATATATGTCTGAACCCTGCAAGCGAAATAGCTTGAGAAATAAACGAACTACTAACTTCTAATCTGGTGTGTGGGTGTATCTACGCATAAGGAAGACCGCTATTGCAAATTGGGTCGCCACGTCAAACTCCAGAATGGCCGCCTTGCGTCCTCCACTTTGTCAACTCACATCACTTCACCGACGGGGGACTTGGGCGTAACGCTTGTTGTAATTACCTCTGCCACCAAAGGTGGACGAAGGTTATGTTTTCCCCCCTGTCTAGCTGTTTGTTTTTCTGTGAGCAGGCTATCTCATTAAGTTGTGGATGGATTCAGGTGAAATTTGGGGGATAGGTTCGAAATGTGACAAGGATTAATTGAATCGATTTTAGTGAAGATACGCAATTTAGATGTTTTTTGTTTTTTTTAAGTGATTCTTCACCATTGAGAGATGGGGCCAAAACGATATATAGCATAATATTTCAAAAAGTTCTGGATGAGTTATGACAAAACTCGGTGGTTGAGTTGGGTAGATCACAATAACCAGCCGATTAGATTTTGGTTCAGGTCTGGATACGGATCCGGCCTATCAGTGCGATCCAAAACGTAAACTGTTCAGCTTGATGGAGGTTTGCTCTCTACTGGGTGCCGTTGTAGTTTCGTTCCGTTTTGTGTTGTGGGCTCGCAAGTAGTGACTTGGCATCATTTATGGAGGGTGGGAAGAGGTGGCGAAGGGGTGAGAAGTGTCCCCTTCCCCTGAAAACTTACTTCACTTTGAGGTTGGCCACCATGTCTGGCCATGATTATCTTGGCTCTTCTGTCAGCACAAGCTTTTGTGCATCTGTTAGCCTGTTGGGCTACACCCATGAGACAGAGCAGTGCTTTGCCTTAAGGGTCAATGGAGCCAGAATCTCACCTGAAAAGAGCTCGCTAATGGGAAAGCGATCACTGCCCCGGTCGCCTTGCATCCCATGTATATACTTTTTACTGCTATTGTTTTCTATTGGTGACGTGACCTTGTGTGTTCTCATTGGTTTGCATATCCTGCCATGCATGTATGAAAGTCAGTCAGTCGAACGCTGGATTGTAAGCGGGGCCACTGACTGACCTTGACCCATTGTCACGATGAATTTGTGGAAAATTATTTGGTATTTTGCTAAAAATGAAAGCTTTTCATTTTTATTTAAAAATTTTGTGCATGTCTGCACACATGCTACCAGTCATGCATCCAACCAACCAAAAGGAAGTCTTGCACCTGTGTGCCACTTTGTCTGTTGGCCTTCATCGCACTTCTTACTTCCTTGAAACTTACCTCAGTTGTTCCCAATCAAACTCTTCCCTCGGTGTTCAGATTTTCAATGTGGGATTGAAGGGGGATGGTGGTCCTGGAGTTGAGGCTGGAGCTCGGTTGTTAGTAGGGGAGAAGAGGTGATTCCAGATTGATGGTTTTTGATTGTTGGTTCCATGGGGCGCCAACATTGTTACACTCTCAGTTTTTAGAACAAAAGGCTAATTGTGTAACGGGAAAGGGCGGCAAAAGAAAGAGTGGTTTTCTCGACGCCATTGTGGGAGGAGCAGGCTCCTCATAAACAGCGTAGCTTGGAGGGAGAGAGAAATACATTTTATTTTTGGCATCAAGTAGGTGGGGGAGCATGGTTCTTTAGCCCGGTTTATTGGCATCAAACCAAGGGTGTGTTTGTGGTGTGTCTGACGTTGTTAGAGCGCCTGCCTGCTTCAATATTTGGAAGAGTTAACGAGATAAACTGATGGCGATAAAGTTTTCGCTACTTTTTTATTTTATTGTGCAGCCATTGGAATAACAAAACCCTCCTGCTTTTAACTCTTGATGCATATGCAATGACATTTCCCTCCACACGCACTATAAATATATAAATAATTCTGTCGTCAAAAGGTGGATCCCCTTTTAAGTTTTTACCTCCGCCACCAAAGGTGGTTTGTCTCTATTTGTTTGTCTGTTCGTGAACAAGATATCTCAAAAAGTTGTGGACAGATTCGGAAGAAATTTGGCAGAAGGGGTAGTGTATGTGACAAGGACAAATGATTAGATTTTGGTGAAGATCCGGATTCGGATCCGGAACCGGCTGCCAGAATTTTTTGTGATTTTTCACCATTTGGAGATGGGGCCAAAAACGATAAATAGCAGGATATCTCAAAAAGTTACGGCTGGATTTGGATGAAACTTGTTTGGTAGGTTGGGTGTGTGACAAGACCAACTTGATTTGATTTTGGTGAAAATCTGAATCTGGATTTGGATACGAGAGTTATTTAATTTTTGAAGTGATTATTCACCATTGAGAGATTGGACGAAAAGCGATTATATAACATCTTTTAAAAAGTTGTGCACGTGTTATGACTACATTTGGTGGACGAGTTGGTTCGGTGACACGAACAAGCCGATTAGGTTTTGGTTCAGGTCCGAATCCATGTCTGGTCTATTGGTGGGATAGAAACCATAACCTGTTCAGCCTGGCCGAGGTATGCGCTCCACCGAGTGCCGTTCTAGTTTCCCTTTTTTTGTTCCCTGGTTTTAACTAACCCATGCCACTTTATTTACTTATTGTTGTTGCTGGTGCAGAAAAAGCCTCGCTTTGATCTCTGAAGCGCACAAAATGGTATTGAAATGAATAAATCTCGAGTTAATGAGTCTGATATCCAGGATATGTTTTTCTTCTATGTTACTTTTTGGTAGCGTACCGTCTGGGCAATATTGATGGTGTTCCATGGTGACTCGATCAAGTTGTTATACTGCAATGCTCATGTTATTGAGAAGTAAAATCTCAAAGCGCTTTACCGAGAATGAAGAGAAAGCAACTGTACGGGTTGTAGGGGAGATTTTACAATGGCAATTGATGAGGGTGTGCAAGTCCTAAAAGGCGGTGAGTACCACAGTTGAATAATTCACCAAAACGTCGTCATCCTTATGTGAGGAACGTCCCAGGGAATCCCATTGTTTGATCAGGGGTGTAACATGTGTTTTGATCAAAAGTGTAGGCGTGAACCAATTTGGGTTTTGGCTTTGGTCCTGCAGGATAGCCGAGCTGTCTCCTCTGGGGTTGAATCTCGACCCCGCTAATAAACTCGACTCGGTGTTTGCAGGGTGATTCGTCAATACGTGTGCGATCCCTCGGAACGACGTTAAGCCAGAGGATTCCTCTGCCGGCACTGGTCGTCGCTGGACGTTAAGGATCCCACGGTGTCCTCAGTGAGGATTAGGCGAGTTATGGTTGACACCCTGAAGAAAATGACAAATTTCTGCCTAAACTGCGCGTAGCAAGTGTTCTGATATTCTTGGATGTCCCTCAATGCCAATTGTTATCTCAGCAGCAGCTCCTCTACTCTAAGGAAACTAGCATGCCAAGGTTATTCTCTTGTCACATGTAAACGGCCATCTTCATCCACAAATGGGAAACATAGATTGTCAGCAAAATTAGAAAAGCTGTTTTGTTGTTGTATCAGGAGCCAGTGAAATGTTTTGAGAATTTTAGTTGTGATCAAATTTACGAGCCTTGCACATTCATCAATTGTTTTTGCCAGCGAATTTGCAAGGCTCTGTAAAATGACTGACGAGCTTAAGCATATATGCTCAAGGTAACATTTGTGTCATTAGTTGACTATTTGTTGTGGATGAAAATTTGGGGTAGGTTTTAGTTTTTCTACTACAGTCAAGGTTTGTTTTGAATGGCATATCGAAGATTAGTCGTGATGTTGTGTTGTATTTTTAAGACCAGTTTATTTTTATATATTTTTTTGCTGATACCCATGGGTGTGACACGACTCACAATCGCCCACACCTTAGCTGCCGTCCTGCAGAAGTCTTCGTCGGTGTGGCTCGGGCCTGATAGAGAGAGTGATGGGGTGGCAATAAAAGGCATGATTGGAACAAATATGTTTGTTGTTCTTGTGTTGTAAGAGCTGGGTGTGCCAGTGAGGCCTGGGCGTGTGTTTTTATATATTTTATTTTGCGAGCAAAAAGCCGTGGGTTTGATTTGCAAGGCTTGTTCAAATGTGTTGCGGTTAAATAGTGGAGTCAAATGTTGTTCAAAAAAAATAATAATGATCTCTTAGAACCAAGATTTAAGGCCTGTGTCATAATTTTAACATTTTGGTAATTGTGATTTAGGCGTGTAGACCTTGAGGTCTGAGCTGTTGTCCTTACCCTCACAAGGTCCTTATTTCAAGGGATTAGGTAGTGCTTCTGTCCATGATTGTGTAATAGATGTAGCACCATGCAGCAATGAAACTGAACAGTTTAATAATTTTTTGTGGGGGTGGTGGAGGGAGAAAAAACCCCCTCTATTTGACCACAAAGAGCTCCTTTCTCCCAAACTTGAATTGTGATTAAGGATTGCCTACTGTAAGAGTTGCCGTGTTTGTCGAGAGACGTTAGCAAAGCGATCCGTCGGCCATGAGGATGGCAAGGGCTTTTTGGCATCTCGATGCCTGGCATCGAGCCTGCTGGGGGACTTCTGAGACATCAGAAGAATTCTCAGAGGCCGTTATGTTGGCCAGACGTCCGGGAGGCGTGAAGGCAACCCAAACAGGCTCTTCCCATTGTCTCACCCTGTTTTTTCCTGCATTGATCTTTGAGGGTGCAGTGCAGTTCCGGCACCAACCTTTGGAGCCACTATAATGAGACTGGTGTTTCTCTTTTGGTGTCGTTGTTGTTAATTATAGCTGTGTTTATTTATGCCTTGTTTTTGACTTGTCTGTGTGATGGCTTACTTTGTCTATAATGACATCATTCAAACAGTTCATCATAACTCGATCAGCCATGTATTTATATCATGTGGAAGTGATTTATTTATTTATATTTTTGTATCGTTCTTGGTGATTATTGTTTAATCAGTAATATTTTGTTTTAAATACAGAGTCGAGGCTCCTTGAAAAGCTCAGATACAGAACAGATCAGGACATAACAAAGGGAACAGAAAGACACAGGGGAAACGCCAATAGCAGGACGGAGGGAGAAGCTAGATGGAGACGCACAAACAAGTGATGCAGGTAACAATGAGGGGTAGGGGAGAACGCAAGGGGTGGGCAAGATTGGCACATAAGCACAATTTTGAGAGGGGTGCGGGTGGCTTAATGGGTTTGGAAAAGATCATCGTTTTGGATAGGGGATGACTTGAGATGGTGGTGAACACCTGCCTTGAAGACCCGGAAGGAAGAATTGGATTTTGGAAGAAAGCACGGAGAGGGCAGAGGATGAAAGACCAGAAATGAGGTGAAAGGAGACAGAGACAAGCGATCTGTTGGCGATGGCGAAGTGATAGGCCCATAGACTCAGCTTCATTGCGAGATCCTTTATAGACTCGGCTTTTATTCCATTTCAAACTACCCTGAATGCATTAGGGTGGTGTGGTAGGGTTGGTCTTGGTCTGTAGGACTCTCCGTAACCCCCTGAATCGTGATGTCGGGAAATTAGTGCAAAACTATAACGCCACTCGTTAGAGTGCATACCTCCACCATGCTGAACAGTTTACATTTTGTATCCCATTGATAGATTGGATCTGGATCTGGACCTGAACCAAAATTGATTCAATTGTCGCACACCCAACTTGCCCACCAAGTTTCGTCCGAAATCATCCATAACTTTTTGAGATATCTGGCTCACACAGGCAAACAAGTATGGAAAAATAACCTCCGTCTAACTTTGTTGACGGAGGTAACTACATTTTATATATATATATATATATATATATATATATATATATATTTATTTGCACGTGATTTACGTACAAGCTCCTCCATTATCCTGGGATCAAATATAAAGTTAAAATAAATAATTCGTTCATCCTGTGTTCAGAATACTAGAGCTTGAGCTTGACAGGTGCAGCAGAAGAATGCATGTTTTCTTCATCGGTGTGCTAAAGTTTGGTGAGCTAAATTAATTTTAACAAGGCTTTTATTTTTATTTGTTCAATTTGATTAGTTTGTCAGATACTTATTCAGCCAGAAAATATCTAGTCTGGGGAATCCATAACTAAGATTGTGAGCCAGGCCTGCCTGATACCTGTCATAATTCGTGGGCCAGGCCTGCCTGATACCCGTCATAATTAAATTGCCACTCGATGAATGTCGATGGTATGCTGTTATCAGGTTTGGTCGTTGTCACTTATGGTTGTTGGTGTTGTTGGTATTGATGGTGGTGTTGTGTCAAATGCCTTTTGCCCTTGTGGTTTCAGTGACATCTTTGATGCGATGTTCCCTGTGACTCATATTGCTGAAGAGACGGTCATACAGCAAGGTGAGTGTATTTTGATTTTAAATTTTGCCACTTTCATCCTTCCATTAACCAACACTTTTCATGTTATCCATTTAAACTGAGCATGTATTAGGCCAGCAGTGGAGAACCTTTTCTCGGCTGAAGGCCATAACAGCTATTGTTAAACTTGGTGCAGACCGGATACATGCTTAGTGATTTGTTCGTCATTTAAACGGCATGTATGCAGATAAGTAATGTGACGAATCATTGTGACTGAACAGCACGGCACTGAGTCCACCTTCCGTTGCTTAACGATCACAATTACTCGGGTATCAACCACGGCCATTGATATTTTAAACAATCACTTATTTCATTGCTTTTGATCTCAAACTTAAAACTTAAAAAAAAGAAAAAAGACAATGATAATACAAAATAATTTGTAGTTGTACTCGCAATTATCTTGAAGTCTAATGTTGTAAATTGTACACTGACAACAACATGTAGAAAGATAGAGAGCACGGTGTGTGGTTGCAACACCAGTCATTCCTCTTCACTTCCTGACAAGATTGGTGCTATCGCCTATAATGGCAAATATATTTATACTGTGTACAACTTAAGATGCTTAACTAAGTTGTAACATTTATTGGGTAAATTTTTTTTGAGACTATTAATATTCCTACATTCTGCTTCTTCTTTATCTCTTCGTGCCATTACACGCATAAGGCTGCTAAAGCAGTTTCATTGGCTGGGCCGTTGGGGTTACAACCTGGAAGGGTCGCCACTCCGATACAGGATACTCAACTGCAAGTGCGGGAATTGGTAATTTATTCATAGTGCCGGCTATAGCTTGCCTTCTCTTCGCGAAGGACACTGTGAGGTCTCTAACGTCCACCAACTGCCAGCAAACAGGACACCCAGTTTAACGTCCATCCGAGGAATGGAGCAGTTTATAGCTGGGTTGAAATCCAATCACAGGCTCGACAGCTCAGAGGCGAGTCTGCATACCTCAGTTATCCTGCCAGCCCTTTCCTACATAATAGCTACGTAAAATACTGAACAAAACATCACCACGCAGGTCAGCTGAAAACGTGTGGAGAGCCATATCCAACCCATGGGCGGAAGCTTCTCTATGCCTACATTAGGGAAATCTCGGATATGATATTGGGCATTTATTTTAAACATTAGCTTCTAAAGCTGATTGTAGATCAAATTTCACGCTTTTCTTAAATATTGGCACTCAAATTGATTTTTGTCAAGTGTACATTTAAAAGTTTTGCAGGCATGCGTGGACTGGAGAAGCTTACCCAGAAGTGTAGACCTTTTATTTATTTATTTTTGTTATTTGGTTGCGATCACAGCAGCAGAGTGGTTGGAAGAGGTTTGTGGCACAGAGACTGGTTGCTCTCAGAGCACCCATTTAGCGAAGAACGAATGGTTTTAGAAAAAAGGCACGTTGTATGGCACATGATTTGGAGAAGGCTTTGTACGTAGTATGGCATGATTTTCAGAACATCAGGTGTGGGAGAGCTCAGTTTCCACCTATTAAAACAGGTGTGAGCGATCATAGAGAGGCAGGGCTTCTGATGCTGTGCTTAGCAGATGGTGTTGTCGCTTCTCTTCTGTAGTCAACATCCGAAGTATTTTTGGTGAACAGGTGATTGGAGCAGTACATCAGGGGGTTCATGAGGACAGCAATGTGAAGAGCTTTGTCCAGCTTTAGGCAAGTTAAAGGCTAAATGTGCAGGTGGAAATGGGATGCTGCCAGTGATTGTGGAATGGAGTACTCCGTCAACATGCTGGCTTATTATTTTGAGCAGTGTGGAATGAATGACGGTTACCTCAGTGGCTAATAATTAGAGCCTCCGCTCTGAGTCTGGGAGATCGGTGACTCATGCCAAATACTTTTAAAAATGGTCCATGCTGCTTCCTTGCTTGATGCTCAGTATTTAAAAAGGATAGAGCATGGACAATCAACCATTGGTTGCCAATCATAGTGCACTGTCAGTCACTTGGGGTTCAAATACTCTTGAGTACAGTGGAAATCTGGTAGGTGCTATAACAAGATATACAGGCCAGACTGCTGTGACAAAGATGCTTTACATTGTTGATGCATGTATAGTTACTACCTCCAAAAACCTACATGGAACCGGTAGTAGAAGTGCTTCGAAGAGTGACATCTCAGAGGAGATTGACAGTGGGTCCACCAAAGACATGGCAGAGGCTGATGTGGCACCTCTTCACATGGGTAATAGAACCATTGAGGTTGTTACTGAGTTTAAGTTCGTCGGGAGAATGATATCCAGGAGTGGGGGTGTGGAGATCTGGTTTTACCCGAGGATGGGTCGTGCTCAAGATCTTTTGTGATACCATGGAAGCCTGCCTTTAAGGGTAGGGATCTTTCGGTGACAACATAATGGTTAGTCTATGCTAGTGTAGTCTTATGGGCACTTATTGATGGATCAGTGATGTGGACCAACAAGATCAGGAACAGCAAAAAGTTTGAGGACTTCCATTATAAGTGCATGCAGTATATCCTGTTACCACAGTACGGTAGAAAACGGAACAGATAACTCAGAAAATGAGGAATAGCTGTATACTTCACTGTTCTTTGGAGGAAATCGTGCTGAAATATTGGTGAGTCATGTGGCGAGAATGAGTGGTGACAGGAATGTCAAGCAGCTCCTTTTTTGGATGGCTGCTACAGACACTCCCTGCCCCACAGGCCTGAAACAATCGCTTATTGAAACAAGATAAGTGGTTCTACTGAAACCATGCTGGGTATTGCCAGGATAGTGGAATTGAATATTGTGGTTGAAATTTGGGTGGAGTAATTGTTTTGTTGACAGCATAAATAATGAATAGGAGGTCGGGTGCATGGTCAAGCGATTGTGGAAATAACCGAAGCACCAGGTGTTTATAGAAAACTTTCGAGGAAATAGAAGGGGAAACCCCCAGCAAATGACACCGAGTCGTTTCATATGATTTTCTGACTGAGTAATCTTCAAAATGACACTGAGTAATCAAAATGGCATATGACACTGAGTAATCTTCAAAAAAAGATTTTTTTTGTTCATTCTTCGAACACTTTTTCAACTTATTTATTTTCCTCCGAGCTCTTGCGTGATGGTTAGTTTCGTTTTTGCTTGACCGTGAATGGCGAGCCAAGGTCAGAATGTGTTTTGAAACAATCGTGCAATTCCTAAAAATCCAGGATTTGTGTTTGTGGGTTTTGGTTTGCACAGTGTCCTGGATTTGGTTTGAAGATTCCATTTTATAAAATAAGGCAATTCTGTGTGTGTATTAATGTACATAGGACTGATCATTGTGAAATTGAAGACTGCTCGGCCAATCTCCACCAAAATTTGCATGTGTGCTCGAGGTACTTAGGGTTAGGTCATGGGTACAAAATAGCCCTCCCCCCCCCCCCCCCACCCTTTCTCCCTGCAATGGTGGTGAGACTGTCTCATTTTCAACTGTACATGTGGCACAGTGCAAGTAGTTTACTGACCCCTGCTGGATAAAGAGGAGATTAAGAGGCATGGCACGAAATATATTTGTCCCACCTCCCCATCATCCCCCCACCACCTCATCCCAGGCTTGGGAAATATTTTCTTTTAAGTTATCTCCTCCAAGGCCCCTTCTCTACCATGTGTTTCACACCTTTACCCAATTTCAATCCTTATAGAATATTGTTGCGGATCCCTGGTTCGTCGACGTACTAAGGGGGGGGTTAAACCCTGCTCCCCCTCGAACTCCGAGTCCACGAGGCCGCCAACCACACGACACTCGTGGTGGACGGATTGCTAAGCAATTCCAGCCGCCGAGCCCGCAGCTATGCGTGGAAGGGTTAACGGTCACCACCCGAATACCTTCAGACACACGGAGCCGTGAGAACGGGGACTGAACCCCGCACGAGTCACGCTGATACTGGACACCCGAGCAGTTGTGCGTCGCGTAACTCTTGCCGTTAACACTATCGAACCCGATCGAGCGGTTTTAATTCGGGGCGATGCTTGGTCAATGTGGAAAGGACGATGATGGCCAGGTTGGAAATCAAACACAGGATCTATTCACAATTCACAGTATTTACAGAAACGGACAAAGCGAAGATCTTAACGGCCTTACCTAGGTTCCCAGACAAGGGCCCTCATTCGTTCGGGGAAGGGAAGGAAGAGGGTAATGCGCACAAAGCGCGACCGCTTCGTGCAGCTTGCCTTGATGGGCTCGTTGGACGGAAGCCCCGAGAATCGCTCCAACCTGGCACACCACACCCAGAGATGATCGCGGCAGGGACGTTGATCAAGGACGTGCACGTAGCAGGAACCCGAGGAGCGCTCATTCAGTGAGTCAGAGGGTCAGAGAACCAGCGAGTCAGAGGGTCTCAGAGATCAGAGCGCCTGCAAGAGATTCTCAGGGTCAGAGCGCAGAGAGAGCGAGCGGGGAGTCTGGGCCGGTTTTATAACCCCCGAAACCCCACTCGAATGTTCCACGGGCCTCCATTGGCCGCCTGGGGTCACGTGTCGTGACAGCCCTTCATTGGTCACCCTCGGCCACTCCCTTTAGCTCCCATTGGCTGCTCGCTGCTCATTGGCCACGCCCTCGGCCACTCCCTTTTGCTCCTTCTTCGGGCCTGCAAGGCCCGGCCTAGGCCCATGACGAGGCACTTTAGGCTTCAATAAGGCCTATCATTATCCTGCCTGCCTCAATGCATGCTAACACCGGGAAGGGGACTATGCTTCACATTTAATAAGAAATAACTAACTATGCGAGGCTACATGTTGTGGTGTAACTAACTATAGGGGGGTTGCCTTTATTTATAAAACCACAACAATATCTCTGGATCTGTCCCTATTTCTGTGTGTTACCTATGGCTCTCCAAACGTTGTTGACCTGGTAATAAGTAATTTGTCCTCTAGAAAGTTTTTACGAAGAAAAAAGAAAAATCCATTATGCGCTGCGCTTGCCAAATAAATGCACCCGCCGTCATTGCACTATATGCACATGCTCTGAGCCAATCCGCGCTGTTTCCTCCGCCTTTGTTTTGCAGCAGGATGAACTTCTTCCCGCCACTGCCATGTCGGAGCAGAGCATGAACGGTGGCAATTTTTTTGTTAGTGTTTTGTCTACTCTTTTGTTGTTAATACTTTCTGGTTATTGTGACAACTTTTTAAAATAAAATAATGTTTACCTTCAATAGCATTATTATATATTAGCACGATTACCTATACCCCAATGAAGCCCTCATATATTGCTCATGCGTAGAAATAACTGTCGGGAACTCATCTCCATGCAAACAAACAATCGTACAATGACCTCTTTTTGCACATTTTAGATTAGTGCTGTCTTTTCTGGGAACACATCCTGAGTGCTAAGCGAGGTATTACCGTACTGCACCAATACAATAATTCATATTTGCACTGCTTCTGACATAAAATTCTTCCTCTTCTCCAAAGGCCTTGATCTCGGATCATCAATTTGGATTCAGACCAGGTCATTCTACTCTGGACATGCTGCTTCTGCTGTCTCAACAATGGATGGAGGTCCTTAATGCCAAACAGGAAATCAGAGCCGTCTCCCTTAACATATCACATGCCTTCGATACGGTCTGGCACCCCACTCTGCTCACCAAACCCTCCTCCTATGGTATCCATGGAAATCTCCACGCATGGCTTGCGGACTTCCTCTCTGGTCGTAGTCAACGTGTGGCCCTGAATGTTTTTCTCTCATCTCCCTTTCCTGTTCTGGCTGGAGTTCCCCAAGGTAGTGTTCTGGGCCTTGTGCTATTTCTGGTCTTCATCAATGATCTCTCCGACTCTCTGGAAAATCCTCTCTATCTCTTTGCTGATGACTCCACTCTCTGCCGCTCCATGCCTCATTCCTCAGATCGGCAGTCTGCAGCCTCCTCGCTCTCTGCAGATCTGGACAAAATCACAGACTGGTCAAACAAGTGGAACATGTCTTTCAATCCTGACAAATCTCACACTCACGATGTCTCTCCGAAAAGACCAACTGGACAAACCTCCCATCTACTTTCTCAACAATCCTCTCCAAGAAGTTCTGTCACTCAAGCTGTTGGGTCTCACTATCTGCCATGATCTTTCCTGGGAAAACCACATTTCCAAGCTGGCCTCCAAAGCCAGTCGCCGACTGGGCATCCTCCGTCGTGCGAAGTCCTTCCTTGGCACACCTGAGCTCCTCACCACATACAAGGCTTTCATCCGCAGCTAAATGGAATACATGTTTCATACAATATCCGCAGCTCCCCTCTGCTCCTGCCTCACACCTAGCTTGGCTTCACGCCGTTGCAACCAAAGCTTTCAGAATCATTGGAATCTCCCGCGATGAAGTTAACTCCGAGGGCCTTTCACTCACTCACCGCAGGCAGATTTGTGGTCTTTCTGTCTTCTACCGACCGACTCCTCTCCAGCTTAGCTCCCCCAGCTTTGTCTGTGCTCTGTCCCCCAAACATTCCTACAGGTCGCGCAAGATCTGCCTGCAACCCTCTTATGGTTAAACTGCCAAAATAAAGACTCTCTATTCACCTTCACCCTTTCATTCCTCTTTTCTCCCGCCTCTGGAACAAACGCCCTCACTCTCTTCAATCCCACTCCTCCCTCCAGGAAGGGGTGGGGAGGGGGGGAGGACTCGGTGGAGGGGAGGGGGGTCGGAGGCAGGAGAGGAAGGGGGTTCATATATATATGCTGGTGGGTGAATGTGGCGTTCATCACGTTTCCGAGTTAAGTGTGTTGCCGATCAGGAAGAAGAAGAAGCTGTACTACCAACTTCGTACACTTCCGGAATTGTTTGATTTATTTGTATTCAAATGTCTGGTGATTGTTTTGTATTTATTTATGTGAATGTGTACTTGTATATAACTGTCATTAATTTAAAAAGGCTTCGGCACTATCGAGTTATCTATATAATAATACCGTAAGGACTCGACTTTGTTATCCCTTTTACACCGCACCCAGTGACCCGATGTCCACGGCACTAATGGATTTACGATCTACGAACCGCGCTCTTTGTTTATCACGTACAGCCAGACTCGAAAAATCTGAATTAGTTGACTTTGGGGCCCAAAAGCATCCGATTAACGGCCGATACGACGCCATCTTTCGACGCCATCGTATTGGCGTCTGCTGGGCGAAGGCGATGCGTGCCGTCCGCTGATTGGACAGTCGAGTGGTGTCATTAAATAATGGGCCGTGCTTACTGCTTACTGATATTGATCTGAAACTTGCAAATGGGCATGTATTGCAAAGCAATTTTCCTTCTTATATTGTCCAAGTCTAAAATACACACCCACACACACACATAAATCAGCTGATCGTCAAATCTGCATTCCCTACAACCAGTGATTACAGGTTTAAAAAATGATTTTTTGATGGATTGACTCAACGATGTAAATAGGTAAGCATTAATTTAATTATTTCCTTCTTATTCTGTAAAAGCGGCCTCGACGGTATAGTGTGCGATTGCCCAAAGCAGGTTCTTATTTTGACAATCGTTGGTCGTACAATAAATACTTACGGAATATTAAATGAAAAAAAATGTTTCTTTCTTGAATATTTTAAAGCATTTTGTTTTTCATTCCACATGGTGTGTTTCTTCCCTCCCTCTGTGGACAACCAAGTGCCGACTTCCGGTGGTAGTATAATCCTCTGTAGCAGTGTAGGGTTTTATGAGCCAATGATTATGGTGCGGCGCATGTCGAGTCACAGCAGGATTTTATGAAACGCCATTTGAAGTTGTGAAAAAGGTCAGAGTACCTGCTAACATGTCAAGCTACAGCAGGGCGGCGCAGGTCAGTTATAGTTAATCAACGGATCAATGAGAATGTCCTTTACTGTACGTACTGTACTTTACCACATCGGTTAGAAACGCTGCCGCAGGAGATCTCCGATGGTCTTTACTTAAGCTTCTGTTTTGGATTCGGTTCCCGCCTCCTGATACCTCGCAGGTGTGACGTCGCATCAGAGGACGTTAAGCCAGCTGTCTCATCTGATTGGACAGTCTAAGGCGACAGCAAGCCGTCCACTGAGTGGACAATCCAGAGCATGCATTTGTGCCGGTGTCGGCGGGCGATCGTTGTTCATATATGCACTCTTCATTCTCATCTTTCTTCCTAACTCTTACTCGGACAAGCAAATCCCCTATGCCATCCATAATGGTACACTCTATCCATACACCACATCCTCCCTTCCGTGGATGTTCCACGGGTTTCGGCTAGTCTATATAATAATAGCGTAAGGACTCGACTTTGTTATCCCTTTTATGCCGCACCCAGTGACCCGATGCCCACGGCACTAATGGATTTACGATCTACGAACCGCGCTCTTTGTTTATCACGTACAGCCATACTCGAAAAATCTGAATTAGCCGACGTTGGGGCCCAAAAGCATCCGATTAACTGCCGATACGACGCCATCTTACGACGCCATCGTATTGGCGTCTGCTGGGCGAAGGCGAAGCAAGCCGTCCGCTGATTGGACAGTCGAAGGCGACAGCAAGCCGTCCACTGAGTGGACAATCCCAGAGTGGTGCTATGCCGATTCCTATTACGAATCCATTCATTTTTCAAAAGTATGTCGTAGCGTTGTCATTTAAGTAGATTGCAATAAATACGTTGCTCATATACGCACTCTTCATTCTCATCTTTCTTCGTAACTCTTACTCGGACAAGCAAATCCCCTATGCCATCCATAATGGTACACTCTATCCATACACCACATCCTCCTTTCCGTGGATGTTCCACGGGTTTCGGCTAGTTATTATTATTATTATTATTATTATTATTAATTTTTATTTTTTTATTTTTTAACTCCAAAAAAACGAACTTTTTTTAAAAATTTATTTATTTATTTCGCATAAAACACTCCCAGGCACTCACTGATGAACCTCTGAAAGTTTGATGAAGATCCATTCACCCATCTGAATAAAACGCAGACACAAAAACTGCACACAGACAACTCGCGTTTATATATATATATATATATATATATATATATATATATATATATATATATATATATATATATATATATATATATATATATATATATACATATATATATATATATTGTTACAGACGTGGCTTAGATGTTATTTTACCGAGCGGTTTTGGGATGACCACGTCTGCACAAGTTACCGATTATACTCGAAGTTGACTAGTCGCGCTATGCTAGGTCAATGAAGGAACAGATACACGGCTGGGTTTCAAATGACACGACTCCAAGGGTTCAGTTCTCAAGACCTCCGGAGGAGATTATATTCGTTACGGAAGGTCAGATTACAGGGACGAGAGGGACAGCAAAGGAAGATAGGCACTTAGACACAACCTTACATTAACCCCAACAGACGACAGGTAAACGGGACAAGGCTGACTCACACGGGGGTTGATGGCAGGAAAGCGGTTGTCGATGGCTCCAGGTGCACCTGGGCTCAGGGCAGGATCGACCCGGTCCGGTCCAGAGATGCGGAAGGTTGCACAGCGCTCGAGGTGGCGTCTTTTCGTCTCAAGCTGGGGGCGCATCTGACCTCACATCCGGTGAGTCCTTCGTATATCCGGCGGGGAGTGACACGCCCTCGGCTCGTTAGCTCCGCCCCAGATGGAATCGGCACGTTGCTTCTCATTGGGTGCGTGGGGGGGTTACTGGCTCCGCCCCTGACGAGGAGCTGACAGCCAGCCCCTTCGGGGTAACGCCGTGGAGCGCATGGTCATGGCGGGTAACCGAGCCGGTGTGAGGACGCACACTCCCCGCCCCTCTGTTGTTGTAGTCGTAGTTGTAGTTATAATTGTTGTTGTAGTTGTTGTTATTGTTGTTGTTTGGGGAAGAAGATGGGAGGAGGTATGGGAAAGGTCCTAAACTCACTACTGGTGCCATATAATCACATTCTGGTGCAACGAAGAGTCATAATTAATGGAAACGAGTCCTTAACTGACATAGACTAAGAATAACTAGCAAGATGTCCGAAAGTTGTCTACGTGTGGTGCGGTGGACCTGGGCACGACATTTAATGGGGGAAAAAGGGGAAGGTCGGCTCTACTGATTGTTGTTTACAGACAATGGGACTAGGGAATGGGGGATTGGGGATAGTTGGGGAATATTGGGGAAATAGGGGAATATTTACAAGCGGATATGGAGGCCAAATTCCATATTCGCAACAATATATATATATATATATATATATATATATATATATATATATATATATATATATATATATATATATATATATATATATATATATATATATATTTATTAATATTGGTTAATGATACCCCCCCTTACTGTGATTGAGGACACCAGATTGAGTCCAATTACAGTTGCCAGCTTTCCCTTTGTGGTAAATGCATGATCTGGGACCACCAAGTGCCACCTGCCACATGGACACATTGTCTTCAACCCCACCAATTCCGACCAGGAGGCATCACCATTATGTTTAGCGTTCGGGAGTTCTATGAAGATGATACATTTTCCAATGAGGACGGATGCCGTGACGAAATCGTGACTGCAGACCCAGAATGGCCTCTTGCAGTGCAAATATTCCAATATCAAATCCTGTCATCATTCAGATGAAAAGCCATCATCACGGTGTTCATCCAGATCGGAAAGCTCAATTAATCATCTTCATGCAAATATGTGTATATGTATATGAATGTGTATATGTATATATTACAGACCAGGGTTGTACTGCCATTTACAATGTCCTCTGCATGCCAGAACACAGCTAATAATCTCTCTTCTGCAGGAGATGAGGGAGATAACTTCTACGTAATTGACCAAGGAGAGGTTGATGTAAGTTTTCCAAGCAGTGGCACATTTCACTTGCATCCCATTAAAGGGACTTTTTCTTTTTTTTAAATTAACAACAAACGCAATTTGGTGTATGGGGATGGTGAAAGGAGAGGGGCATTTATATTGACGCAGCAATGTGTTGTGTATGGCTGGTTGGAGGGGAATGGGTATCATGTTTATAAATCAGTTGTTACTATTTTTATTTTTTTTGTAATTTGTTTTCCTGCCTCTCCATCCCTAACAATTACCTATAATGTACTTGTAAGTTATAGAGATTAAATGTCACATTTTAAGTTTCCTATGTAATAAAACCGAAGCGTGGTTTTGCATTATGCCGTGGAGATTGTATTGATATTAAGTTTGATATCTGGGCTGGCAGGATGGCCTAGTGGTACTAGATGTCATAAACATTGCAACCAATACACTTCTACACATGAAATGGAAAATCGTGTTCAAAAAAGTGGTGACTGCAAAAATATGACAGTCTCGAGGTTATTTTTGCATCTGAAAAAAAAAAAAAAAAACAGGTGTCAAGACTCATGGAAGACCGTGGTGAATATCTATAAAGGGTGAATGGTCAACATACCGTGGGTAAGAAGACTGAATGTGCAACAGCATGATAATTGTTAGAAAAAGGGTAGTGAGGGTCTCAGCAGATATGGAAATGTTATTGGGTAGAAACGACAGATCACGAGGCAGCAGTGGACAGCAGACTTTTGAAGCCCTTGAGGGTAGATCATGAAACAAAACACAACTCTTGAAGACCATTGCACAGCCAGCCTCTTGTCTTGCGATGCTATTGATAGAGGGCCTTGGACTCTACAACCTCACATGGTGGCAACATGGAAAAGCTATAGCACCACCCCATAGGGGGCAGCCACAGTCCATGGAACTTTTGATGAAGTCCTTGTCCACTGTTTATATGCCGAGGAAAGACCAGGCCCTAAATAGAGTTAAAAGGTGGCAGCCTTCTTTGGAGGCTAACTTTGAGATTATGCTGATAACTGGAGCTTCAGAGATGGACTTCTATAACACGATTCCAGAGACTCATCAGAGCCCTCACAAAAAGGACACAGCCACAAGGAAGCCGGCCACTCTAACCAGATTCTCCCATAGATCGACTGAAGATGAAATGTCAAATAGTTTTCTTTATTATGCAAGTTGAGAGCGAGTCGGAATAAATGGTGTACCTTGTCAAGTTCAAGGCGTTGATGTGGTGCACAACGGGTCCTGATTTGGGTTGAGTTTGTATTGATAGATTATGAGGGCAGTGTGGTAACATCTAGATAACGAACAAATGAAGTCTAGATAATATCCCAGAGAATGATTTGCTAAATTTGGGGATTTTTTTTTCCAGCCAGTAATGATGGAGGGATAAAGTCAGTGTGTCGGACTGTCCGATTGTGAAAACATTTATAGATGAGCAGGTGGAGCTTTGGGAGATTGTTGTAGTGGTAGGTCATAGTACGTAAAAATTGTTACTTGGAAGCATCTATTTATTTAATATTTGGAATGCTGGACATGGTGATGACAAATGCAACATTGTGTGTACTGTGGGAGGGGGGTGGGGGAGGGGAGAGGGGTCACGATACCCATTACATTTACTTGTGGAATCAAGATGGGCCTTGATTTAGTTGTACGTACCTGTTTTATTTAAATAGTTCATGAACGAGTAATCATCTTCTCTGTGCCTTAATCCCAACAGTTCGGGGTCGGCCACTCGGATATACCTTCTCCACCCCTGCTCTGTCCTCCGCATATTTTTCTCTCTCAAATCCGTGCTCTTTTTATCTCTCTCCTTGACCTCCCCTCATTTCCACCTTGATCTCTGTTGGTCTTCTGATCCTTTCCCTCTAATTGGCTCATTCCATGCTTTCTTGAATGGTTCCTCATCACTCGTCTAAACCACTGCAATGTCATCTCTCTAATCCTTTCTGGGATACTTCCAACTCCAGCTCTCTTGCGCATCTCCTCATTCATCAACTACTCTCTTTGTGATACTCCGAGAATCCACCGAAGCATTCTTATCTTTGTCCTCTCCAGCAACTCCTCTTCCCTTTTTCCCATAGCCCTTGTTTCCATAGATTATAACCTTGTTACATAATCATAACATAATCATTGTCTTGTAGATCTTCACCTTCAATTTTCTCGGTAGCATTCCAATCTTCCATCACAAATGACTCCACCAACCTCCTTCCATCTTGTCCACCTTAACTCTATCCTGGATTTATGCTTCACAACCTCCTCCTTCCTTTAGTGATGAATTAAAGTATTTGAATTTGTCTTCTTGTGTCAGATCTCCACCCATTATATCTACAATCTTGACCCTCTCTACGCCAGTCTTACCACACACCATTATCTTTGTCTTTATAGCATTAACTTTCATTAACATTAATGTTAATCCCTGCCTCTGTAAGCTCTCTTGCCATTCCAGCAACCTTCTCTGCAGCTCTTCCTTTGACTCTGCTGGTATGACTAAGTTTACAAACAGGAGCTCCCACAGTTCTCTATCTCTAATGTTGTGTCTCAGCACATCCGTCACTTTTACGAAAAGGAAGAGCTTTCAGGTGCAGACAGACACCTGATGTAGACCAACCTCAATTCTAAAATATCGTGTGTTCCCATTTGTTGTTTCAGTTGTGGATCCAGGAATTTCAAGACTGGAGGTGCACCAATTGTGTTCCCTTGATCAATTTTTCAAAATTCCCAAGGGGGGAAGGGGTGGAGTTTCAGGTGGCCTGGGGGGGTCCTCCCCCATGAAATTTTGAAAAATTGATCATCAGAAACAGCATTTCCTGCATTCTTAGAAGTTTCTGCAGGTCCTTGCGTTCTTCCCTGACCAAACAGTTCAGCAGATTCTCTAACTAATGGGCCAAAGTAGCAAACTAGTGAGCCGACTTGGCCAGCTGGGATCCTTAGTCAAAAGAAGAATGACCATACGGTGGTCACAATCCGGTAACGGGCCGATTGGGAAACATGCATTTAAAGCGCTATTTAAAGATTAACAACGCGGAAGTGTGGCCTTGAGGTGCTTGAACTCTTGGTGCGTGCTGTGCTTGCTTGGAGTAATTGTTACTCTCTTTAGTTCTGGATTGAATATATTACCCTTGGAAGAAACCTGTCTCCTGGTCCTTTGGTTCATCTATTTAGACGTAACACACACGAACATAAATTGGGTGTTGTAGTAATTTGCGTAACATAATGCTTGATTATCGTGCATTCTGACGTGCTGATTGGGAAACACATTTAATGCGTGATTAAAATATTAACTCCACACCTCTCACCACGTGTGTATCCTGTGAACACACACACAATTGACTGCACATAAAGAGAAAGTTGAATGGTGCACACCACACTGTATCTGCCACATTCTTGCTCAAACACCAATACACCACTTCTCTTGGAATCCTATCATATGCCTTCTCTCGATCTATGAATTCCCGGTACAGGTTCTTATTTGCTTCCAGCATCTTTTCCTGGATCTGTCTCATGATGAAAATCCCATCCACTGTTTCCCTTCCTTACATGAATCCATAATTCATCCCTTCTGTATTTACAATCACCCTTAGCTTTAGGTCTACAATCCTTTCCAGTACCTCCAGCACCCTAACCCATTTATTTGATCCGTCTGTAATTTTGAATGAGGGATATCACCTTTCGTTTTGAAACTTGGTATTAGTATGCGCTTCCTCCAAATATCTGGTATCTTCTCCTCACTGCACACTTTCCTAATCAACTCTCCCATCCACTTAACTCCTTCAGTTCCTAGCGCCTTTACTAATTCGGTCAGAACTTTAGATGGTCCACATGCTTTCCCTCTTTTCATTTTGTCAAGTGCTTTTCTCACCTCCTCCTCTTGAACCTCCTTCATGGATCCATCAATTTTCTATACCTCTCAGGGCTTCCTCTCTCATTTTCCACATTCAGTAATCTTTCAAAGTACAATTTCCACCATCAACTCGTGTGTTCTTAAACTCGTATGTCTATTACAATTATTTGTGAGTCAAACTTTGTTTTCATTTTCATCTGTCACTGGAGCAACTTTTGTCAAACGTAAGCACAAATCTCATGACCAGGATTTATTTTGATATTGTTTTGGCAGCAGAAGCACCACCCAGTCTTGAATCGGTCTTTATTTTAAGCACAGGAAAGGTTGCTTGCCCATGAAGAAACAAAAAAATGACCGCATATTGCTTCGCCCAGCCATGTAGATATCCATCTGATGGATGACTTGTGCTGATAACATCCGTGAAAAAAGCATAAAATACTTGTACGGCTTTTCATGTTGAGAATTCCTGTGCAGGAAGTGATTTTAAAAGCAAAGCCACTTGTCAACTCCCTTTATCCATATTTTATGTGTTCATTTCCTCTGCTGAATGTTCGTTGTTTGTGTGACCTACAATTGGTTTGCATTTGTTACCTCCTCCACCGAACGTGGATGGAGGTTATGTTTTCATGTCTGTCTGTGGTTGTGTTTGTTTGTGAGCATAACATCTCAAAAAGTTGTCAACAAATTTGGACAATTTGATGGGCAGGTTGGGTGCGTGACGAGGACAAATTGATTGGATTTTGGTGAAGATCCGAGTCAGGATATGGATATGATCATTTTTTAATACAACTGATTCTTCACTTTTAGGATGGGGCCAAAAACGATATATAGCACAATATCTCAAAGGTATGGTGCCTTCTCCCAATTGCTGTTTTCAGATCTCCCCACAGATGTTCAATGGGATTTTGATCTGGACTCATTGCTGGCCACTTCAGAACAGCCCAGCATTTTGTCTTGAACCATTCCTGGGTGCTTTTTGAATTGTGTTTGGGGTCATTGTCCTGCTGCAAGACCCATGACCTTTGATGGAGACCCAGGTTTCTGACACTGGGTTGAACATTGCGCTCCAAAATGCCTTGGTAATCTCCTGATTTCATGATGCCATGCACGCATTCAAGGGACCCATTGCCAGGGGCAGCACAGCACCCCCAAAACATCACTTGAACAATCCAATGTTTGACTGTAGGGAAGGTGTTCTTTTCTTTGGAGGCTTCATTTTGTTTTCTGTAAACATAGAGATGATGTGCTTTACCAAAAAGCTCGAATTTGGTCTCATCTGTCCACAGGGCATTCTCCCAGAAGGAGTTTGGCTTGTTCAGGTGTGTTTTGGCAAACTCCAGTCAGGCTTTCTTATGTCTCTTTCTCATCCGCACGTCCGCACTCATCTTATGTCATCCGCACGTCCGCACATCTTTCTCATCCGAACTCATCTTACGTCAGGCTTTCCTATGTCTCTCTTTTTTTTTTTGGAAATTCCAACTTCTTTCGTGGAAGTCCTTGCAGTGTTCATATGTTTTACACCTCTCCCACCTCCCCCAAAGCCCTCCCCCTCCCACATTTCTCCCATTGTCCCTGCTCTCAAATGTTGTGTTTGTGTCCTTCCCCCTCTCCTCTCTCTCCCCTCTCTCCTCTCCCTCTCTCCCCATCTTGTCTGCCGCTCCCCTTATTTTTTGTGTTTTGTGTGTCGGTTTCACTTTTTGTGCGATTAATGTTAGCTCTTTCACGAGCCTCGATCTTGTATCCAAAAAAAAAAAAAAAATCCTGGGTCTCCCACCATAGAACCCTCTTTCATTGAGTTGGCGACGGATGGTACGAGTTGAAACTGTTGTACCTTGTGTCTGAAGGTCAGCTTGAATCTGTTTGGCAATTGATTGAGGTGCTTTCTCCACCATTCGAGCAATCCTTCACTGCAATCTTCGATCAAGTTTTCTCTTGTGGCCACGTCCAGGGAGGTTGGCTACAGTGCCATGGGCCTTAAACTTCCTGATAACATTGCGTACGGTGGACACAGGAACATCAAGGTCTCTGGAGATGGACTTGTAGTCTTAAGATTGTCCATGCTTGGCTACAATCTTGTGTCTGACCTCCTCAGACAATTCTCTGGTTTTCTTTCTTTTCTCCATACTCATTGCGGTACACACAGTGACACAAAACAGCAGAATGACTCCTTTTCTCTTTTCAAACTGGTTGAATGAGAGATTTTTTATATTGCAGGCACCTGCAACTCACCGTATGTGAGTTCATTTCCAAAGTAAAGGAGAATCACCTGCTTGAAATCTAATTATTTCTAACAACTTCTAAAAGGTGCCAATAATATTGTCTGGGCCACTTTAGGATTTCTGTGTGGAATAAGCTAAGATTTAGTAATTTTTTTCAGATTTTTTTTATTTTGTTCCACTGCAAACCATAGAAATACATAGTCACGTGAAAAGGTAAGTACCCCCCATGTAAAGTTTTGACTTTGTCAACATATTTCAACATACAGCTATTTGATCTTCATTTCAACAATATTGATAGAGAATGGTGATATAATATAACAAATATCATGAAACATTTACATTTTGTAGTCCATTGTATAATTTAAATAAACATAAATGCAAATTTTGCATGTGGAAAAAGTAAGTACACCCCACGAAATGTTTTTTTAAATCTTTTTAACATATGTGGACATATCAATATTTGATCTTCATTTAAACAGTATCGATAGATAAAGGTGATCTAATTGAACAAAAAACAATGAAAAATTGACTTTGCAATAATTTATTCAATAAAAAATTAACAGAGATGCTATTTCCTTCTGTGGAAAAAGTAAGTACACTTTTGGCTCTAATAGGTGGTATTGCCCCCTTTGGCAGAAACAACCTCAAGTAGGCGTTTCTTATATCTGTCTACCAGTCTCTGACATCGACTGGGAGAAATTTTTGCCCACTCCTCCATACAGAATTCTTTCAGCTGTGCGATGTTTGAGGGGTTTCTTGCATGCACAGCTCGTTTCAAATCCCCCCACAACATCTCGTTGGGATTTAGATCTGGGCTTTGACTTGGCCATTCCACAACCCTCCATTTCTTTCTTTTCAGCCATTCCTTGGTGGATTTACTGGTATGTTTAGGGTCATTGTCATGTTGCAAGGTCCACCTTCGGTTGAGCTTCAACTTTCCGACAGATGGCCTCACATTATCCTCAAGCACCCTCTGGTACAATGAAGAATTCATAGTGGATTCTATGATGGTGAGCTGCCCAGGCCCTGATGCAGCAAAGCTGCCCCAAACCATAATATTTCCACCACCATGCTTTACAGTTGGTATCAGGTTCTTGTGGTCAAATGCTGTCTTTGGCTTTTGCCAAACATGTCTTCTGGTACTGTGGCCAAATGCCTCTACCTTTGACTCATCTGTCCAAATCACATTGTTCCAGAAGTGCTGGTCTTTGCTGTCCAGAAAAAACATCAGGGCAAGACTAAAGTTTGCCAATGAACACCTCAGCAAAGGTTTCCTCCTGGCACACCTCCCATGTAGATCAAATTTGTG
The DNA here is from genome assembly GCF_964187855.1 of Myxine glutinosa. NCBI lineage: Eukaryota > Metazoa > Chordata > Myxini > Myxiniformes > Myxinidae > Myxine > Myxine glutinosa. Next base: position 161,430,738 of record NC_136265.1, on the reverse strand, counting down.
CAGCCTCTTTCTAATGGTAGACTCGTGCACTTTGACATCAACAGTGGCAAGAGCTACCTGTAGGTCCCGTGATGACATTCTGGGGTTCTTAGAGATTTCTTTCAGCATCTTGCGGTCTGCTCTCGGGCTGAACTTGCTCGGGCGGCCTGGCCTGAACAAGTTGGCAGTTGTTTGGAATCTTCTCCACTTGTAGATCTTCCGGACAGTCGAATGATTGATTTCAAATTGTTTGGAGATCTTTTTAAATCCCTTCCCAGACTCGTGGGCATGTATAACCTTCTTTCTGAAGGCCTCAGAGAGCTCTTTTGATCTAGGCATGGTGACGCCACACACCAACAACAAAGAGCAAACCAAACTAAATGTCTGAGGTTTAAATAAGACAGGTTCCTCCAAGATCCTCTCTAACGATGTTCTAATCATTTGCACCTGAGCTGGTGCACCTGATTCTAATTTTAGGTATTTGAAGTAGTGATAAATGTCGGGGTGTACTTACTTTTTCCACATGCGAAATTTGCATTTATGTTTATTTAAATTATACAATGGTCTACAAAATGTAAATGTTTCATGATATTTGTTATATTATAACACCTTTATCTATCAATATTGTTGAAATGAAGATCAAATAGCTGTATGTTGAAATATGTTGAAAAAGTCAAAACTTTACATGGGGTGTACTTACTTTTTCACGTGACTGTATGTGGATACCAAAATATTTTTTAATTTCAACAATTTTCTGGAAGAAATGGTGCATTATTTGAAAGATGTGCAAGGGTGCCAATATTTTTGGCCACGACTGTATGTTGTTCACTTCATCCATTTTGATTTGTAAATTCCCTACCCAAGATCTCAACTCTCCACCTCATCTTTTCTCTGGATAACCCAAACCATTAACTCATTCTGGGGTTGCCCCAACGTTGATTTTTATTTTTCCAGTCTCATGTTCCTGTTTGTTGCATGAGCGTGTGGTAGCAATTGCAACAATGCTCGTGGGTCGAAACAGCTGCATGACATCAGCCTCTCCCCTCTGATGTCAGTGTGGTGTCCTGGGGGCTGTGGCGCTGAGTGTCAAATCTTGTGGCAACAGGAAGATTATCACAATGGCACTGCCGTCCATAGAACGTGAACTTATATTTTGGCATCTGTGTTCTCGCAGTCTCCCAACAAGTGACGGAAGAGGGCCTCACCGGGTTTTCATTTTATTTTTATTTTTTTCGCTCGATTTTTTTCTTCTTTATCTGCCTTGCTCCACTGTCGCCCATTTGTTCAAGGCCTCATTGTCAGTGTCGCTTACTCACTTTTCCTTTGCGTCCCACGGTTGGGTTGGGTTGGGGGTGCAGTAGGTGTGGGTGGGGAGGGGGTGGGGGTCTTCTACAATAGGCGAATGCACCTTCAATTCATCCTCCCTTTCTAGGAACATGAGCGGAATATCTTAATGTCGTGCCCAGTAGTCATTTGAATTGTCAAATCCGATTTTGCTTGGTGTAAAATGTATAAAACCTGGCTGTTTATGTTTTGAAAAGGCCACGTTTGTGCTCTGATTTGCCTCGTCATATACTGTGTAATTATGAAGGATTTTCCAACAGTTCTTCTTATTCCCCAAATAAATTGCTTTGGGCTTGTTAAAGGGAGTTGAAAAATGTTCAAAAAGCAATGAATCATTTGACTAGTTTTTCAACTTGAGTATGGAAGCTTGAATGTCTGAATTTTATTTTTTGACCTAAAATCAACAAGTGCCCTCTGCCTATTGCTGCATACACATGAGGATTTTTTTAATGACAAGAGCGAGGGACATGTAAGAGCAAGGTTAAATTGGCAGTGGGCTAGCAGGACAACAATTGTGTATTACTGGATAGTGGAGGAAAAGGGAGGGACACTGAAATTGGCAAGTCAAGAGGGTTGCGTTAGGAAGGGTTAATGGGGATAATAAAGATCATGGGTCAGAGTGGCGGCCGACACAAGATGGCGGTGCACTGCCTACTTGAATCTCTGGGGGGTAGAGTGAGACAGAACAGCCTCCGGCAGGCAGTTCCATTGATCGGAGAAGTGAGGGTCAAAGGCGTTGATGTCGGCCTGGATTTTTGAAGCTTAACTGGAAGAACTCGTCCATCCTGGAGTTGCTGGGTAAGGTCTCTTGACCTTAGGAGGGATTGACCTTAACCTTAGGATTCTTGGGATTGAGGGAGCAGGTGAGCAATGTTGACGAATAGACTGTAGAAAACAGAGAGCCACTGACCTGCCTGCAATGGAAGAGCAACAAACCTTGTGCTTTGGCCTCATCATGGGAGATTCCACAGAATCCAGAAGAGACATGTGATGCTGGAACACCAGCCCATAGCGGAGAGCAGTACTCTATTGAGTTATGGATCAAGGCCTTTTAGACTTATTAGCTCTGATTTTCCAACGAAAGACTTCGATCGATGGAGGATGCCCATTCTGCAGCTGACTTTGGAGGCCAGCTTTGCTATGTGGTTGGCCCTGTAAAGGTCATGGCTGATGGTGAGGCTTAGAAGTTCGCGAGACTGAACCTCTTCCATTGGATGACCAAATAAATAGATAATATGGGTAGACAAAAGTTTGAGATAAGAATGTTCTGGGATTGAAGGACATGTTCCATTCATCAGACCAGTATCTTATCACTCGCAGATCAGCAGAGAGAGATGCAGCTGCCGTCTGTCTCGCAGAAGGACGGGGGTATTGTATGACACAATGTGGAGCCATCTGAAAAAAGGAAGTGCTTTTCACAGCATCGGAGAGACTATCCACCAGAAGTAGAGTGTGCCCAAAACACTGCCCTGAGGAACTCCGTCTTTCACTGTGAGAGGAGAAGGGAGAGAGTTCCATTGATGGCATCATGTTGGGACTAAGAAGGGAAAGGGGGAGGGAATCTTGGGTAGCTGGTGTGAATATGGATGGGGAGAAGAAAATATAAAGGAGGTGTTGGGATGAGGAAAGCATGGAAAATATAGGATAGTGACAGGAAGAGGGTCAAAAATACCTTTTTTATTTGCATATGTAGATTAGATTATCTCGGTGGCATTGAGTTGCATGCTGTTGTTCTGTTTGAAATTTCCTTTTTTGGAATGGGGAGCAAAAAGAAAACTATCTACTACTAGCACCACCACAACTCACCACTACCACTACCCACAACTATCAACCACTACCACTGTCCAACACTACCACTATCCACCACTCCCACAATACACCCCTACCACTCTCCACCACTATCTACCACTATTTACCACTATCCACCACTAGCTACCACTATCCACCACTATCTACCACTATCCACCCCTACCACGATCCACCCCTACCACAATGCACCACTACCACTATCCACCACTACCACTATTCACCACTACCACTATTCACCACTACCACTATCCACCACCACCACTATCCACCACTACCACTATCCACCACTACCTACCACTATCCACTATCTACCACTATCCACTATCGACCACTACCTCTATCCACCACTACCTCTATCCACCACTACCACTATCCACCACTACCACTATCCACCACTACCACTATCTACCACTATCCACCACGACCACTATCCACCACGACCACTATCCACCACGACCACTATCCACCACGACCACTATCCACCACGACCACTATCCACCAAGACCACTACCCACCGCGACCACCACCCACCGCGACCACCATCCACCGCGACCACCATCCACCGCGACCACTATCCACCATCCACCACGACCACGACCACTATCACTATCCACCACGACCACTATCACTATCCACCACGACCACTATCACTATCCACCACGACCACTATCACTATCCACCACGACCACTATCACTATCACTATCACTATCCACCACGACCACTATCACTATCACTATCCACCACGACCACTATCACTATCCACCACGACCACTATCACTATCCACCACGACCACGACCACTATCACTATCCACCACGACCACTATCACTATCCACCACGACCACTGTCACTATCCACCACGACCACTATCACTATCCACCACGACCACTATCACTATCCACCACGACCACTATCACTATCCACCACGACCACTATCACTATCCACCACGACCACTATCACTATCCACCACGACCACTATCACTATCCACCACGACCACTATCACTATCCACCACGACCACTATCACTATCCACCACGACCGCTATCACTATCCACCACGACCGCTATCACTATCCACCACGACCGCTATCACTATCCATCACGACCGCTATCACTATCCATCACGACCGCTATCACTATCCACCACGACCGCTATCACTATCCACCACGACCGCTATCACTATCCACCACGACCGCTATCACTATCCACCACGACCGCTATCACTATCCACCACGACCGCTATCACTATCCACCACGACCGCTATCACTATCCACCACGACCGCTATCACTATCCACCACGACCGCTATCACTATCCACCACGACCGCTATCACTATCCACCACGACCGCCATCACTATCCACCACGACCGCCATCACTATCCACCACGACCGCCATCACTATCCACCACGACCGCCATCACTATCCACCACGACCGCCATCACTATCCACCACGACCGCCATCACTATCCACCACGACCGCCATCACTATCCACCACGACCGCCATCACTATCCACCACGACCGCCATCACTATCCACCACGACCGCCATCACTATCCACCACGACCGCCATCACTATCCGCCACGACCGCTATCACTATCCGCCACGACCGCTATCACTATCCGCCACGACCGCTATCACTATCCGCCACGACCGCTATCACTATCCGCCACGACCGCTATCACTATCCGCCACGACCGCTATCACTATCCCCCACGACCGCTATCACTATCCACCACGACCGCTATCACTATCCACCACGACCGCTATCACTATCCACCACGACCGCTATCACTATCCACCACGACCGCTATCACTATCCACCACGACCGCCATCACTATCCACCACGACCGCCATCACTATCCACCACGACCGCCATCACTATCCACCACGACCGCCATCACTATCCACCACGACCGCCATCACTATCCACCACGACCGCCATCACTATCCACCACGACCGCCATCACTATCCACCACGACCGCCATCACTATCCACCACGACCGCCATCACTATCCACCACGACCGCCATCACTATCCACCACGACCGCCATCACTATCCACCACGACCGCCATCACTATCCACCACGACCGCCATCACTATCCACCACGACCGCCATCACTATCCACCACGACCGCCATCACTATCCACCACGACCGCTATCACTATCCACCACGACCGCTATCACTATCCACCACGACCGCTATCACTATCCACCACGACCGCTATCACTATCCACCACGACCGCTATCACTATCCACCACGACCGCTATCACTATCCACCACGACCGCTATCACTATCCACCACGACCGCTATCACTATCCACCACGACCGCTATCACTATCCACCACGACCGCTATCACTATCCACCACGACCGCTATCACTATCCACCACGACCGCTATCACTATCCACCACGACCGCTATCACTATCCACCACGACCGCTATCACTATCCACCACGACCGCTATCACTATCCACCACGACCGCTATCACTATCCACCACGACCGCTATCACTATCCACCACGACCGCTATCACTATCCACCACGACCGCTATCACTATCCACCACGACCGCTATCACTATCCACCACGACCGCTATCACTATCCACCACTACCACTATCCACCACTACCACTATCCACCACTACCACTATCCACCACTACCACTATCCACCACTACCACTATCCACCACTACCACTATCCACCACTACCACTATCCACCACTACCACTATCCACCACTACCACTATCCACCACTACCACTATCCACCACTACCACTATCCACCACTACCCACCACTACCACTACCACTATCCACCACTACCACTATCCACCACTACCACTATCCACCACTATCCACCACTACCACCACTACCACTATCCACCACTACCACTATCCACCACTACCACTGTCCACCACTGTCCACTGTCCACCACTGTCCACTGTCCACCACTGTCCACTGTCCACCACTGTCCACTGTCCACCACTGTCCACTGTCCACCACTGTCCACTGTCCACCACTGTCCACTGTCCACCACTACCACTGTCCACCACTACCACTGTCCACCACTACCACTGTCCACCACTACCACTGTCCACTGTCCACCACTGTCCACTGTCCACCACTGTCCACCACTACCACTACCACTGTCCACCACTGTCCACCACTGTCCACCACTGTCCACCACTATCCACCACTGTCCACCACTGTCCACCACTCTCCACCACTCTCCACCACTATCCACCACTATCCATCACTACCACTATCTACCACTATCTACCACTATCCACCACTATCCACCACTATCTACCACTATCTACCACTATCCACCACTATCCACCACTATCTACCACTATCTACCACTATCCACCACTATCCACCACGACCACTATCCACCGAGACCACGACCACTATCACTATCCACCACGACCACTATCACCACGACCACTATCACTACCCACCACGACCACGACCACGACCACGACCACGACCGCTATCACTATCCACCACGACCGCTATCACTATCCACCACGACCGCTATCACTATCCACCACGACCGCTATCACTATCCACCACGACCGCTATCACTATCCACCACGACCGCTATCACTATCCACCACGACCGCTATCACTATCCACCACGACCGCTATCACTATCCACCACGACCGCTATCACTATCCACCACGACCGCTATCACTATCCACCACGACCGCTATCAGCTATCACTGCACATCGGATTTTTATGTGAAAAAATAAAAAATATTTTTTCACATAAAACGGCTTTTTTGCGCGCAAAAAAATTATTTTGCTATTTTCGGAGAAAAAAAGAATTTCGCCCTTTTTCGGGAAAAATAAAATAAAATGCCCTTTTTGGTCGAAAATGTCTGGCAACGCTAAAAAAAATTGGGGAATTTTTCGAAATTTTAAACTGCGATCAAAATTTTTAACTGCGATCGATCTCAAAAACAAAACTTTGCGTCCACTTGCGTGCGTTGCGTCCCCAGCGTGTACAGCAGTGAGGCGGTGTACTACAGTGAGAGAGTGTACACAAAGTGTGAACAAGTCTCCTATCAAGATGAGTGCTGCTCTTCGTGACAAGTGGCTGAAGGAATTCAACGCTGGCGGCGATGGGGCCACCTTCAAGTACGTGTCGAGTGACACGGCTTTCTGTCGAGCTTGTGAAAAGACTTTCCGGGCGAAGCAGAAGTCTGAGCTGGCCCAACATGTCCGAGGAGACCGCCACAAGAGCAATTTGGCCTTGAAGAAGAAGAGGACGGTCACGCAAGCCACCATGGAGGACTTTGGTGGCGGAAAGAGGCACAAGTGCGACGTCGTGGCTCAGGAGCTGTGCCAGGCCATGCTGGCCGCTGGCATCCCATGGTCGAAATTGGAAAACCCTGCCCTCCGGTCGTTCCTGGAGAAGCACATCACTCTCCAGATCCCCGATGAAAGCTGGATTCGAAAGCACTACCTCGACAAGTGCTACGACGAGGCCTTGGCGGGGATCCGTGCCGACCTCGGACAGCAGCCCATCTGGCTGTCCGTCGACGAGACGACCGATTCGGCAGGTCGATATGTGGCCAACATCATCACGGGACGCTTGTCCAAGGCGGGGTACTTTCGTCCCCACCTCGTCCAGTGCATGTTTCTGGAGAAGACCAACTCCGGGGAGATCGTGCGTGCAGTCAATGACACGCTGCGCTATCTTTGGCCTGATTTCAAGCTGGAGTGCCTCAAGGTCCTCGTCAGCGACGCCGCGGCCTATATGATCAAGGCCGGCCATGCCCTGAAGGAACTCTTCCCGGACTTGCTGCATGTGACTTGCATTGCCCACGCGCTCCACCGTGTCTGCGAGACAGTCCGAGAAATGTTCAAGGACGTCAACGACCTGATTGCCACGACGAAGAAGGTGTTCGTCAAAGCCCCGTCGCGTGTTGTCTTTTGGAAGGAGCAGCAGCCCAATCTTTCTCTCCCCCCGGAGCCCATTCTGACTCGGTGGGGGACGTGGATCGACGCCGCGGTGTTTTACGCCGAGCATTTCGAGGCCGTCAAGGACATTGTGGACCAGCTGAACGATGACGACGCGATGGCAATCCGGAGTGCCAAGGACCTGTTCGGAAAGGCGGACATCAAGCTCAGTTTGGTCTTCTTAAATGCCCACGTGTCGTTCATCCCGAAGATCCTTAAGCAGCTGGAGGAGGCCGGCATGGAGCTGGCCAAGGCCTTCCAGCTCCTTGATCAGGCCAAGGAGGAGCTCGAAAAGATCCGAGGCTGCCATAAGGAGATCCTGCTCACCAAGTTCAAGGCGGTGCTGCAGCGCAATCCCGACATTGGTGTGCTGAGGACAGTGGCTTTGATCCTGGATGGAGATCAGCACGGATCTGAGGTTGGTGTGCCGGCTGGAGTCAAGCTTGCCGACATCCCCCTCTTGAGGTACTGCCCCATCGTCAGCGTCGACGTGGAAAGGTCCTTCTCCGTCTCCAGAAACGTCCTCACCGACCGCCGACACTGCCTCACCAAGGAGAACATTACCAAGATAATGATTTCAAACACCTACTTTAACCGTTCCTAAAAGGGTCTTGTCAATTTCTTCTAGTCCTCTACTTATCAAACAATGCGGTTGCAATAAAGGTACCTGAACGTCATTTTTTACCTGTTTACTAGCCCAGAGTGCTTAATGTTGTGCAGGAAAAAGCTTACCATTTTTTGTTCTTTTTTTGACTGATTTCTGAAAAACTTGGTAATAATAAAAAATGAATAAAACGGGGGAAAAAAATATTTCGGGATTTTTTCACATAAAAAAAAAAAATTCCCGCTTTTCAAAACATAAAAGGCCTATTTTCTTAACATAAAAATCCGTAGTCTAGCTATCACTATCCACCACGACCGCTATCACTATCCACCACGACCGCTATCACTATCCACCACGACCGCTATCACCATCCACCACGACCGCTATCACTATCCACCACGACCGCTATCACTATCCACCACGACCACGATCACTATCCACTACGACCACTATCACTATCCACCACGACCACTATCACCATCCACCACGGCCGCTATCACTATCCACCACGACCGCTATCACTATCCACCACGACCGCTATCACTATCCACCACGACCGCTATCACTATCCACCACGACCGCTATCACTATCCACCACGACCGCTATCACTATCCACCACGACCGCTATCACTATCCACCACGACCGCTATCACTATCCACCACGACCGCTATCACTATCCACCACGACCGCTATCACTATCCACCACGACCGCTATCACTATCCACCACGACCGCTATCACTATCCACCACGACCACTATCCACCACGACCACTATCCACCACGACCACTATCCACCACGACCACTATCCACCACCACCACTATCCACCACCACCACTATCCACCACCACCACTATCCACCCCACCACTACCACTACCACTATCCACCACTACCACTATCCACCACTACCACTATCCACCACTACCACTATCCACCACTACCACTATCCACCACTACCACTATCTACCACTATCCACCACTATCCACCACGACCACTATCCACCACGACCACTATCCACAACGACCACTATCCACCACGACCACTATCCACCACGACCACTATCCACCACGACCACTATCCACCACGACCACTATCCACCACGACCACTATCCACCACGACCACTATCCACCACTACCACTATCCACCACTACCACTATCCACCACAACCACTATCCACCACAACCACTATCCACCACAACCACTATCCACCACAACCACTATCCACCACTACCACTATCCACCACTACCACTATCCACCACTACCACTATCCACCACTACCACTATCCACCACTACCACTATCCACCACTACCACTATCCACCACTACCACTATCCACCACTATCCACCACTACCACTATCCACCACTACCACTATCCACCACTACCACTATCCACCACTACCACTATCCACCACTACCACTATCCACCACTACCACTATCCACCACGACCACTATCCACCACTACCACTATCCACCACGACCACTATCCACCACGACCACTATCCACCACGACCACTATCCACCACTATCCACCACCACCACTATCCACCACTACCACTATCCACCCCACCACTATCCACCACGACCACTATCCACCACGACCACTATCCACCACCACCACTATCCACCACCACCACTATCCACCACTACCACTATCCACCACTACCACTATCCACCACTACCACTATCCACCACGACCACTATCCACCACGACCACTATCCACCACGACCACTATCCACCACCACCACTATCCACCACCACCACTATCCACCACTACCACTATCCACCACTACCACTATCCACCACTACCACTATCCACCACTACCACTATCCACCACTACCACTATCCACCACTACTACTATCCACCACTATCCACCACTACCACTATCCACCACTACCACTATCCACCACTACCACTATCCACCACTACCACTATCCACCACTATCCACCACGACCACTATCCACCACGACCACTATCCACCACGACCACTATCCACCACGACCACTATCCACCACGACCACTATCCACCACGACCACTATCCACCACGACCACTATCCACCACGACCACTATCCACCACGACCACTATCCACCACGACCACTATCCACCACGACCACTATCCACCACGACCACTATCCACCACGACCACTATCCACCACGACCACTATCCACCACGACCACTATCCACCACGACCACTATCCACCACGACCACTATCCACCACGACCACTATCCACCACGACCACTATCCACCACGACCACTATCCACCACGACCACTATCCACCACGACCACTATCCACCACGACCACCACTACCACTATCCACCACTACCACTATCCACCACTACCACTATCCACCACTACCACTATCCACCACTACCACTATCCACCACTACCACTATCCACCACTACCACTATCCACCACTACCACTATCCACCACTACCACTATCCACCACGACCACTATCCACCACTATCCACCACTACCACTATCTACCACTATCCACCACTACCACTATCCACCACGACCACTATCCACCACTATCCACCACTACCACTATCTACCACTATCCACCACTACCACTATCCACCACTACCACTATCCACCACTACCCACCACTTCCACTATCCACCACTACCACTATCCACCACTGTCCACTATCCACCACTGTCCACTATCCACCACTGTCCACTATCCACCACTGTCCACTATCCACCACTGTCCACTATCCACCACTGTCCACTATCCACCACTGTCCACTGTCCACCACTACCACTGTCCACCACTACCACTGTCCACTGTCCACCACTGTCCACCACTACCACTGTCCACCACTACCACTGTCCACCACTACCACTGTCCACCACTACCACTGTCCACCACTACCACTGTCCACCACTACCACTGTCCACCACTACCACTATCCACCACTGTCCACCACTCTCCACCACTATCCACTATCTACCACTATCCACCACTATCCACCACTATCTACCACTATCCACCACTATCCACCACTATCTACCAGCTACCGCTACTACCACTATCCACCACTATCTACCACTATCCACCAGCTACCACCACTACCACTATCCACCACTATCCACCACTAACCACTACTATCCACCACTATCCACCACTACCACTATCTACCACCACTACCACTACCTACCACCACTACCACTATCCACCACTATCTACCACTATCCACCAGCTACCGGTACCACCACTACTACCACTATCTACCACCACTACCACTATCCACCACTATCTACCACTATCTACCACTATCCACCACTATCTACCACTATCCACCACTGTCCACTATCCACCACTGTCCACTGTCCACCACTACCACTGTCCACCACTACCACTGTCCACCACTACCACTGTCCACCACTGTCCACTGTCCACCACTGTCCACCACTACCACTGTCCACCACTACCACTGTCCACCACTACCACTGTCCACCACTGTCCACCACTACCACTATCCACCACTGTCCACCACTGTCCACCACTATCCACTATCTACCACTATCCACCACTATCCACCACTATCCACCAGCTACCGCTACTACCACTATCCACTACCACTATCCACCACTATCTACCACTATCCACCACTACCACTATCCACCACTATCCACCACTATCTACTACTATCCACCACTATCCACCACTACCACTATCTACCACCACCACTATCCACCACTGTCCACCAGCTACCGCTACTACCACTATCTACCACCACTACCACTATCCACCACTATCTACCACTATCCACCAGCTACCGGTACCACCACTACTACCACTATCTACCACCACTACCACTATCCACCACTATCTACCACTATCCACCACTACCACTATCTACCACCACCACTGTCCACCAGCTACCGCTACTACCACTATCTACCACTATCCACCACTATCCACCACTATCTACCACTATCTACCACTATCCACCACTATCCACCAGCTACCGCTACCACCACTACTTCCACTATCTACCACCACCACCACTACCACTATCCACCACTACCACTATCCACCACTGTCCACCACTATCCACTATCTACCACCACTACCTCTATCTACTACCACTATCCACCACTACCTACTTGCATAACTGATCTGGCACATTCCTGATTTCTATTTTTCCATCTTTGTTCACCTGATTGACTTGCATCCTTCCCATTCTCCGAGTTGTACACGTTGAACACTACCTCCCATCCAACCTGTATGTTCTTCCTGCTTTCCTTTTTGGACTTTGGGAAGAATTTTTCTACTCAACCACATTTGGATTGTCCTTTCATTTATTGGCAGTTTGTTTTGTGGGATTTTTTTTCTTTGTGGGATTTTTGTGGGAGTTGTTTTGTGGGATTTTTTTCGTATAATGCAGCTACTGTGCAAGACGGTCACCGAAATCTGGTATGTCCTTCAACTTGTGAATCCACATGGCTATCATTTGGTTTCGTCCACACGGTATCACGAGCTGTCTGCTGTCAAGTTTCGAGACCAGTCTGTTGCGGATGGCGTTGCCAGGTTCATCATCCAGCCACAAATAAACTGCTGAATCGTTTTGAAAGTTCAAAAGACCGAAGTGGGAAGGTTGTCACGGTGATGTCACTGTGACTGGATTTATGAATGTCTTGTTCCATCTCCTTGGGATGTTCCACTGTGGGTGTGAAGGGTCAGGCTTAGGCTAGGGAAAGGGACATGACGGAAAGCTTCTCGTTTGACTTCTATGTTTAGCACAAATCTTTGCAGTCAGTTTTGTTCCCCAATTGAGTTGCTGTGAATGTTGCTTTTTTTTACTCCGTGCTCGTTCGTCATTATTTCCTTTAAAAAAAAATAAGGTAACCTTTTACACATGAAATGAGGTACGGGGTGGGGAGTTGGGAGCCCATTGCACAGGTCGTGATTGCAGATATTTTTTAACAGTTGTAAAGCAATCTTCTTATTCTTTTTTAAAAAATTGCTGTTTTGGTCAAAAACATTTCCGTTATAACTTGTTTTGCTCATTTCCCAGGTGTATGTCAACAACGAATGGGTAACAAGCATTGGCGAGGGAGGGAGCTTTGGCGAGCTTGCTCTGATCTACGGTACCCCACGTGCAGCCACTGTGCGTGCCAAGACCGATCTCAAACTGTGGGGCATCGACCGTGACAGCTACCGACGCATACTCATGGCAAGGCTGATATCTCCACCCACCACCTCCCCCAGAACGTTTCTCCTCCGAGTTCCTCGCCCTTCTTATCCCCTCCCCTCACTCACCCCTTGCCACCCTCCACCACCAACACATTTCTTGTGCTGTCATCGCATTGTTGAGTGTTAGTTGCATTGAATTATGAATTGAATGAAATGTTTTATTTGCCTGTGGTGTTACACACGTGCCAATTAACAGCCCACTGTTTTTTGGGGTTGTTTTTTGGCTTCAAAATTGGTTGATTTGTAAAGCTAAGTATTCCCATCTTCCTTTATCTTATCCCATTTTTTATCCCATGTTCCTTACCTGCTAATGCCATAAACTATAGCATTTGAGATTATTTAGCCACGGTTTATGAATTTATTTGTATATCCAACATTGAGACTCGGGGAAGAGCGTGGTGACAGTCAAATAACGAACTACTAGTGCAACCTCAGTTAAACAGAAAAAGTTAATAAACACGAAAACAACAACAACCCCCCACCCCCCCCAAACACGAAAACAACAACAACCCCCCACCACCCCAAAAAAACAGAATGAAAAAGTGAGAAAAGAACAATCCCTTCCCCTCCCCCTCCATCCTCCCATCCCCAAAAAACAGTAAGACGGTTGGGTTATGTCGAGTTGGTGGCAGTAGAAAAAAAAATCATGGAGATTGGGAATGACATGTGGTAGTGCACCGCCTGCAATTGAGGCCCGAGACGCCGAGAGGGAAGAGTGGGATTGACGTCTCAGGAAGGTCATTCCACAAACAGGAGGAAAGAGTGGAATAAACCGTTTTGTATGAATGGTTAATTAAAAACAATTAATTTGTGCATGGTATTTTTTTTAAATGAAATAATGAGTTAAAATAATGATAAATAAAATTAAATAATGCGCAAGTAAAATAAAATAAATAAAAAATTAATTCCCAATTTCTGTCTAGCCTCATGATGGAGCTTGTATGTGCATTACATGTTGGACGTGGATATGAGGAGACAATGTTGAATGAAGAAACTAGTCTTTCTGGTGTCGAGACTATGGCCTGTTTGATGTATCCATCTGAGCACATAATTTGGGATCATACATTCTAATCCCACATTTTGATTTTGTCCATATCCATTGTGATGCATGTAACAGTGCACTGGCACCATTATCCTACATGTAATGAATGTGCAAGCTTCTATTCGCCTTACTTATTGTTTGAAGAAAAATCAAATTAACTGGTACGGCACTCGAAAGAGTGCATAGTCTTGCCTCGCAAGCTCAATCTGAACAAAAATGCCATTGGTAACAGAAGACGCTGCTATTTAGGATGTTTAACGACCACTTTTATGCACATTAAGGCTAAATTGAGTCAATGTAAGTGAATATGTAAAAATTAAAAAAAAATTAAAACTATATTCCCCATGGCTAGTCGATAATATGTACGAAGTTTCGCATCAATTTGTTATGCAGTTCTGGAGGAGAATCCTTTTTGTTTTCATTTTCAATCCAATATGGCTACAAAACCCACGTGGCCAATGATGTCACAAGTTTAATTCTTCACTCGCATTGGGTCGTAGATCAAATATATGAAGTTTCAGATTTTTTGGATAAGGATTTTGATTCAACGAATTGTGCCTGGAATACTACTTCCCCAACGATGTCATCATTATCACACTAAATACCCTATTGGGAGTTGATGACATATAACAAGTTTCAATTTTTTCCTTTGGTGGTTTCGGAGAAAATGATGTCCAATTTTTTTCCCTTCAATCCAATATGGCTGCCATACCATGTGGTTGGCCTTTGCAGAGAAAATATTTTTTTAAGCGAAAATGTATAGACAAAGACACACACACAGAGACAGACAAACAACGGCGTTACAATAGTCTCGCAACCCCTTTGGAGCGAGACTTATAACCCACAAATCATTTCAATATTTAAGATTTTAACTTGGAAGCACAATATCATGAACAGCTGTCAGATGGTAATGAAAAACAGTTCTACCAAGCATTTATTTTATTTTTGTGCTTATCTCGCACGATCATTCATTCTTGATGTCATTCCCTTGAAAGTACACGAAGTAGGCACTTTCTGGCACGTTTCATTACCTGCACATCTTTGTCTTGCGATTATGGCCCATCGCCTTCTTCCACCTTAGGATGTAGCAACAGGCAAATATCGATTATAAATGCTGTGAATTTGCACTCTTACTCCCTTTTTTTAATGTCATTTTTGGTCTTCCTGATTTGTAACATGGTTGATGTCGTGTTTAACAGGGCAGTACAATGCGCAAGCGCAAGATGTACGAGGAGTTCTTGAGCAAGGTGTCTATTCTGGGTAAGGACGTTAAAGGGTCATTGTTGATTTGGGATGGGCGGGAATTTGATTTGAAAGAAGGGGTCCGTGTGCTTCTGGATTGGGGAGTCGCAAATTTGTGACTGTCCCCATAAATTTTCCAGTTGTAGGAAAAAAAAAGAAACTGTTAAAACAATAAGCTTTGTGATATTTCTCCAACTGCCAAAAAGTTTTACAAGCCACGAAGGTCACGGAGAGGCGGCCGGCACATCCGGGCTGCCCGTGCATAATGCACCACACCGATTGCAAGTTTTGTGTGCCCTTTCCATGTCTGACTGCCTGGCCAGGCCCTTTCACCGTGGCTGACTTTAGCTTTTTTCTGGATATTTTACATGATGAATACCCTATTCATGGGTCCGCTGTGATGGGTGTGTGTGCGTGCTTTTCTTTTTTACTTTTGTTTTTTCGTCATTCCATTTGGTGTGTTGCAGATCTTCTTGACCTTCTTTTATGGGTTTTTTAAAATTGTCTTTGTAAATGTCAATTTGCAAAATGGTTGAGACTGCAATGGCAGGTGTGAATACACAGAACTGATATTCTGTGGGTTGTAGGTTCAAATTTGGCTGAAGGCAACAGTATTAAACATTTAGATGCTTAAACTTCTGAAAACGAAGCTAATTGAATTACAATGACCATATCATTATCTGACTGTCAATTACCGTAAATACTTATCTTGCTAACTAAACGAGGAGGGGCAATCGACCTGCCTCACATCATTGTCTTGTCCATAATCTGGTTGATGCTCATTGTCTTTGGGGCGTGTTGGGTTGGCTCTAAATTGTTACCTATGAAAAACACCATCCACATCCCCCACCCCATTAGACCCCGTGCAGTATATCTATCATTAAATAATTTTGCAAGGAATTTTGGGATGGACCAGTGACCTGATCCACCATCTTTGTTTTCTCGTTTGACACGCTTGTCCATTTTGACTCCAATCTGTCTGCCCCTTAGGATTGGTTGGTAACTGATTGTAAATGTAATGCGTGAGCCGTGGTGGTTTAAACAGTTTGGTACACATTGGTTTACATTTGTTGTGTTTTCCATGAGAAAATGGCCTCCCTGCTTGGTCAGATCGTATCATTCAATGAAGGGGAAATGAAGACTGTGGATCTGGCCTTGCTTATAAATTCCATGTGGTAGACATGCCGTAAGATAGTTTTGCCTGGTGTACATTGACTAATGAAGCTTTGTACCCTGCCGTCATCTGCCATGGAATTGACTCCGAGTTGGTCTCAATGTTGCAGGTTTATTACCTCCGCCACCAAAGGTGGACAGAAGTTATATTTTCACCCTTGTCTGTTTTTGTCTGTGAACAGGATATTTCAAAAAGTTATGGACGTATTCGGAGCAAACTTGTTGGACAGGTTGGGTGTGTGATAGGGACTAGTTGATTAGATTTTTGTGAAGATCCGGATACGATAATTTTAAGTGATTCTTCACTATTGAGAGATTGGCCCAAAAATGATGTATAGCATGATGTATCAAAACGTTTTGGACAAATTTGGACCAAACTTGGTGGATGAGTTGGTTCGGTGACAACGACAAGCCAATTCGATTTTGGCTTGGGTCCGGATGCAGATCTGGCCTATCGGTGGGATACAAAACGTAAACTGTTCAGCCTGGTGGAGGTACGCGCTCTGCAGTCATTCTAGTTACCTCCGCCACCAAAGGTGGATGGAGGTTGTTTTCACCCCTTGTCTGTCTATCTGTTTGTGAACAAAATATCTCAAAAAGTTGTTGACAGATTCAAACGAAATTTTTCAGAGAGGTAGCGTATGTGACGAGGACGAAATTATTAGATTTTGGTGAAGATCCGGATTCGGATCCGGCTACTAGAATTTCTTAAGTGATTCTTCACCATTGGGAGAAAGGGCTAAAAACGATACATAGCAGGATATCTCAAAAAGTTATGGACGGATTTGGAAGAAATTTGGTGGACAGGTTGGTTATCTGACAAGGACAAATCGCTTCGATTTTGGTGAAGATCTGAATATGGATTCGGATATGAGAATTATTTAATTTTTTAAGTGATTCTTCACCATTGGGAGAAAGGGCTAAAAACGATACATAGTGGGATATCTCAAAAAGTTGTGGATGGATTTGGACGAAACTTTGTGGATCGGTTGTGTGTGTGACGAGGAAGAATCTATTCAATTTTGGTGAAGATCCGGATCCGGCTAGTAGAATTTTTAAAAGTGATTCTTCACCATTGGGAGATAGGGCCAAAGACGATAAATAGCAGAATATCTCAAAAAGTTGTGGACGGATGATTTTGATTAAATGTGATTCTGTATTGTGATTTTCTGGTCTAATCTAGGATACAAAATGTAAATTGTTCACCTGGCGGAGGTATGCTCTACTGAGTGCCGTTCTAGTTCTTATATGTTTTTCTTTTTATCATAATTTTTCTTGATGATGTGGCTTTTGCCAATCTTATTTTGTGCAGAGTCTTTGGATAAGTGGGAACGTCTGACAGTAGCTGATGCTTTGGAGCCTGTGCAGTTTGATGACGGGGAGAAGATTGTGTTGCAGGGAGAACCAGGAGATGACTTCTTCATTATTACCGAGGTAAACTCCAGCACTGTGTACGGTCAAACCATGCTGTGTCATCTGGCTAGCTGCCTAACTTCATTGTGAAAGCGGTCCGAGAACATGTAAAATCGACAGTCGCTTTCCCATACGAGAGATCGACAATTCCTCCAAGTTAGTCCTTGAATCATGTTAAAGTACCATTCTGACGTTTACAGGCCTATGTCGGTGACGGAAAAGCACAGACGGGGCAGGTTGGCATGGTCTATCGTAATACGGATGGGCCAGGGTAAACATGAGAAATGTTGTTCTTTTGTCGCACGTCAACCTTGGCGTTGAAAAGGCCTGAAGACGCCCTAGGGGCACTGGTGAATGTAATGGTATCGATTGCTGTGGCAGGTCAGTTTATCTTTCTGGGTTTGATTCCGAAAGCCATATAATCTTTACCGTCGTTCCACAGACAGACTATCATCGTAGAGATGTAAACGCTTGTTAATAACTCCTCAATATCTTCAAACTATTTCACATGGGCGACTACAAAGGGTTTTTTTTCTGTATGAGCTCTCAGAATTTACGAGCCAAGCAATTGTTTGTTTTTGACTTTCTAAGCATTGCTATAAGGAATGAAAAGAAATTCTATGGTTCCCAAATCATGTCAAAAGGCGACCTATGTCGTTGCATTGTTAGCCTGGCGCCATAGCAACATGACATCAATGACTTGCTGTCAAGCTCGCATACATATGTTGATTCCTGTGGGCACAATGGACAAGCAGGTCAGGAGGGAAGTGAGCGTGGGTGAGATGCTTTTGATTCCGTGAATAGAGGGCTGCTTATGGCCCACGGTTAGTTTTCCTCCGTTTTAAGCTCATCCCTGGTTCTTGCATCAAAGTTGGACAATTGCTTTCTTAATGTTTCCTTGCCAGTGGCATGTTAACTTTTCAGTTGTTCGAACCAAATGGTATAAATTTGGGCGTTTAGGTGAATTTCTTCTCAAGCGGCAATCAGTGACGAGAAAAAGTTCCGAAAGTCTGTAGCGCTGGTTCCGTTGATCCATCAGGCGAATGCTGCACCAATAAATTAATGATCGTCTTTTAGTCTTTGGTGATTGGACGAGTCATCCTCCCTTTAAAAAAAATTAACAGTGATTTGAGACTGAGGCTCGCTTGCACATATCACATGCAGGCCAAAGACATTGGTGGACAATTAACCAATCAACACAGCATGAGGGATTTTAACCTGGGGTTCCAAAAGTGCTGGAATAGGAACATTAAGCAGGCCCAACCCTCTGATGCACAACTTTTGTGGTGCATTCTATTTAGTGGTATCTGGTTCTAAAATGCAGGTGGAGCAACATTTTGAAACGTTAAAATAAAAAAGAAATCTGTTGCCTCGAGAATTGAAACCAAGTTGATTCCGATGAATTTGAAAGTTATCTTTTACATTGTTCATGTTGTTGTTGTGCCAGATTGGACCACATTGGACCAGATAACAATTTCGTTTCCACTTTTTGTGAAAATTTTCCCATACATGAGAAGTTATTTCGTGGAAGCATTTTGTTATTCTTCTATTTCAACAGTTTTCGGTTCTTCTGCGCTGTCGGTATGCCTCAAGTCGGGAAGTCCTTCTCTCCTGTTCCCTTGGCAACGCTGTGTTCCCAAATAACGTTGCACTTGTCATGAGCAGCCCTCTTGTCCTCGACTCGAGCCTCAGGCTGTCGGCCCTCCATCCACCAGGCTTGCATTGCAGGCCGAGGGCCCGTTAGTCTTTGCCCATGTGCCCAAATCTCAGCACCTTCACTGGAGTTTGCCTCGCTCGCTGCAGATGGATGTTTGCTTCTATTACTCTTTACACATCTTCAAATTATCCTTTTTCGTCATTGCACTAATCTCTTCCTTCCTCTACATGCATTGCTTTATTTTTATTTTACTTTCATTTTCAATGCTTTTGGGTGATTTTGGGCAGAGCCAGTTTTTAATGCTCAACCCAAGTGAACATGTTGAAATGAACCACGAAGCATGGACTAGCACCACTTGTAGGCTAGATCAGACCGGGCCAGCAGATGTGCCCCCTTCCTTTTGATGGTCATGAATGAGCCAGCTGGGTTTTTACCACTGATACACGATCACATCTCAATTTTTGCGTTACCTTTGCATCCACCAGTTTTCCTTCCGAATGAGAACGGGTTTCCCCAAAATGATTGAGACTGATCTTGAAGTAAACTTTTTAAAATCCTCATTTACAATCGCATATTGTTCCTTTATGGGTGGTGCTCTTTGACACTGACCTTTGAAATCTTCCTTTATTAGCTTTTTTTCCCCTCTCGCTCTCTCTCTCTCCTGCTGTCTTGCCCCCACCCCACCACCTTTTCCCATCTGACCTTCTCCTCTAGCTGTTAACTTTCTTCCAGTGTTAGCCCTCTTGTCCCCCTCCCCACTTTCCCAACTCATTGGTTACTTCCCCATCCACTCATTTAGCCTTTTTTCCTGCTTTCCTTCACTCCCTTTGTGCTGTCTATCCTCCCTCTTATCATGTTGGCATTCTGAAAGCACAAACACTGCTCTGTCACGGGTTTTCTGCACATCGTGCAAAAAGCTTTTCATTCACGAGGTTTATTACGAAGGAAAAAAAAGGCCGAATTGCTGCTTGCATTAACTGCGAATGGCCTCACGGCAATGGAATGCACATGCGAACTAATTTATCAACCTCTGTTGCTCAATTGGCGCTTCCTTTGTGTACTTTGTTTCTATTTGCATATCGCGTACAACGGTGGCGGCATTTTATTTTTGACGGCCTACCCCGCACTCCCAATCATCCCGTTGAGATGTACGTAATATGTGGACGGCCCATGGTTTATTTCTCTGGGTTTTAAGTGCCGTATCGGTAAACCGTGCGATGTGATGAGATCCACATATTAACAAATCGTCTGTTTTCACAACATATCCATGCGCCAGTGGGATACGCCTCGTCTGTGATTGACGGATACTGGCTTGCTGTAGTCTCTGTAAGCTGTCCTGCCCGATGGCTCAGTGGGCCTTGAAGGCATTTACCATTCAGGCCACCCATACTGCACGGTGTCCAATTACACTTTGGATGTATGTAACCCTCACCCTTGCTCAAGCCCGCCTGTCAAGCATGCATTTCCCTTGCATAGCGGTGGTTTTATTGTTGTTTTTTTTTTTTTTTTAGGTAAAAAGCATTTTTCTGTGAAGCGGAACTGATGGGAGCGAGTCTCTTTTCTGTCTCTTTAGACTTAGAGCCTGGTGAGGTCTGTGTTTCCATCCAGGCATTTGACCCATGAGAGCCGTTTTTTGACAGTCCTGTTGACTTTGTTATTTATTTATTTCCTTCCCAGAGCACACACAGGCACACACACAAGTGTGGAGAGCAAGAGTTCACATTTGTGAATAAAAATGAATATTTATAGATGAATGTATCGATGAATATTTGGCAGCAGCTTTACTGCTGTCAGGTTGGATAGAACATGCATGATAACGTGTCTGAAAAGCGCCTCTTTTGCTTAATCCATCCTTGATTTTAATAACGAGTGCGTTTTCGCCCGAATGGATTCTGAACCTGGAAAAGGGTAGTTATTGGGAGAGATCGGGGTCAGTGGAGCGGAAGCTCAACAGATACAGCTGTTGGCTAAAGTTTAGGCCAAAAATCGATTTCAAAATGGAGATTTGTGTGCTAGGGTGTGTCCACATTGCATTGTCTATGTTGTGTGGTTTAGAGTTTATGTACACATGTCATCGCCTTAACATCCATCCTCTTTGATTGCCTGTAAAACTTTGCTTCCTGAACAGAATTTGTGTGAAAGGTCTTTCCAGCATTTGATGCATTCACTCACAGTGGTATCTGTGGTATGACTGGTATGGGCAACAGATAAGTCACAAATTTGCAAAACGCCATCCTTGCCTGAATCTGTGAAGAAAAGTTTGGATAGATTCCGATGTATCATCTTCACTTTTCCCAAACTTCTTCCCTGTTTGAAATGCGTTTGCCAATCCATCCACTGGAACATTTATTCCGCAATGCTTATGGAATATTGCATTGTGTTTTTTTTTGTAAAGGGTTGTGCTGCAGTGCTGCAGCGGCGGTCTGAAAACGAGGACTTTGTGGAGGTTGGCCGATTGGGTCCATCTGACTACTTTGGTGAGCATTGCCACATTCTGTCACCTGAGTATGGATTATGGATGTTCTACTCCATTCTTCCTGACTGCACATCTCCACCTCCCTCCATCTCTAATTACCTCCTTCCTTGCTACACCTCCAGGTGAGATTGCCCTGCTTCTGGATCGGCTGCGGGCAGCCACGGTGGTGGCGCGTGGACCCCTCAAATGCGTGCGCCTCGATCGTCCACGGTTTGAGCGTGTCCTGGGGCCGTGCTCCGACATCCTTAAGCGAAATATCCAGCAATACAACAGTTTTGTGTCGCTCTCCGTCTAGACATGACACGACAATCCCCAATACCTTCTTTATTTGTCTTGATACGCATCGAGTCTCCCTTTTCACTTTTATTTTGTCAATAACTGCTCCTTTTCTTTTGCTGTTTCTTTCGACCTATAACCTTTGTGCTGAAGTTTTTCACTTCCCACCCCACGTGCCTTGTAAGTCTGCTTGGGTTGGTCCAGCTTTGTTTTCAGTGCACGGAGATCGCTCCGAGGGTCGTTCTGTGGCCTTGGGCGGCCCCTGTCCGTACCATTCGTCTGCTTCGTCAATGCTTGTGCCTCTAAAGCTTTTGTAAAGTGAAGGTTTTTTAAATTCAATTCAACTTCAGAGCTTCCAAGATGCAGTGTGGGTGGACAAGGAATGTCTTAAGTGGGAATAATAGCGATGTTACTTTGCTTGAAGGTTTCAGTGGTTAAATAGGTCATGGTAGTTTGTTATATACAGTATGTACACTTGCACTGTAGTTTGTATGAAATCAGACAACACTGGAAAGCTTTTCAGTCGTTGAAAAATGCGTTTTTTTGTAATCAACACTTCAGTAAAATAAAGCGTGAAATATGTTTGCCTGTGTTCTTGGAGAGTCGAAACGGGGGTTTTGAGGATTGATTCGTTTGGGGCAGTGCGTGTTCATACATTCTAAAGGACCAATCGCCGAAGACGTCAAAATATTTCTCCCAGTTACACATTTGTACTGTATTGTTAACAACAACAAAAATTCAGGAGGGATCGAGGCAGCGGTGTGTTGCCTATACACCACCCGTGCTCAACCCTATGTCCGATTTAAAAATATAAAAAAATCCTGTATGTTTGGATTAATTTGAAGCAACTTTTACTGTTTCTGTGTTTCAGAGCGGGATGCACAGACAGGATTAACATATTAATATATACTAGCAGGGACCCGTGGAAATTCCACATAATGGATTGCGTGGGAAGAGGGAGGGAAAGGGGTAGGTGAGGTGGGAGTCTGGAGGGTGGGAGTGGGTAAACGGTGGGGTGGAAGGGATGTCTGGAGGGAATGGAGGTGGGGTGGGAGGAGGCAAGGGAAAGGATGGAAGATGGGGGGAGGAGGGAGGGGAAGGGATGGAGTGAGAGTCTGGAGGGAGGGGGCAAGAGTCCGGTGGGTGGAGGGTGATGGGAGAAGGGAGGGGAAGGAGTGGAGTGAGAGTCCTGGAGGGAGGTTGCGAGAGTCCGGAGGGTGTGGGCTGGGAGAAGGGAGTGGAAGGGGTGGAATGAGAGTCTGGAGGGAGTGGGTGTGGGATGGCAGAAGGTGCATGGGAGGTGGGGGGGAGGGTGGGGTGAGAGTCCAGAGTTAGGGGGTTGCCAGTACCTTTGCTAGTGTAAAATATGACGAAGTTCTCAATTTTCCCAATCCCCACCCCCAACCCTCAGAAACTCAGTCATCAGACTCTGCTTCCCAACACCAAGTCTTCACCCTCCCCTCCTAACCCTAAAGCATCAATCCTCTCCCTACTCCAAACCTTAAAACCCCTTCCCCACCCATCACGGTTACCTGTCCAACTCACATTCCCGCAACATATGCAGAAAAGAAACGTGCTAATAACCGAACCAAAAGGAATTGCTGGATTTTTTTTTTACACACACACACACACACACACACACACACACACACACACACACACACACACACACACACACACACACACACACACACACACACACACACACACACACACACACACACACACACACACACACACACACACACACACACACACACACACACACACACACACACACACACACACACACACACACACACACACACACACACACACACACACACACACACACACACACACACACACACACACACACACATCGATATATATAGATATATATAGATATATATAGATATATATAGATATATATAGATATATATATATAGATATAGATATATATAGATATATATATAGATATATAGATATATATATAGATATATATATATATAGATATATACACAAAGAATTAAGTTAAGCACCCCTACACAACGAATTAAGGTAAGCACCCCCTAATATATATTCTTTGTGTATATGTATACATTGGCATATATTCTAAGGTATGTGAGATCAAATAATGATTGGTATGACATTAGCAATTATCCATTGATGAAATGCAGATGAGTGCACTCATCTGTGACGCCCATCGCTCGTGCAGCACGATCACGTGGGTCCTACACACGTTATTGACGCAAAGATCGCTAGAGGTCTTCTCAGAACAATGACTGTACGTTAGAAAACATAAACGTCATCCACACTGTCCGTGATGGACCTATAGCTCCATACTTAAATTGAGGTGAAAATATGCGTAAAATTCCCAAAAAATTTCACCTTAAATTATTCAGAATAAAATATTGAAAACGGCATGATTGTTATGTTTTTATGTGACCATAATATCACTTCTCCAGAAAATATAGCAATATCATGGGTATATTACACTGTTTTGACGACAACAAACTTGTAATGTGCGAGGTTGTAAAAAAACGGGGGGGGGTGCTTAACTTAATTATTTGTGTATATATATATATAGATATATATATATATATATATATATAGATATATATATATATATATATATAGATATATATATATATATATATATAGATATATAGATATATATATATATATATAGATATATAGATATATATATATATATATATATATAGATATATAGATATATAGATATAGATATATAGATATATAGATATAGATATATAGATATATATATATAGATATAGATATATATATATATATATATATAGATATATATATATATATAGATAGATATATATATATATATAGATATATATATATATATATATATATATATAGATATATATATATATATATAGATATATATAGATATATATATATATAGATATATATATAGATATATATATACATATATATAGATATATATATAGATATATATAGATATATATATTGTTACAGACGCGGCTTTTAGATGTTATATTGACCGAGCGGTGGTGTATTTAACCGCGTCCGAACAGTTACTCCCCAATTAAAACCCGATTCCACCCGACGTTGACCAGATCGCCCCACAGATATTCAATCGGGAAATCTCTAAAGCGACCGAAAGAGAATGAAAAAGAAGAAGAAGAAGAATACGGAGGAAGAACAGATTTTATTATACACACACAAGCAATGGATGGAAGAAGCAGTAACACAGCGAATCGTTAACTTACACTATTCATTCTTACTTAACCCCAAGACAATGAGTAGGACAGGACGTTCACACTTACACAGGGGATATATGCAGGCAGGTAAGGCTTGAGATGGATTGCTTGAGAGGGAGGCAAGGTCGGGAGGCCCGCAATTCCTCGCGGTTTTGGTGGGAAACCCTCCGTCGTGTATCCACTGCGGTAGACGTCACGCGCTGGTTCGGCACACCTGCTCCTCTTCCTGGGGGTGGAGCCGTCTCCCTCCTTTCAGCGCGTCTCTCCAAAGCTGGTTCCCTTGCCGAGTGCCTCTCCTCTTTGGCTTGGAGCGTTTCGCATCTCACCGCCTCTTGGTGCAGTCTCTTTGCTCATCTCCCAAGGCCTCTCCAAGTCATCTCTCAAAGCAGTCCCTTACAGTCGCTTTTATCACCTCGGGCGAAATCAAGCCGCCGGCTCCGAGGGCACGCCTACCGGGTCGTTCACCGCGGTGTTGATTGGCTGGTAGGGCTGGTTCACTCCTTCCCTCTTATGACGAGGTGGAGACACGCCTTTCTTCCCCAACCCTACCTCGTGGCCAATGGTGGTTTGAAGAAAACCGCCCAAAATGCGGAAGGCAATTGGAAGGGAGGTTTTGGGGAAATTGCAAGGGCCTACGCTTATTTTGTTTGATACAATGCAAAGTCAATCTAGTGGGAAAACACATATTTAGCCTACATGGAATAAGGAAATACACTATTTAAAAGATATATCGTGACCTGCGTGTAAGTTTCATGGAATTAACTAGGACGACGGTTGCGACCATTATTTACATTACGAGGATGTTACCGTACTTTTTGTAACGTTCACATTGTAACGTTTTTCACATTCGTTACACTTCTCAAAAACCGTTACACTTCTCAAATTCGTTACACACTTATCAAAATCGTTACACTGCACCCTCCTTTCTTCAGGCCCAGCCTCGGGCCTATTAAACTTTAACTTAGTGTGACACGTAGGTGTAATTCCCTCTACAATTAACCTGACCCTGAGTGTGACAATTTTAAAACACAAATAAGTATGTCCCCCTATTGCATTGCATCCTGTCTAACAGACTCAAGCCCACAGCTAACCGAATTACGGAATTATTCTCAAACTATACATTTACGGTGGGGAGCATTATTTACAATGACGTGATTTCTTATTTACAACGCAACCCAGGACCTGTGTTTTTTTTTTTTGTTTTTTTTTTTTTAGGGAACAAGAGAGAGAAATTCCTGTTGGGAGGGAGGAGACAGCACGCATTGCATCGATGCACCAGTACCAGTACCACCAAAGCACCCAAAAGCACCAAACACCACAAAGCACCACAAAGCACCCAAAAGCACCATTCGGTGCGCAGTCACCATGGTTCATAATAAACACAACAAAACAACTGGTGGTGGTCTTCTCTTTCTCTGCTGGGCCGATGTTCTTCCCGACGCCTTCTGGCTTCATGCGGCCTAGTTGGAAATAATAAAAAGCACAACTTGTGTCCATTTTTATTTAGGGCCTCAGGGGCCAACTAAGGGTGGTCCACCTGTTTGGCATAGGTGCCACCTTACCGAGGTCCGCAAGCAAGATTCCCTGGCCACTATGGCCGGTCTCCAACAGAGGTGCCCTGCCCCAGAACCTGGGGTCCATCAAGTGGTACTTGGCCGCAGAACAGCGGTCCATACAGTGGTACATCAACGCAATGCATGCTGGTTCTGGGAATCTCGGGCGCACAATGGCCACCTCACGCACGCTCCCATCGGCACCCAATGGCGCACAGGTCATGTGGGAGACAAAAGAAAGACAATTGAGCGAGGGGTAAGGTCACAAGGGTACACGTCAATAAGGCAATGCAAGGTGAAATGCGTACGGAGGGCGAAGTGAGAAAGCTCGTCCCTACCGTACGTCACCCCCCTGTCACCTACCCTACCCTTACCCCATATGTACAAAAATCTACCCATTTACAAATTCGTCACTACTGTCACGTCTTCCCCATATTTCCCCTATACCAAATTCGTCTCCACAATCCCTTTACTTCAAAATTTGCCATCACCAATTCATCATCAATCCTCATAAGGAGGGAGAGATGGAATTACGCACAATGTCACACCCACGTCATGATGCGTCTCACAATCCAAACATTTGCATCATAAAAAATAATCAAAACATGGCATGGTGTGGAGTACCTGTCACCTCAGGTGAGTGGATGCAGATGGTGCGAGGAGATCCTTCATCCTAACTATCCTCTAAATGACTTTAACACACTTTACACTACCCGGGGTCTTTCCCTGCCAATCCATTGGCCAACTTACACTATGGGTTCTAATAACCAATTCCCATTGACCAAACTGTGGTGCTTCTCAATTTGGGGTCTCACTCCCCCGATTCATCTCCCGGTGCTCTCGCACAATTTCTGGGCTGCGACGTCTAGCTCTCCCAACAGGTCTACCCACCTGCACACCTCCACCACTGTAGTTGCCACCCGAGCTTACCTAGCTCCTCACCCTAACCTAACTAACTGGGGACAGCCCCTCTCCTGGCTCTGTCACCCCATGGTGCCCTCTGGCACTGGGCTACCCGGGTCCGTCCTCCGGATCCTCGGGCCCCATCCACAACAACTACTACCGGCTCCCAGAGCCCACCTGCGGCCTCACCTGGCCGACATCCTCACAGTGGTGGAGTGCCCAAACCAACTACACACACTAACAGGCTACACGCCCAGCCATTTCCACAACACTAATGCACCCATCCACATACCATTCTGCCACCCGCACCACAGATGCCAATATCCAACCACAATTTACCTGTACCCTCTACCTAACACTTACACTACCCGCCCCGGGTATCCGTGATGGGGGTCCACTCTTCCCCCATTCACACCTTCGCACCATCCACTCCACTCCACAATTTCCACCATTCTCACTCCACGACCATCCATTCCACTACTCCAGATATTCCACACTACCATCTATTCCACACAGCCACATACACCTGTTGTTGCACACCTGTGCCCTCACACCTGGTGCCACCTGCACCCTCCTTTCTTCCTGGACCATTTGGTCAACACAACACGCAATCACCACTACTCCCTCATACACTGCTCCACACACCTGTTCAGTTGCACACCTGTGCAATCACACCTGTTCCATTCTCACCTGTTCAATCCTCACACACACGGCATCATCTCAGCTCACTACTCCCCTCTGAAACTTGCGCTTCCCAGTCGTCCCTTTAAGCTATTGCGCTCCCACGTCATTATAATCCACACTAATCTACCTGCGTCCCCACTACAGGTAGCAGTCACTAACTAACCTTAACGTTACCTAATGTCATCTTCGCTAGGGCCCTATCAATATCCTAACCCACCCTCTGTGAGGGATGGTGGATTTGCCATCCCACCACATCGGGGGTCTCTCCACTATAAATTTTGTTCGTCCAGATTCCAACCAATTCAAAAATTTTCTATTTACTGCCAATTCTACTCACTTTTCGAAATTTCGTATCAATTCACTATCACTATCACCATCACCCGTCTACTTATTACATCCTCTCGGTGCGCCAATTCACGTCTGCAGCCCGGCTTCGTACAGCCGAGCAATGAACGCGGATTCTTTTGTGCCGGCGGCTGGATGCGTCCCGCATTCGGGGCAGGGGCGGGGGCTTACCCGGGCCGAGATCCCACGCACCACCTCGGCGTGGAGCCATCCAATGTCCCGATCTCGACCTGTCGGCACGTCTCAATAGAAAGTGGTCGCCATGACGACCCTTCCTATCGAGCCGCCCGCTCCGCCTAGTGGAGCCCGGCCGCGGCCGTTCCACGCGAGGCCCAGCGTGGATCGCGCACGGCGGTCCTTTCGAACCCGCCGTGGCTCGGATCCCCGCTGGTTCTCGCGGCACGCGAAGCCCGGCACGCACCGAGGGCCCGATTCGGCTATAAGTCGCCCTAACCGCTAAACCGGTTACCGTCGACGCTTCACCTAGACGCTTACATGCATACGCTACCCCTTTCTTGCTCATACATGCAGCTGTTCCCATTCTCCTCGTACCTTTCCTTACACACCTCGGTACACTCATTCCGCTCGCCGACTTGGTCACACACCTGACCACCGAACACTTTGGGACACATTCGTTGGTCGCACACCTCACCAACACACCTCTTCGCGCCCCCTCCTCGGTCACTTCCTCTGTGACAATCACAGGTGTGCTCTCATTCGCACACCCAACCACGTGCCTCACCACCAACTCAAATGTGCCTTCCCACACACGCTCTACCATTCCAGGTGTGCATCCTTCCATTCCAGGTGTACATCCTCGCTCACCTGTCATAACCAACTCACGCTCCGTTTCACTCTCACTACTCTCACCTCCATTCTTGACCGCGCACTCACCCTTACTCTCGACAGCACACTCTTTCCTCATGCACCCGTCCGTTACACACCTTTCTCGCGCACACCCTCCCGTTACATCCTCTGTAACACTCACCACAGGCGTACACTTCCTCGTTACATCCTCTGCAACACTCACCACAGGTGTACACTCTCTCGTTACATCCTCTGTAACACTCACCACAGGTGTACACTCTCGTTACTTCCTCCGTAACACTCACCACACCGCGCTTCCATGTACCCCCTCGCACACGCGCTTCGACCAACTCACTCTTGACGGCACACTCACTCCTCGGAGTGCACTTTTTCCTCACACACCCCATGGTCGGACATTCTCGCACACCTCTTTTTTCGCACACCTGACCTGTCACACACTTCACCAACGGCCTTTCACGAACACCCGGATCCAAACCAATCCCCAAGCCGACTGAAGCTTTCCTCACATCATATACATTGCCACTCACCTCCGTACTTCGTCTCCGCACCTCCTTTGCCACCTGCAAACTTTTTATTTGGTTAGTGAGCACCTCATCATGATTTGAACACAGACCTTGTACATATTCCATTACCTCCTCCTGGATTTCTCTCTTAGTTTCTGTCCGTCCCTTCTTAATTTCACTCACCTCTTCTTCCACTTCCTCTAATTTTTGTTTAACCTCTTTTATTTCTCGGTGCGTCTCCTCAAGTTCGTCCTCTAAGGCTACCGTGACCGTCTCTATGTGCATCCTCACCTGCCGGTCCTTTGTCTCCATTATCTCTGTCACCTCCTCCACCCTCATTGTCAGTTCCTCCCGTACCATCTGACATTGCCTCTGCGTCGCTATTAATTCGTTTTTAATTTCTTTTTGTGTCGCCTTTAACCCTCCGAGTACTGCAGTGTTCCTTTGAACCTGCTCCACTAACTTAGTTTGTCCCTCTGTCAGCTGTTCCACCTCCTCCGTCAGACCTTCTATTCCCCCTTGTAACTTAGCCGTATTATTTCTCACCTCTTTCTCCATACGCTTCTCACCTCGCTTTACCTCCTCGCGTAGCCCCGAAATCTCCTCACTTACCCCTCGTCGTATTTCCTCCATCTCTTTTGTAGATGCCACCCTCATCTGTCCCAATTCATCCCTCTGAGCATCCAGTTTGGTTTCTACCCCGATTTTCACCTCCTCTATCTGCTCTCCCATTTGTTTGATTTCCCTGGCAGATTGTTCCCCTATTTCCCGCAATTTGTCCTCCATCCTATTTTCTAACCCCATTAACCCATTTTTCACCTCTTTTATCCCGTTGTCTAACCCCTCAAAATTATTGTCTAACTTCCCAATTTTCTTGTCTAACTCCTCAAAATTATGGTCTAACTTCCCAATTTTCTTGTCTAACTCCTCAAAATTATTGTCTAACTTCCCAATTTTCTTGTCTAACCCCTCAAATTTTGTCTACCTTCTCACCGGTACCCCTCGCTTCGTCCCTCATTACCCCCATTTTTGCTTCTAGCCTCTCCATAAGGGCCCCCCTTTTTCTGCTTTCCACTTTCTCACTATCGTTTTTTTTCTGCATTTCCACCATGAATTGGGTCATGAAGGCTTGCATTTGGGTCGCGCTCATTGGTTCCGCGGCCGTGGCCCCCTCAACCTCGTGCGCGAGAGCGCCATTTTGTGCGTCTGAAACCTCCGCAACCACATTGCTATTTTTCTCCTCCTCCCTATCCTCCACATACATTTCCCCGAGGTCCTGGGTCGATTCCACCCTGTCTATTTCCCCCACCGACATCCGATCGCCTTGATTGTCCATGGCGCGATCTCAAAATTCGGGTTTTATTTTTTCGTAAAACAAAATCAAATTTCGCCGTTATAATTTCGAGCGCGTGAAACGCGCTCCGGATCGAATTCTACTTCCCAACACCAAAATGTTACCCTAATGGTACAATTGGTGTTCCAAAATTTGGGCCTAACTGAATTTAGTCCCAGGTCCGAATCCAACTCCTCGACACCAAATGTTACAGACGCGGCTTTTAGATGTTATATTGACCGAGCGGTGGTGTATTTAACCGCGTCCGAACAGTTACTCCCCGATTCCACCCGACGTTGACCAGATCGCCCCACAGATATTCAATCGGGAAATCTCTAAAGCGACCGAAAGAGAATGAAAAAGAAGAAGAAGAATACGGAGGAAGAACAGATTTTATTATACACACACAAGCAATGGATGGAAGAAGCAGTAACACAGCGAATCGTTAACTTACACTATTCATTCTTACTTAACCCCAAGACAATGAGTAGGACAGGACGTTCACACTTACACAGGGGATATATGCAGGCAGGTAAGGCTTGAGATGGATTGCTTGAGAGGGAGGCAAGGTCGGGAGGCCGCAGTTCGCAATTCCTCGCGGTTTTGGCGGGAAACCCTCCGTCGTGTATCCACTGCGGTAGACGTCACACGCTGGTTCGGCACACCTGCTCCTCTTCCTGGGGGTGGAGCCGTCTCCCTCCTTTCAGCGCGTCTCTCCAAAGCTGGTTCCCTTGCCGAGTGCCTCTCCTCTTTGGCTTGGAGCGTTTCGCATCTCACCGCCTCTTGGTGCAGTCTCTTTGCTCATCTCCCAAGGCCTCTCCAAGTCATCTCTCAAAGCAGTCCCTTACAGTCGCTTTTATCACCTCGGGCGAAATCAAGCCGCCGGCTCCGAGGGCACGCCTACCGGGTCGTTCACCGCGGTGTTGATTGGCTGGTAGGGCTGGTTCACTCCTTCCCTCTTATGACGAGGTGGAGACACGCCTTTCTTCCCCAACCCTACCTCGTGGCCAATGGTGGTTTGAAGAAAACCGCCCAAAATGCGGAAGGCAATTGGAAGGGAGGTTTTGGGGAAATTGCAAGGGCCTACGCTTATTTTGTTTGATACAATGCAAAGTCAATCTAGTGGGAAAACACATATTTAGCCTACATGGAATAAGGAAATACACTATTTAAAAGATATATCGTGACCTGCGTGTAAGTTTCATGGAATTAACTAGGACGACGGTTGCGACCATTATTTACATTACGAGGATGTTACCGTACTTTTTGTAACGTTCACATTGTAACGTTTTTCACATTCGTTACACTTCTCAAAAACCGTTACACTTCTCAAATTCGTTACACACTTCTCAAAATCGTTACAATATATATATATATATATATATATATATATATATATATATATATATATATATATATATATATATATATATATATATATATATATATATGCGTATCCTCTGCAAGTCCTTTACGAGCAAGTCCCTCCCCAACAAGTCCTTTAACGCTCTCCACTTGCGAGTCCTTTGCAATCGAGTGTTCCCGTGCTAGTCCTGTTCAAGTCCTTTAACGCTCCACTTGCGAGTCCTTCTGAGGACTTTGCACAGTGGGTTATATAGGCACTCTCCGCGAACCTTGTGGAACTCGCCAGACACGCTTCACCACGCCATTCCGCTCGAGCTCTGATTGGCTGGTGGCTATTTTCGTCATCGCCTCTGCCGCTCCTGACCTCAACGCCGCCCCCACCTTTTTAGGCCTACCTCGTGTTACTCGAATAGTGGTCAGCCGAATGGGGCGCAGGCTGGATTACGCCCATAGAGGTAGAATTGGAGGGTGGACGCAAAATGAATGGGGCCTACTCTCCTGTCTTTACACAACGCAGGTACTAAGAGGGGAAATGGCCTATTCTTACACATACTAAGACATAACTATACTACAAATGGGCCTATATGTTGCTCGTGTGACTAACTATGGGGGGCAAACCTTTAACCTTTAATGCCTTCAATGTGCCAATCTCAAAACCGTAGCACTGCCCCCCCTCCCTTGCCAGACTCGTCCCCGAGTCGAACCCACACAAGTGAGAACGACCGGTTTTGAGAATGGTTTGGGACTAGTTTTTAAATTACGTGTGACACTTAGATGTGGTTCCCCTCTAACATTTAATCTAACTCCCTGTATGTGACAGTTTTACAACACTAGATATGTCCCACCTACTGCGTTGTGTAACTAACTCTAACCGACTCACACCCACAACTAACCGAATTGCGGAATTGTGTTGAAACTAAACATAAAGCCGGTGGGTAGCATCTTATTTACAACACTAAACCTAATTATTTACATTTCTACAACCCAGGACCTGTTCTTTTCAGAAAGAAGTTTGGAGGGGAGAAAACACAGCAATGCACCAAAACACATTTCACAAAAAGTTCACATTTCAAATGTCATATTTGCTGCTTGGCTGCATCTTCTTGCTTCCTGCTTCATCTTCAGTGGGCCAAAATAAAATAAAAACTTAACGGTCTTCTTTCCTGGCACACCAGAATACAATATACAAACCGTCTCCGTTTTTATTGCCAGCAGGGCCAACCTCATGTGGTCCGACTGCGTGACATCAACGCCACTTAAAACCAGTGGTCCGCAGGTGCAAGGTAAGTTTGCAGCAAATGACTGCTCAGCAAAAAGGCAAGGCCACAGAGCGTGTGGTCCATAAGATGTATTGTGGTGCAGCAAAATGCAGCAGAGGTGCCGCACAGGTGTAGCCAGTTGCAGCTGCACAGTTCAGTGTTCCTGCACACTCCCCCTCCAAAATGGGTCCATGGGTGGGGAGGAGAGACAAAGCACAGTTAGCAAAGAAAGGACGCAAAGGTACACACAATACAAGGTAATTCAACGCGAGGGGCACGGAGGAGCGAGCAGAGCAGACTCGTCCCTACTGTCCGTACCCCCCCCCCCCCCCCCCCAACGTCGGCTACACTACAGTACCTTTACCCCTCCCTGTATTTACACTTTACAAATGCGTCTCTACGTCCTGTCTCCCATATCCCCCTCCAAACCAAATTCGTCGTCCAATCCCTCCCAAGAAGGAAGAGATGGAACACACAATGTCAAATCACCTCGAGATGCGTCTCACCCACTCAAATCGTTCACAAAACCTGGTGTGGAGTTCCGTCTCCTTGGTGAGTGGATGTGGATGGTGCGAAGAGATTTCTCATCCTACCTATCCTCTAATAACATTAACTCGGTTACACTACCCGGGGTCATACCCTGCCAACCGGCATCTTTAAACTATGTGGTTCTAAAAACCAATTCCCATTGGCCATCCTGTGATGCCATCCAATTTGTGTCTCACTCCCCAATTTTTCACTATTGTGCCTTTGCACAATTTCGAGGCTGGGTCGTGTGGCTCCACTAGCAGGTCCAACTACCTGCGCACCTCCGCCACTGAAGTCGCCACCCGAGCTTACCTTGCTCCTTGCGACTACCCTAAATTGGGGAAGGCCCCTCCTGGCTATCTCACCCCTCTGATGCCCTCTCTGGCATTGGGCTACCCGGGGCCTCTTCTGGGATCCTCGGGCCCCACTGAACACTACTCTGACTGGCTCCCAGAGCCGACCTGCGGCCTCACCTGGCCAACAAACTACCAGTGGCGGAGTGCCCCAATAACCATACGCACCAACAAAGCCCACACGCCCAGCCATTCCACAGACTCATGCACCCATCCAAGCACTTCCTGCTACTTCCTGCACCACAGATGTCAATATCCAAACAATTTACCTAAACTCTCTACCTGACTTTAAACTACCCTCCCCGGGTATTCGTGAAGGGGTCCATCTTCCCCCATTCACTCCTTCGCACCATGCATTCCACACCTTTGACCTCACACCAAGCATTCCACACCAAATATTCTTCACACACACCAAGTACTCTTGCACACCTCTTGTGCTCTCATAACTTTTCTCCACTTGCACCCCATGCAAGTCAATTCACTCAACACAATTCCACTTGTCCTCAATACACCACTCATACACCACCTCTGGTTATCCCCAACCAATGCCTCATTTGCACCTCAATCTCAAGCTCATCCTCACAGTGATTCCCATTCAATTCCTCATTTGCTCAAGCTCATCCACACACAGAATTTCTCCACACTACTACACACACACAGCATCATCTAACTAGCTGCTTTTCCCCATAATACTCGTGCTTCCCCGTTTTCCCTTACACTAAGCACTCCCTCGTCATTAACATCCAACTAATCTCTCTACGTCCCCTCTACCTGTACAATGTCCCTACTTAAATCTCTTGTCTCCTATTGTCATCCTTCTAAATCCCTAACAATTATCCTAGCCCGCCCTCGGCTAGTTTACACTGCCACCCCATAATCTACTGCTCATGTGCCCAAAAATGAGGGATGGTAAAACTGCCATTCCTTCACGCCGGGTACCATTCGCCAACACTATATTAGTCCACTCCACTCGAGCCTCTCGGTGCGGAAATACATTTTCACAGCTCGGCTTCGCAAAGCCGAGCAATGCATGTGGGTGGTTTGTCTCCTGTTGGTTGGGTGTCCGGCATTTTCGATTCAGGGAAGGAGGTTTTGTTGGGCCAAGGTTCCAGGCGCCATCCCTGCGCGGAGCCTTTCGGTCCCCGGCACGATGGCCCAACCTCCCACGGTCGGAGCACAGCGGCCGCCAGGGGGCACCTCTCCTACCCCCCTCGAACCGTGCCGATCGCCATTACCGCCAAGGCGCGGCACCGACCATACAGGGCGGGGCCCGGCACGAATCGTGCACGCCACCGCGGCAACGATCCCCGCCGATCCCCGCTGCACACAAAGCACACCACTCACCGAGGGCTCGTGTCGGCTATCCGTCGCACTACGCGCTAACCCCCCGGTCTGGGTCGATGCTTGAGCCGCATTCTCACACCCACACGCGAACCGCTCCTTACTCGCACACCGAGGCGCTCCAGCGCCTCCCATACACTCCCTGCATTCGGTTACCGCACGCTCTCATGCATTCTCTTTCCTTACACACTCAGGTGCACACCACTCATGCACTCACACCGTTGGCACACTCCATCATCACACACCCCTCTGTTACACACTCCGTAACAACCACGGGTGTGCACTCTCCCGGTACACACCCAATCACGTGCTCTGGTGTGCACTCCTGCACACTCTACCACACGCTCCGGTTTGCATTCTCGCACACTCTCCTCGGCCATCGCACACTCTGTTTCCCACTCGTCTTCAACACACTCTTCCCACTCACATTCCGTCATACATTCGCACTCCGGTGCACACTTCTCTCGCACACGCGCGCCATTTGCTCGCACACATCGCACCACGGACCTTCCACGAGCGCCCGGGTTACGTCGCGATCCCAAGCGCGCCAAAAATCTTTTCGCGCCAAACATTTTCGTGCCATACACGCTCCTACTCACCTTAAGGACCCTCTTCTCCGCCAGCACCTGCAAACCTTTATTGGGATTAGCAAGCATGGCATCACAATGCGAACACGGACTTTGCACATATTCCATCACTTCCCTCGATTTAATCTCTAACTCTGCCGTCTCTTTGGCCCCAATTTCAATCATAATCATTTCATTGTCCTCGACAACCGCCGGCGCCAATAAAATTTGATTTTCCAACTCGGCGGCCGTCGGCTCTTCTACACCCCGAGTCGCGATTTCTATCCCCTCGGTCAATGTAGCCGCGCCGCGCTCTGCCCAAGCTCGCTTTCCACGCGTTCCTCACATCGCGTTACCCCGTCACGTCCCTTTGCGACCTCTTCGCTCAACTTGCGTCTTATGTCCTTCCCCATCTCTTTCGTTTCCTTTTTCGACGCCACCCTCATTTTTTTCAATTCGTTCTTTTGGGTGTCCATTTTGCTCCCCAGCCCGTTTTTCACCTCTTCCAATTGATCCACCCATCTGTTTTATGTCCTGGATGGATTTGTCCCCCATTTCCTTCAATTGGCCCCCCATTTCTTCCAATTGGCCACCCATTTTGTTTTCCAACCCTTTTATTTCCCAGGTGGATTTGTCACTTTGGGTGTCCATCTTACCATTTATTTCATTCTGTTGGGCGCCCATCATGTCTTTCGTTTCCCGGGTTTCGTTTTTTATTTCCCTGGTTTCGTTTTTCATTTCCCTTATTTCTTTCATGAATTGTGCCATGAAGGTGCCCATATAGGATTGCATGTCCATAACCCCCACTTGCGCAGTGGGCACGGCCCTCGTTCCCACGTGCGAGGCGCCGCCATTTTCTACCCCTGGTACCTCTGCTGCCGCACCCTCATCAATTGCCTCTTCTTCTTCCCGGGGGGCCTGGGTTATCAATTCTATCTCCTCCACCTCATGATTTACCCCCACCGGCATTCGACTGTCTTGGCTAGCCATGGCACGAATTTAATTTTGGATGTTAATAACTAAATTTCGGTCGCTCGTAATTTGGAGTGCGTTGAGCACACTTCGGGTCCTATCCCACTCCTGACACCAATTGTTGCGGATCCTCCGCCGGCCTTCTCCCCTTACCAAGGGGGGATTAGTCCCCTTGTCTTTGACTGGCCTGGCACGACCCGGGACCTATTACGTCCCTTCCGGACGGCGCTACATAGGGTTTCAGGACCAAATTCGCTGTTACCTAAGTACTCACGCTGCCCTGGAAGCGAGGAAATAAGCCTGGCACGAACCACGTGTGTTGGTGATACGCCGAGCGTTTGCGTACACGTGATTCGCGCTATTATTAATTACTAGACCCGATTGGAGCAATCCTATTCGTACCATGCTTAGTCAATGGAGAAATCACAAAGGCGATCGAATTGGAAAGAAAGGAAGAACAAATGGTTTAATTACTATCACACGTATGTACAGTACAGGATGAAGACACAGCGCAGCTTATACAGTCTTATTCTTAATACCCAGGACAAACGGGCCCGTCTCACACTCACACGGGGGTTGCTGATGGGCAGGTTGATGTTCAACAGTGCGTCCAGGGATGGCTCCCGTGCAGCTCTCTCGGTCCCCGGCACGTCCCTTGGAGATGGATGTAGGTGAAAGCAGGAGCTCGCCGTGTCGTCTGAACGGAGGAGCGGGTTATCACGGGCGAATGGTCGGGAGCGGACTTTGGCGCTGCTGGCGGTTGTTCACTTGCGGCTATGGCCGTGCTTACTCGCGTGGCTGGAAATGCGCTTTATGCATTTACCGGGGCGTCTGGCTGCGCCCGCGTATATGTACGGTTCAATGCCTTTTCTTCTCTCTCTCTGCACAAGTCCTTTCGCCACTGGTACAAGTCCTGTTCAACGTGCGTATCCTCTGCAAGTCCTCAAACAACGCGCATATCCTCTGCAAGTCCTTTACGAGCAAGTCCCTCCCAACAAGTCCTTTAGTGCTCTCCACTTGCAAGTCCTTTGCAATCAAGTGTTCCCGCGCTAGTCCTGTTCAAGTCCTTTAACGCTCTCCACTTGCAAGTCCTTCTGAGGGCTTTGCGCAGCAGGTTATATAGGCTATATAGGCATAGATAGGTTATATAGGCACGCCCCGCGAACCTTCTGGAACTCACCAGACACGCTTCACCATGCCCTCTCACGCCATGCCGCTCGAGCTCTGATTGGCTGGTCGCTCTTACCGTCATCGCCTCTGCCGCTCCCGACCTCAATGGCG
Source organism: Myxine glutinosa (assembly GCF_964187855.1). Lineage (NCBI taxonomy): Eukaryota > Metazoa > Chordata > Myxini > Myxiniformes > Myxinidae > Myxine > Myxine glutinosa. The sequence continues at coordinate 161,390,474 of NC_136265.1, read as the reverse complement.
CCCCCATCGTTTTAGGCCTACCTCGTGTTACTCGACTCGTGGTCAGCCGAAAGGGGCGCGGGCTGGATTACGCCCATAGAGGTAGAATTGGAGGGTGGACGCAAAATGAATGGGGCCTACTCTCCTGTCTTTACACAACGCAGGTACTAAGAGGGGAAATGGCCTATTCTTACACATACTAAGACAAAACTATACTACAAATGGGCCTATATGTTGCTCGTGTGACTAACTATGGGGGGCAAACCTTTATCCTTTAATGCCTTCAATGTGCCAATCTCAAAACTGCAGCAATATATATATATATATATATATATATATATTTATATATATTGTTATGAATTTGGTAGAGCAACATCTAGAGCTAGGTAGATCTGAATAGGTAGGTATTCGGCTGTCGTGACAGGGACTCTACATGTAATAAGTTCTTGATGTTTAGGCGTTTGTCGGGGGAAGATGTATGATTGTGGACCTACCTGGAGGTTCGAGTGTTAAATAGTGAGGGATTAAAGGTAACGCCCCTGTGAGTCTCACCTAGTAGTCAAACCTTTGTCCATTATGGCACTGCAAACCACATAAACATTAGTTAGGTCCTTAGCGCAACATTAAATAATTCCTTTCCCTGACAATGACTTAGGAACAAACGGACAGGAAACCAGGCTAAAACCACCGCCACAATACACCGCCACCGTTTACACCTCCAAGGCCTACAAACCTCGCCTGGCACGTGTTACACAAGAACCGCGGGGTCGGGGACGGGAGATGTCAGGAGTGGGATGCCGCAGAGGGCGTGACCTGGGCGAGCCAGCGAGTTGGGAGGCTATTATTGGCTGAGGAGTGCGCGAATGTGACGTCATCGGCCAGAGATATTAGCGACGGTCGGACGCCATTTCGTGGCACACAGGACACACAGGGCACACAGGACTCAGCAGAGGCAGCATTTCGTGGGAGCAGTTCGTTGAACAGTTGGCACTGAACAGTTGGCACTGAACAGTTGGCACTGAACAGTTGGCACTTGGCTGCCAGCACTCCCGCAGAGAGTCGAGTCGAGTGGCTATCAAAGGAGTCCTTCCTGTCCCTGGTCAAGTGGAGTTTGTGCCCGCGTTGGAGGTCGTCGACGCATGGTGCTTTTTGGTGCGTGGTGCTCGGCCTTGTGGGACTTGGAGCGAGGGACCTCGTGGTGTGCGATCGGGCCGAAAGGAGCGGTGTTGGACGGCCGCCACAAAGACGACGAAAGACAGACAAGATAAGCCCGCATCCGCGTACATTTTGAACGACGTGACGTATTCTTTTCGTAATTCATCTCCCTCGTTTTGTGTTTGCTGTCAGTCGTGTGGGGACGTCCCGATCTAGGATATTAGATTTACCGGCGGGCTTTTTCACTGGCTTTACTTTTCCATAATAAATCCTTGTATTATTTTCTGTATATATCTGAACGCAGTTTCCTGGGTGTTTCATTTTAATAGATAAGGCGGCGGGGGGGGGGGGAGCTTCGCCGTGTCCGCCATTCCGCGCATTTAACTTTGTGTTGAGCTTTAATCCGCCATTGAGTTTTCGCCTCGGGAGTTAAAGTCTCGCAAATCGGCCATCCGTAACTGTGGTGTTAATCACGGTTGCGTAACAAGTGGTGTCAGGAGTGTAGGATTTGAACCCGTCGGACAATTTTTTTTTGTCCGCGGCGAGACATCGACACGGTCGGGCGTACATTGCGCCCGACGTTCGAACGCAAAATTTTTATAGGCGAGGCGGAGAAATTTAATAATCAATCGGGCAAACGGAGCGCGATATCGCGTCTTCGTCAAATTTAAATTGTGTTTTTGGAATTGAAATAAATACGCGCGCGGGGAACGACCTTCCGAAAAGCGGATGTCGGAGGTCGACGAAATGGAGGTGCGTAGCGAGGCCTCCGTCAGCGTCGGGAGTGAGCCGGAAATAGGGGAATTAGATGCAGAGGTGAGCCTTGGAACCTCCCTCGTCCCGAGCACCAACTTATCCCCCTGCCCCACCGGGGAGTCGGGAGCAGTAGGAACGGCCCCGACAACCGACCAGATGTTGGGTCAATTGCTTCGAAAAATGGAAGGGATGGAAAATAACATAAAAAAAGATATGGGAGAAATGAAAAGTGGGATGGAAAATAAAATGGAGTCCCAGGGGAAGGAATGTAGGGAAGGAATGAAGGGAATGAGTGATCGATTGGAGGAACAAATGGGACAAATGAAAAGTGGGATGGAAAATAAAATGGAGTCGCAGGGGAAGGAATGGAGGGAAGGACTGAAGGACCTGAGTGACCAAATTAATGGATTAAAAAGGGAAATGGCAATTGTGGTAAGTGTACAGGTGAGCGGAGAATGTCCACAGTTCGATGGGGAATGTGTACAGGTAGATGGGGAATGCCTGCAGGTAAACGTGGAGTGTCCACAGGTGAGCGGGGAAGGAAATTTGGAATGTGAGAGTTGTAATGGGGAATGTTTCCCACATTCTGGCCTGGTTGTTTATTGGGACCGTGTGGATGTCACAACACCCCAACCGGGGGATGAATTTGGAATTGTGCAGCACCAGGGCGGTGGTGCGGAGCAAGAGGGGGTAGAGTTTTTGGGGGTCCGTGCAATGGAGCCGGACCAGGTATTTATTGGGGATATTGATCAAAGCCTGGCGGGGCCAGGAATGATTTGTGGAAATGATGAGGATGAGGATGATTTGATCCAGCGGCTGGAGACCTGTGACAGTCCCATGGAGGTAGAGCTTGTTCAGGCCCAAAGGAGCCTGGGTGATGAGGTGAGTTGGTCCGAGGAGGTGGTTGGAATGACCGAGGGGACGCTCACTGAACACTGCTATTTGGAAACAGAGGCTCCAAAATTGGACAACCAGTTGGGGGAGTGTGTTGGCTCCGGGCTGAATTTGGATCTTGGAGGATCGGGAGATAGAGCTTCTGGAGATTTGGTCCCTGTAGGGAATTTGGATCAACTGCAGGGAGGGGCAGAACAACCGGTGGTAGAGGTTGTTCCCTGCAGCTGCGGTTTGGCAGTGGGAATGAAAATTTGTAAAATAAAATTTAAAATAAAATTACAATGGGAAATTGATTTGGAGCAGCCATGGTGGGGATTGGTCCCCGGGCTGCGGGATTTGGACATGGAGAGGTCATGGGTGATGGCCTCGGGCAAAAGTTGCCCCTTTCAAAATTTGGGTATGCCGGCCAGCTGGGGGGCTATGATGGCGAGATTTGGACGTGGGGTCCAGCCTGGGGTGTCGAGGTACGACCTGGGTCCCACGGGGGGTCTGGTGGAGTGTGGCGTCCCTTGTCCGTCGGGGCGCCATCCGAGCCGGCGGCTCGGGCCGGCAGGGTCACCGGACCCTGGTGGGGGTTAAGACCTCCAGGGAGGTCCGAGGTGGTTTCTCAAGCCTGGGATGGCAAATATTGAGGACCACTAGGGGGAGGTGTTGTGGGTCGCGCTTTGGTGGTGGCACTGCGGACGGCCAACTTGGGACTGATGTGGTGACCACCCGGGCATGCGGCCTGGCACTCTCCTCCAAGGACTCTGGGACAACCGGCATGTGATGACCTGCCATGCCGTGTTGGTCTATGGACGCGGGTCAAACCGAATGGACAGGGATGGAGATAGCCTGCCGGACAACCATTGGGGCATCTGTGGAACATGATGGTGTGAGTGACCTTCCACAGATGCTCCGTTATGATTTATGGACTCTCGGGTTGGGAAGAGAGCCATGGGGAGGTGAATCGGGAGATGTGTAACGAGCCGAGCATATGGGCCATGCTCGGCTGGCATGTGTATGGCAAAGCATCTTTCTTTGGTGAGGTTAGTAAAATGTGACAAATGGTTGGCATGGGTAATCTGTGGGTTAGATGGAAATTTAAGGGTGGATTTTGAAATGCCATGGTGGACACTGTACAGTGACGCCATTATTGATCCAGGTGTGTAGACCAAAGTGTTGGAGGCTGTGATGAAATTAATAGGGTAGCAAGACACAGCTTTCAACTGGTTGCGGGGGCAACTGTGCTGATATTTGGGACGCGGGATCCTGGGGATGCAGTTGTGTAGCCTGAGGGTCAACGTGGTGCTGTGCATGTCCGAGGTGTGTGGACCATGTCTTCTGGGTGGGTCTCCTGGTGGAGCATGGCTGTTGACTGGACCTTGGTGTGGTCAAGTGTGGGTGAGCACTGGGGGGCTGCAGTTCTGTAGTCGGACTGGGGGATGATGGGGAGGTGCAGGGGACGTGGCTGTGGGGATGCCACGCACTGCGACCGTGCCCCCCAGGGCCGAGGTTGTGTGTGCGGTAGTGTGTGTTGTGGCAGCAAGTGCTCACCACATTGGCCAGCTGGGGCTGCTGCAGCTGTGTTCCTCGCAGGGGGGCCGAAGGATGGATGGTGGGTCGCACCCTTATGGACACTCATGGGCCATGTTGGCGTTTTGACTGCTCACCTTGTCCCGGTGACCCTTGCACGGTAGAGGTGCAGAGCTGTCGTGGCCATAGGTAGTTGTGTAGCGATGATCACCGTTGGATGCGGATCCACATACCTGCCAGTGTAGTGGGGACAAAAGAGAAATTTGGAAGTATTTGGTAGGCCCAATGTGAAATTTTGGGAATTGTATGGGTGGATGACACTCTTGAACCTGACCAACCTGCAACTACCTGCACTTGAGGTGAGTGTTTTGAGGAGTACTGTCCCAGGCTTCAGGACTTGCTTTGGAAATTGGGGACATGTAAATTGGAGTTGGGAGGCGGGTGAGAGTGATGACATGGCCGGTGAGGGGATGGAATGGGAGCCACAGTGTCTTGTGGGTGGCGTATGTTTTTGTATTGTGGTTAGGTGTTTTGATGTGGTCGTGAGAGTGGAACCTGGAGAGTGAGTGATGATTATTGGAGATAATGAGGGGCGATACTTGTGCTTTTGGAAATGTGCTTTTGGAAATGTGTGATGGTTTAAATGTGAACTGGGGGATTTCACATGTGGCAGGCCATGGCAAGCCTTGTAACACCTTTTACACCATCTATGGAATTGTACTGAATTGTGCTGAGTTGTGTGGAGAATTGAATGGCAGCGGGGGAGGAAGTGTGTTTTGGGGTCTTGTGGGTGGGGAAGGTGTGTGTGTCCGCAGGTACAGAGCAAGCTCTGAGGAGCGATGCCTGCGGGCCCCCCTCTGCGGCAATTACCCCTGGCAGCCGGTGGTAACTGGAAATAGGAGCTCGTCGGTGGAGGGTCTGGTTGGGCGCCGCGGGGTGAGGAAGTCCCCCGGTGACCCGTGTTGCTGCGCGAAAGCAGGAGGCAAAGGAGCCTGGTGTGTGTGGAGACCCTCACCGGCGAGGTAATGGCGGAAAGGGGCTGTTGGGCTGTCACGGGGCCAAGAGGTAAAGGGGGGGGGGGGGCAATGAACTTGTAAGTCGGTTGACTTGTTTTTGGGACTGCGGGCACCACAGCCTGATGCGCCCCCACCATCTTTTTGTACGTGAATGACATCAATGCCATGGTCCTGCAGGGGGTGTATTGAAATAAGTGCTTTGTTGATTTTTGAAATGCCTTGATGACCTATGGAATGAGAATGAGTGGTTAAGGGGTCTGTGTTGCATGAATGTGGGCGAAATCCACCGAGCCGTGTCACTCACCTGTAACATCTGGACAGGGCCCGTGGAAATTTAGGGGGATGCATTGGGGATGGCCCCGCAGGTAAGGTTGTGTCTTGTGGCATCCACCGGGGGACGCGGTCTGTAGACCGGGGTATGTACAAAGGTTAGAGTTTGAGTTTTGGAAAGATGGTTAAGTTTTGTGGTTAAGTTAGTGTTGTGTGTTGTTGTTTCCTCCCTCCACAGGAACAACGAAGAAAATGTACATACTTGCATGATGGTTAAGGGGTTCAGCATGTTAAGGAAGTGTAGGTAGGTAGTCCGACTCAATTCCCACAGCCCTTCCTGATTTATTTCATAGGTTAATTAAGTGTGTGACAGTAAGTGTTAAGGCTGGAATGGTAGCGCCTGCGGTGAACCTTGCAGGAGCTACGGTTCCAGGGGGGGGGGCTGTGTTATGAATTTGGTAGAGCAACATCTAGAGCTAGGTAGATCTGAATAGGTAGGTATTCGGCTGTCGTGACAGGGACTCTACATGTAATAAGTTCTTGATGTTTAGGCGTTTGTCGGGGGAAGATGTATGATTGTGGACCTACCTGGAGGTTCGAGTGTTAAATAGTGAGGGATTAAAGGTAACGCCCCTGTGAGTCTCACCTAGTAGTCAAACCTTTGTCCATTATGGCACTGCAAACCACATAAACATTAGTTAGGTCCTTAGCGCAACATTAAATAATTCCTTTCCCTGACAATGACTTAGGAACAAACGGACAGGAAACCAGGCCAAAACCACCGCCACAATACACCGCCACCGTTTACACCTCCAAGGCCTACAAACCTCGCCTGGCACGTGTTACACAAGAACCGCGTGGTCGGGGACGGGAGATGTCAGGAGTGGGATGCCGCAGAGGGCGTGACCTGGGCGAGCCGGCGAGTTGGGAGGCTATTATTGGCTGAGGAGTGCGCGAATGTGACGTCATCGGCCAGAGATATTAGCGACGGTCGGACGCCATTTCGTGGCACACAGGACACACAGGGCACACAGGACTCAGCAGAGGCAGCATTTCGTGGGAGCAGTTCGTTGAACAGTTGGCACTGAACAGTTGGCACTGAACAGTTGGCACTTGGCTGCCAGCACTCCCGCAGAGAGTCGAGTCGAGTGGCTATCAAAGGAGTCCTTCCTGTCCCTGGTCAAGTGGAGTTTGTGCCCGCGTTGGAGGTCGTCGACGCATGGTGCTTTTTGGTGCGTGGTGCTCGGCCTTGTGGGACTTGGAGCGAGGGACCTCGTGGTGTGCGATCGGGCCGAAAGGAGCGGTGTTGGACGGCCGCCACAAAGACGACGAAAGACAGACAAGATAAGCCCGCATCCGCGTACATTTTGAACGACGTGACGTATTCTTTTCGTAATTCATCTCCCTCGTTTTGTGTTTGCTGTCAGTCGTGTGGGGACGTCCCGATCTAGGATATTAGATTTACCGGCGGGCTTTTTCACTGGCTTTATATATATATATATTGTTACGGATCTCAACGTCGGCCCCTTTTCCCCTTACCAAGGGGGGATTAATCCCCTTGTCTGCGACTGACCGACGTGAGTCCTGTGGGTCCCAACGCTCCTTCCGGTCGGGAGCAGCCAGGGTATTTGGTCAATGAAAAGTCCCAAGGACCTGAGTGCCACTCCTGACTGCGAATGCGAAACTCCTGACCGCGAACCAGTGAAGCAGGGGAGGGACTCCCGCTTGAACCACGGTTTTAGATGTTCTAATTGCCGAGCGGTTTTAGCAACCCGGAGTTCGAGCTATTAACAGTCACTAACCCGATTCCGAAGCGTTGGCCGAAATCGCGCCACAGGTACTCAATGGGGGAAATCACAAAGACGATCGGATGTGGAAGAAGAAGCCAAAGTAAGGAGGAACAGGAATTTATTAACCAATCATGTACACAATCAAAGAAACCAAGGGAGAAGGAAAGATACGAAAATAATTACAGAAGGAGAAGAAGACACAGTGCAATTCTAGCTTATCTACAGGATTAACTTATTCCCAGGGCAGAACAAACAAGACAAACTCACGTACGAATGGATGGAATGGCAGGGGTGGATGGCTGGACGGATGAGAAGGTGGGACCACAGGACTGGAAGGATGCGGGTCCGGTCCGTGTAAACGGCAAGGCTCGAGGTGAGCGGCCGCCGACCCTCCGCAATCTGGTTCGCACGGCGGCGTTGCTTCGCAGCAGCGGGTCGTGCGCATCAAGGCTCAACTCCTCAACTGAACTCCAACTGAAATGCGGTCCACTGAACTCTCTGCTCCTCCTCAACTGAACTGCTCAGTGCGTCCTCCTCACTCATCTCCCTTCAAGCAGTCCCTCTCAACCTCCTTTTTACCAGGCGCGTGGCGATCCAACCGCCGGCCTTTTGAAAACGCCCATCGGTGAGCTCGCCTCGGCCTTGATTGGTCGCAAGGGCTCACCGATCCCGCCCCTTGATGAGGCGTTGGCAATGCCACGCCTTGTTCCTGGCGCTTGGCTGACTCCTCCCCCTGATGACAATGGGCGGGCACGCCTTTCTTCCCCGAGTTAGAGCACATGGCATGGCGGCGAATGCAGTTGGCAATAATGCAGTTTTGGGGAATGCGGTTGGAAATGGAGGCTTTGGGGAATTTGAAAAGGGGATCTATCTTATTTCATTTGGTGCAATGCAATGTCAACTAGTGGAAAACAGAGCCTTAACTAATACACATAATAAAGAAATAACTATAGAGAGGTTCTATGATTGGCTACGTGCTTGTACATGGACTAGCTAAAGGGACGACCGTTGACCTTTACAATTAATGGAGGTATTTACAAGGAATTATTATTACATTATTTACAGAGGGTGATATTTACAAACAATTACAGGATTCTCAAATCCGCAACAATATATATATATTGTTACATATTTATGGGAATGTATGTGAATTCCTATTCAGGTCTTTGCTTATCAATGTGTAGTCGATTAAGGGTTGTTGTGGTTGGAGGGTCAGGAGCCCTTCTGGAAAAAGAGGCCGGAAACGGAAGAAGAAAGACACGAGGAAGAAAAGCGACGAAGTTTCTTCTTCCTCGCCCCGCTCCGACGAAAGGTGGGATTGATATTGAGCCGTGTGGAAAAGCGGCGTTCCCGAGCCCGTCTGGCGAGAAGAGTTACCGGGACGGATACCTGCCCGGTGGACGTCAAACTGTCGGGTGGCCGTGCACCGACCCAGCGTCTGGCACCGTTCGCGACACCGTCTAAAAAGACGCGTACGGGTCGCACGTTGGGGCCTAACACGCGTTGCAAGCGGCGTGGGGCTTTTGCTTGCTTTACCGTACCCGCTTCGCGTGGCCACGAGGGGCTGCAGCCGGGGTGCCTGGTACGATACCTGCCCGGTGGAAACACGTCCACCCGGGGTTCGTTCAACCGCCCGAGTGCGGCGACGCCGACCATCATCTTGGTCAGGAGGGGCCCAGAGACATTGTGAGGGACAGAGACCAAAAGGGGGTCGTGAGTACCAAAAGGGGACACACATATATAAGATGGCCATCTTAATCATCTAGGGAATTGATTGTGGATTGGGAATTGTTGATGGTTGTTGGTGGTTGATTGCTCGGGGAATATATCCCTGATTGTATCATTGAAATTGTATGATATCCTTGCCCTTGAAATATATCATTGAACATCAGTTTTCTCTTGGGTGGAATTCATAGGGATTGCGCTGCGAAAGCGCATATATAATACCACTTTCTGGCGAAGTTCCTCTCACGGTCCGGGGGTCACCGAGACCAGGTAGTCACCGAGGGGACCACGTAACAGAATTGGGGGCTCGTCCAAATTACGATTTGCGGATTCGCAATTGGGTCTACGTCCGGGATCTAAAATTGTATAAAATAATAAAATAATATTTTTATTAATTAAAATTTATTAAGTATTAATTGGAAAATTTTTTGGGGAAATTGGGGTAAAGTCTTGGGTGAAGTTTAACAGGTGTTAACGATAGTCACCATGGCGTTTGTGGCACAGAACTTTGCGGTAACCGAGTGAGGCACAGTTCCGAGCGTTACTAAAGTCGGACCTCTTGAAATTGGCCAAACATTTTAACTTGGAGGTCCGAACTAATTTGAGGAAGGCAGAGTTGCAGGCCACGGTGATACAATCTATGGTGGGATTAGGAACATGGGACGAGTTAGCCTGGCAGTGGCTACCCGAAGAACCAGAAGACGTTGAGCTCCGGAAACTGGAGTTGCAATTACGGAGCCAGGAACGGATTAAAGAAGAAGAAAGGAAAGCAGAAAAGGAAAGAGCAGAAGAAGAAAGGAAAGCAGAAAAGGAAAGAGCAGAAGAAGAAAGGAAAGCAGAAAAGGAAAGAGCAGAAGAAGAAAGGAAAGCAGAAAAGGAAAGAGCAGAAGAAGAAAGGAAAGCAGAAGAGAGGAGGGAAGAGAAACAAGCAGAGGAAAGGAGAGTGGAACGAGAACTCCAGGAAAGGTTAGCAGAAGAAGAAAGGAAAGCAGAAAAGGAAAGAGCAGAAGCAGAAAGGAAAGCAGAAGAGAGGAGAGAAGAGAAACAAGCAGAGGAGAGGAGAGCTGCAAGGGAACTCGAAGCAGAGGAGAGAAAAGCAGAAAGGGAATTAAAGGAACGTGACATGGAGCTTCGGCAGGAAATTAAATTCAAGGAGCTGGAGTTAATGAGAGAACGGGGAGAGGCACCACCCTTGCTGACGGGGTCGACACCTAACCAGAAAACCTGGGATGTGGGCAGACATGTGAGGCTGGTTCCACCGTTCAGTGAAAAGGAAGTCGCGAAATTTTTTCCACACTTTGAGAAAGTGGCTCGACAATTAAACTGGCCGGAGGAGGCCTGGACCATACTAGTGCAAAGTGTGCTGGTGGGGAAAGCTCAAGAGATTTATTCGGCGCTACCAATGGACCAATGTGCAGATTATGAGGTACTGAAGAAGCACATCCTCAAAGCCTATGAGTTGGTTCCGGAAGCTTACAGGCAAAAATTCAGGAATGCCAGGAAGAGGGAGAGTGAGACCCATGTGGAGTTTGCCAGAGTGAAAGAAAACATGTTTGATCGGTGGTGTGAGTCAAAAGGAGTCGGGAAAGACTTCGAAACATTGCGTGACTTGATCCTGGTGGAGGAGTTTCAGCAGTGTGTCCACGAGGACATCAAAGTGTACCTGCAGGAAAAGAAAGTACCAAAGTTGTGGGACGCAGCCACCATGGCAGATGATTATGCCTTAACCCACCGAATAGGGGTCCACGAACCTAACTCCTCGCCTAGATCTCCGCAGGGGAGGTGGGGAACAGCAGGTGCGGAGAACGACAATACATGGCGGCGGCCTCGAGAGGATTATGGGGACAACGCGGATACCCCACCTGTTCGATATCAGAGGGATGCGGGCCCAAGACAAACTTATATTTCGGGGGGCCCAAGGCAGACCACGAGTTTTTCCTCCGGGCCTACTTGCGCTTTTTGCAAGAAACCTGGACACTTGATGTCCAGTTGTTACCGCATGAAAAGGGAAGACCCAGAGCGGAGTCCGACTATTACGACTCCAAATGCAATGGCCATTGTGAGAAATCGCCATCAAAAGGGTTACCAACCATTTATTTCAGAGGGGTTTGTGTCACTGGATGGAGCCTCGACTAACCGGAGACCGGTTAGGATATTGAGGGACACAGGAGCACATCAATCTTTAATGCTTGAAGGCATTTTGCCATGGTCCGAGGAGACGGCAACGGGGGATAGAGTTCGTTTACAGGGGATCGGGGGCGGTGTTAGTGCTCCACTTCATGTCATCCATTTGGAGTCCGATTTGGTGTCAGGACCGGTCACCGTCGGTTTACAAGCCACGCTTCCTGTAGAGGGTGTATCTGTGGTTATCGGGAATGATTTGGCCGGGGGTCAAGTTTATGGTAACCTGAGGGTTGGTAAAGAGCCCAGCAGGGAAAATAACACCACCCCAGCTCGGGATGGCGACAAAAGTACCAAGTTATTTGTAGGGGGACTGAACTTCAAAACAGAGGAAGAAGTTCTGACCTCTGTCTTCAACAGATATGGGCCGCTGGTGGAAGTGCGGTTGGTAAGAGACAGGGAAACGCAACAGTCAAGAGGGTTCGGCTTTGTCACGTTTGCAAGCACAAAAGACGCCAGAGAGGCAGAGAAGAATTGGAATGGCAAGGATTTGGAGGGTCGGACCATAACAGTAGGGAAGGCATTTCGTAGGCGTCGAGAGGTCTACAGGAGCGGACAACTGGGCGGTAGTTTTGGTGGTGGCCGCAATCAATATTATTATGGAGGCTCCCTGAGTTACGGCAGCTCCCAAAGGAAGGATTGTCAAAGTAGTGGCCGAGAAGGAGACCGCTATTCATGGGACTACAGGGACAAGCGGTCCCACCATAATTATTAGGGAAGTTCTGAGAAGTTGAAGCACTGAATGCGGCGGAGCCGCCGAGCCAAGATTCCTACACGGATTAACCGTGAACGCCGTTCCTAAAGGCGTCCATGTAGTGAACTTTCATGCACGGACTAACCGTGAACTCCACGTTCCTCAAGGCGCCCATGTAGAGAACTTTCCTGCACGGACTAACCGTGAACTCCACGTTCCTAAAGGCATCCATGTAGTGAATACTCGGCTTGGCCTCCCGGAAAAAGTGCTATCGAGTTGCTTAACTTTGGATCTTTGATCAACCCCTTAACCTTCATTCACAAGAAACTGACAGTCAAAGTCAGAGGGTCATGAGATGGAGTTTGGCTTGGCAGGAGTCCAACGGGAAATTGAACATGTAAAGGGCAGGGACAATGTCGTTGCTGGTGCTTAGTCCAGAGTGAGTTAATCTGGGGGGGGTTGTGGTGAAACTTTGGTTGCTTTATTTTTAAGTGATAACTGTGCCCGGGGGGAACTGATAATGTGGGGGGGGGTTGAGTTATCTGGTTGGTTTATCCAAGTTGGCCGGCAAATAAAGTTTTCGCTGGGTTCAAACTTTCTTTCTTGAAGGGGGGGAGTGTTACATATTTATGGGAATGTATGTGAATTCCTATTCAGGTCTTTGCTTATCAATGTGTAGTCGATTAAGGGTTGTTGTGGTTGGAGGGTCAGGAGCCCTTCTGGAAAAAGAGGCCGGAAACGGAAGAAGAAAGACACGAGGAAGAAAAGCGACGAAGTTTCTTCTTCCTCGCCCCGCTCCGACGAAAGGTGGGATTGATATTGAGCCGTGTGGAAAAGCGGCGTTCCCGAGCCCGTCTGGCGAGAAGAGTTACCGGGACGGATACCTGCCCGGTGGACGTCAAACTGTCGGGTGGCCGTGCACCGACCCAGCGTCTGGCACCGTTCGCGACACCGTCTAAAAAGACGCGTATGGGTCGCACGTTGGGGCCTAACACGCGTTGCAAGCGGCGTGGGGCTTTTGCTTGCTTTACCGTACCCGCTTCGCGTGGCCACGAGGGGCTGCAGCCGGGGTGCCTGGTACGATACCTGCCCGGTGGAAACACGTCCACCCGGGGTTCGTTCAACCGCCCGAGTGCGGCGACGCCGACCATCATCTTGGTCAGGAGGGGCCCAGAGACATTGTGAGGGACAGAGACCAAAAGGGGGTCGTGAGTACCAAAAGGGGACACACATATATAAGATGGCCATCTTAATCATCTAGGGAATTGATTGTGGATTGGGAATTGTTGATGGTTGTTGGTGGTTGATTGCTCGGGGAATATATCCCTGATTGTATCATTGAAATTGTATGATATCCTTGCCCTTGAAATATATCATTGAACATCAGTTTTCTCTTGGGTGGAATTCATAGGGATTGCGTTGCGAAAGCGCATATATAATACCACTTTCTGGCGAAGTTCCTCTCACGGTCCGGGGGTCACCGAGACCAGGTAGTCACCGAGGGGACCACGTAACAATATATACAGTGGAACCTTGACTTACGAGTTTAATTCGTTCCGTGACCGAGCTCGTAACTCAAATTGCTCGTATCTCAAATCAAATTTCCCCATTGAAATGCATTGAAATGCTATTAATCCGTTCCAGCCCGCCAAAAACCACACCAATTTTTTTTTAAATATACAGTATATATAAAAATATCTCGCGCTTTATATTTCACCTGTATGCAGCATACAAGTTGGCAGGATGGCCTGGACTGGAGGTACGCACACTTGACTCTAAAGTCTAAACTGTCCAGCCTGGGTTTGAATCCCGACCCAGCTATAACCTGTCATGGGTGAACCACAGGCAGGGTGATTCATCAATGTGTGTACCGCTAAACTGGGTGCCCCGTTTGCGTCCCATTAGTTGTTGGATGTTAAGGATCTCACCGTGTTTTCCACAAAGAGAAGGCGAGCTATCTCCGGCATTCTGAACAAGTTGTGGCCTGGCATGCTCTTCTCCTCTGCCGTTATATACGTCCTCCTCGACACCTCGCTCATGTTTTTCGACGATTGCGTGTTTTATATCCAAGCACATCATCCTCTTCTTCTTCTCAGCACTGCACTTGCCACTCACTTTCTTAGGCCCCATGGTTAAAACTAAGAAATTATCCGAAATAACCAAAATGCGAAAAAAAAAATGCAGCGCTGTACGACAGAGATACGTACTGTACTTGCACGGCAAGATAACCACGTGACCAGAACCCACCTGGCGGCGTGAACTCGAAATAACCAAAATGCGAAAAAAAAAATGCAGCGCTATACGACAGAGATACGTACTGTACGTGCACGGCAAGATAACCACGTGACCAGAACCCACCTGGCGGCGTGAACTCGAAATAACCAAAATGCGAAAAAAAATATGCAGCGCTATACGACAGAGATACGTACTGTACGTGCACGGCAAGATAACCACGTGACCAGAACCCACCTGGCGGCGTGAACTCGAAATAACCAAAATGCGAAAAAAAAAATGCAGCGCTATACGACAGAGATACGTACTGTACGTGCACGGCAAGATAACCACGTGACCAGAACCCACCTGGCGGCGTGAACTCGAAATAACCAAAATGCGAAAAAAAAAATGCAGCGCTATACGACAGAGATACGTACTGTACGTGCACGGCAAGATAACCACGTGACCGGGTGGCGAAAGCTCGTAACTCGGATCTCGGCTCGCATCTCAAAGCAATAAACCGCCCGAGCGACGGCTCGTATCTCGAAAAACTCGTAAGTTGGGGCACTCGTAAGTCAAGGTTCCACTGTATATATATATATATATGTATATATATATTGTTGTGGATCTCTACGTCGGCCTTCTTCCCTTTAAGAAGGGGGGATTAGTCCCCTTGTTTGTGACTGACCGACGTGAGTCCTGACGCTGCACAGCTCCCTCCGGAGAGGCAGGGGCGCAACCCCGTTCGCGACCGCGGACAGATGTCAATTGGCGAGCGGTTTAGCAACCGTGGCACGAACCATTAACCAGAACTAGACCCGATTCCTATTCGTTGGCCAAATCGTGCCACAGGTGTCCAATGGGGAAATCACTAAAGCGACCGGACGAGCATGAAGAAGAAGAACAAAGGTAGGAAATACAAATATAATTTATTACTAATATGTACACAATCAAAGAAACCAAGGAGAAGGAAGGATAATAAAATAAAGACAGAAGATGGAAGAACCAGAAGACACAGTGCAGTTATTAACTTACCTAAACAGTCTTACTTAACCCCAGGACAAGACAAAAGACAGACTACGGTCAGACTCTCACGAATGGATGGATGAGGCCAGGCACGGATGACTGGAAGGGGAGGAAGGTTCGGCTGGGCACGGGAGGACGGCCGGGCCGGGAGTGAGCAGCCGCCGCCCTTCCTCAATCGTGTTTGCCCGGCGGCGTCGCTTCGCAAAAGCTCAAAACTGCCGTGGTCACCACTGCGGTTGTCTCAAAGCTTCGATGGTCCCCAAAGCTGCGATGGTTTCAGAGCTGCGGTGGTTTAAAGCTCATGCATGCTTCTATCTCCCTCCTCAACTCGTCTCAGGTGGGGTGCGTCGCGTGCTCTCCAAGGACTCATCTCCTGTGGGGGCGTCCCGCCGCGGGTTATATAGGCCACACCCTCGAACCTTCGCGAACCTCCCCGATCGTTCTCTCTCCGCCCTCTCCAGCCAAACCCCTGAGCCTTGGTTGGTCGCTCGGGGCTCCACCCTTCATGATGAGGTGGGGGCCACGCCTTTCTTCTCCGAGATTACCTCGTGGCTAATGGAGGGCGAATGCAGTTGGCAATCGAGGCTTTGGGAATGAAAGGGATTCTACCTTATTTGAATTCGGTGCAATGCAGTGTCAATTAATGGAAGACACAGCCTTCAACTAATACACATAATAAGGAGATAACTACTTAAGAGGGTATATGATTGGCTTCGTGTATGTATATGGAGTAACTTGGAGGATGACCTGTGACCTTTACACTACGGAGGGTGATATTTACAACAATTCTCATTACACGACACAGGGTGATATTTACAACAATTCTCATTACACTTGCAACAATAAAAAAAAACCACAGGATTCTCAAATCCGCAACAATATATATATATATATATATATATATTGTTGCGAATATGGAATTTGGCCTCCATATCCGCTTGTAAATATTCCCCTATTTCCCCAATACTCCCCAACTATCCCCAATCCCCCATTCCCTAGTCCCATTGTCTGTAAACAACACTCTGTAGAACCGACCTTCCCCTTTTTCCCCCATTAAATGTCGTGCCCAGGTCCACCGCATCTCACGTAGACAACTTTCGGACATCTTGCTAGTTATTCTTAGTCTATGTCAGTTAAGGACTCCTTTCCATTAATTCTGACTCTTCGTTGCACCAGAATGTGATTATATGGCACCAGTAGTGAGTTTAGGACCTTCCCATACCTCCTTCCATCTTCTTCCCCAAACAACAACAACAACAACAACTACAGCTACAACAACAACTACAACCACGGCGCGCGGGGGGAGTGTGCGTCCTCCCACCAGCTCGGTTAGCCGCCATGACCATGCGCTCCACGGGGTTACCACGAAGGGGCTCCCTGTCAGCCCCTCGTCAAGGGCGGAGCCGGTAACCCCCCCGCATGCACCCAATGAGAAGCAACGAGCCGATTCCATCTGGGGCGGAGCTAACGAGCCGAGGGCGTGTCACTCCCCGCCGGATATACGCAGCGACTTACCGGATGTGAGGTCAGATGCGCCCCGAGCAGCCGAGCTTGAGCCTTGAGAAGACAAGAGAGCCACCTCCGAGCGCTGAGAGACCTCCCTGCATCTTTTGGGCCGCGCTATCCTGTCCCTGAGCACAAGGTGCACCTTGTGCTGGCCATCGAATACCCGCTTTCCTTGCCATCAATCCCCGTGTGAGTCAGCCTTTTGTCCCGTTTATCTGTCGTCTGTTGGGGTTAATATAAGTGTGTCTAAGTGCCTGTCTTTCTATGATGTCCCTCTTGTAGTTGTAATCTAACCTTCCGCCTTAATATAATCTCCTCCGGAGGTCTTGAGAACCGTATCCCTGGTGTCGTGTCATTTTAATCCCAGCCGTGTGTCTTTTCCTTCATTGATCTAGCGTAGCGCGATTAGTCAACGTTCGGGTATAATCGGGTAACTTGTGCAGACGTGGTCATACCAAACCGCTCGGTAAATAACATCTAAGCCGCGTCGGTAACAATTGGTGTCGAGGAGTGGAATTCGAACCCGGGACTAAATTTATTAGGCCCAAATTTGTAGTAGAATCAATTCGGAGCGCGTTTCCCGCGCGAAATTATAACGGCGAAATTTGATTTTGTTATACGGAAATAAAAACCCGAATTTTGAAAGTCGCGCTATGGCAGACCAAGACAGCTGGGGTCCGGTAGTGGAGAGTGAGGCAGGGTCGGTCCAGGACCAAATTGAGGGACGCGAGGAGAGCGAAGCAGCGAGGGTAGCAAACGCACAAAATGGCGCCTCGCTGGTCACCGCGCCCGCGACCGTGGCAGCGCCCCCGGTGGATTTGAACTTGTTTTTTATGCAAATGAAGGCCCTTATGGACAAGAATAATGAAGAAATGGAAAGCAGAATAATGATGGGAATGAGGGCTGATAGTGAGCGGTTGGGAAACCAAATGGGGGTAATGGGAAACGAAATGGGGGTAATGAGGGACGAAGCGAGGGGTACTGGTGAGGGATTAGACAAAAATTTTAGGGGATTAGACAATAATTTTAAGGGATTAGACGAGAAATTTGGGAAATTAGACAATAGATTAGGGGAAATACAGGAGGGGTTAACGGGGGTAGAAAATAGAATGGCTGCCCAGGAGAATCAGATAGAGGGAGTGCAAAAAGGGTTAGAGGGGTTAGAAAACACCATGGAAGGCAAATTGAGGGACATGAGGGACCAAGCGGAAAGGGAAGTTAACCAAATGGGGCAGCAGATAGAGGGGGTCAGAATGGGGGTAGAAGCCAAACTGGATGCTCACAGGGAGGAAATGGAGCAGATGAGGGTGGCATCTGGGCAGGAGATGCAAGTGATGGGAGAGGAGATCAGGAGAGGAGTGAGTGAGGAGGTCGGAGGAGTGCGCGAGGAGGTGAGGCACTGTAAGGAGCGCATGGAGAAGGAGGTGAGAAAGGGGACTGTAAAATTGCAAGGGGGCATAGAGGACCTGACGCAGGAGGTGGAACAGCTGACGGAGGGACAAAAAGAACTAACGGACCAGGTAAAGAAGAACACAGCAGTAATAGGAGGGTTAAAAGCGACACAAAATGACCTAAAAAATGACTTGGTAGCGACGAAGAGGGAATGTCAGATGGTACGTGAGGGATTGACAACGAGGTTGGACGAGGTGATAGAGGTAATGGAGACGAAGGACCGGCAGGTGAGGACGCACCTGGAAACGGTCAAGGTAGCCTTGGAGGACGAGCTTGAGGAGACGTACCGGGGAATAAAAGAGGTGAAGCAGAAATTAGAAGAAGTGGAAGAAGGGATGAGCGAAATTAAGAAGCGACGGAGAGGGGATAAGAAGGAGATAAAGGAGGAAGTAAAAGAATTGGTCCAAAGTCTGTGTTTGGATCGTGATGATGTGCTCATTAACCGGATGAGGGATTCGCAGGTGATGGAGGAGAAGTGAAGAGGAAGAGGACCCGGTGTAAGTGGGGACCAATATGGTCGTGCGTATGATGCGCCAGGGGATTTAAGAAGCTTGGGGGTCGAGATAGACCCGGGTGTTCGTGAGAGGCCGTTGGTGAAGTGTGCGACAGGTCTGGTGTGCGAAAAAGGAGGTGTGCAAGAAAGTCCGACTCTGGGGTGTGTGAGGAAAAAGTGCGTGCCAAGGAGTGAGGGTGCTGGCGAGAATGAGTCGGTCGTAGCGCGTGTGCGAGGGGGCACATGGAAGCGTGGTGTGGTGAGTGTTACAGAGGGTGTGACGGGAGAGTGTGCGCAGGAGTGTGCGCGAGAAAGGTGTGTGACGGACAGGTGCATGAGGAAAGAGTGCGCTGTCAGAAGTAAGGAAGAGTGTCCACCTGTGGTGAGTGTTACAGAGGGTGTAACGGGAGAGTGTGCGCGAGAAAGGTGTGTGACGGACAGGTGCACGAGGAAAGAGTGCGCTGTCAAGAGTAAGGGTGAGTGCGCTGTCAAGAATGGAGGTGAGAGTATTGAGAGTAACAAGGAGAGTGAGTTGGTTGTGACAGGTGAGCGAGGATGTACACCTGGGATGGAAGGATGCACACCTGGAATGGTAGAGCGTGAGTGGGAATGCACGCTGGAGTTGGTGGTGAGGCACATGGTTGGGTGTGCGAATGAGGGCACACCTGTGATTGTCACAGAGGAGGTGACCGAGGAGGGGGCGCGAAGCGGTGTATTGGTGAGGTGTGCGAGCAACGAATGTGTGCCACAGTGTTCGGTGGTCAGGTGTGTGACCAAGGCTGTGAGTGGAATGGGTGTACCTGGGTGTGTAAGGAAAGGTACGAGGAGCATGGGCACGGCTGGATGTGTGAGCAAGGAACGGGCTGCGGGGTGTAAGCGTCCAGGTGAAGCATCGACGTTAGACGGGGTAGAGTTTAGAACGACTTATAGCCGAAGCGGGCCCTCGGTGCGTGCCGGGCCTCGCTTTGAACGGCCGCGTCCAGGCTCCACTAGGTGGAGCGGGCAGCTGGATAGGAAGGGTCGTCATGGCGACCACGTTTTGTGGAGACGTGCCGGCAGGTCGAGATCGGGACATTGGATGGCTCCACGCCGAGGTGGTGCGTGGGATCTCGGCCCGGGTAAGCCCCCGTCCCTGCCCCGAATGCCGGACGCATCCAGCCGCCGGCACAAAACAACCAGCATTCATTGCTCGGCTTTACGAAGCCGGGCTTTGGACAGGAATTGGCGCACCGAGAGGCATTAGTGAGGAGACTGGGTGATGAGGTTAGTGTTTTGGCCCCAAAATTAGAGAAAAACAAAATTTGATGATTGGCAAGGGATTGGCAGTAGTGATTGGCAGATGATGGGCAGTGATTGGCAAAATTTTTGATTTATTGAAATTTGATGTGCAAAATTGGTAGTGAGCGATGAGCCCAGTGGGTAAGGGTGGCATCCCTGCCACCCTTCCCATGTGGGGCAAATGCGCACTAGATTATGGGGTGTATGGCAGTAAAAACTAGCCCGGGTGGGTTAGGTTATATTGTAGGGATCTAGAAGAGATTGACATTAGGTAACGTTAAGTTTAGTTAGTGACTGATACCTGTAGTGGGGACGCAGGTAGATTAGTGTGGATGATAATGACGGGGGAGCGCAATAGTTTAAAGGGACGACTGGGAAGCGCAAGTTTCAGAAGGGAGTAGTTAGCTGAGATGATGCCGTGTGTGTGAGAATTGAACAGGTGTGATTGCACAGGTGTGCAACTGGACAGGTGTGTGGAGCCGTGTATGAGTAGTGAGTGTTGTGGATCAGCGCGAATGCGCTTGGGGAGAGAAGGGTGCAGGTGGCACCAGGTGTGAGAGCACAGGTGTGCAAGTACAGGTGTGTGGAGAGAGTTGGAGTAAGTGGTACGGAGTGGTGTGCATGGTGCGAAGGTGTGGATGGGGGAAGAGTGGACCCTTTTCACGAGTACCCGGGGCGGGTAGTGTAAGTGTTAGGTAGAGGGTACAGGTAAATTGTGGTTGGATATTGGCATCTGTGGTGCGGGTGACAGAATGGTATTGTGAATGGGTGCATTAGTGTTGTGGAAATGGCTGGGCGTGTAGCCTGTTAGTGTGTGTAGTTGGTTGGGCACTCCACCACTGTGAGGATGTCGGCCAGGTGAGGCCGCAGGTGGGCTCTGGGAGCCGGTAGAGTTGTGGATGGGGCCCGAGGATCCGGAGGACGGACCCGGGTAGCCCAGTGCCAGAGAGGGCACCGAGTGGGGAGAGTGCCAGAGGGCCTTCCCCAGGTAGTTAGGTTAGGGTAAGGAGCAGGTAAGCTCGGAGGCAACTGCAGTGGTGGAGGTGTGCAGGAGGGTAGACCCGCTGGGAGAGGTACACGTCGCGGCCCAGAAATTGTGCGAGGGCACCGGGAGATGAATCGGGAGAGTGAGACCCCAAATTGAAAAGCACCACAGTCTGGCCAATGGGAATTGGTTTTTAGAACCCATAGTGTAAGAGGGCCAATGGTTTGGCCGGAGAAAGACCCCGGGTAGTGTAAAGTTGTTAAAGTCATTTAGGAAATAGTTAGGATTGATGAACCTGTCGCACCATACGCAGCCACTTACCTGTGGTGATGATGATGACTCCACACCTGTGTTTTCTTTGTTCTGTGTGCAGGAAATGAGAATTGCTGTGAGGATTTGTGAGACGCATCATGACGTGGATGAGACATTGGGGTGATCCCATCTCTCCCTCCTTAGGAGGGACTGATGATGAATTGGTGATGGCAAATTATGATGTTGAGTTGGAGATGGCAAATTTTGAGGAAAGTTGGAAATAGCAAATTTGATTGGTTAGGAGGGAGAGAAGACGAATTTGGTTTATGGGAGGAACGGGGAAGACAGTAGGGATGTTTGTTGATTTGTAAAGTAGATGTTTATGGGTAGTGTTGTGTTTTGTGGATACAGTAAGGGGTAAGGGAGGGGCCATGTAGGTTACCTGGTGGGGGGGGGGGCGTACGGTAGGAACGTACCTGTCTCACCTGGTTCCCATGTGCCCCCAGTGTGCATTACCTTACATTGCGTGCACTTTTGCGCCCTTACCACCTTACTCACTTGTCTGCTTCTTTTGTCTCCCACCTCCGAGGATCTGGCTTTGGGGGCAGAGAGGGAGGAGAGAGAGGTGCTGGCTACGCAGTTGTGGGCCTGCACTTTCGCTGCTTGCTGCCTGGATCGATACACCATATGGACCGCAATGTTTGTGGCCACCCACCATGGACCGCAGTTCTTATGCGGCCAAGCACCACCCGTGGATGGACCTATGGGTCAACGTGGCACCGATGCCATACAAGGTGAACCACTAACAGTTGGCCCCCTGACGGCCACAATAGAGAATTGGACGCGGTTGGCGCCTTTCTTTATTTTTGAAAGAAGTAAGAAGGCCAAGTGCACCACACGAAGGCAAGACCAGCGGCCGAACATCGGCCGGCTGCGACACCACACAATGATTCATAAACACTTTATTGGTGCACCGGATGGTGCTCACTGTGTGATGGGGTGGTGCTTGATGCTTGGAAGGGGTGCTCTGCACATTATTAAAGGCCGTAGGCCACAGAGCACTCGTGGGTTGGTGTATCGATGCTGGCATGCGTGCTCTCTCTATGCATAACATCTGCATGTGTTCCTCCAAAAACAGGTCCTGGATCGTAGTGTAAATATCAGCGTAGTCTTGTAAATAATGCTCCCTACCGGCTGTATGTTTAGTTTGAGGATTCTTTCCGGATTCGGTTATCCTGTGGGTGTGTTTCTGTGAGGAGAAGGGTGCAACGTCGCAGGGGGACATATTTACTCATTTGTGAATATCTGTAAAACTGTCGCACTCAGGGTAGAGTTAATAGTAGAGGGAACTACATTGCGTGCCACACTAAAGTAGGTAAAAATTTATCGGGTCGGGACGCCCCGAGGGTAGAGAAGGGTGCAATGTTGCGAATATGGAATTTGGCCTCCATATCCGCTTGTAAATATTCCCCTATTTCCCCAATACTCCCCAACTATCCCCAATCCCCCATTCCCTAGTCCCATTGTCTGTAAACAACACTCTGTAGAACCGACCTTCCCCTTTTTCCCCCATTAAATGTCGTGCCCAGGTCCACCGCATCTCACGTAGACAACTTTCGGACATCTTGCTAGTTATTCTTAGTCTATGTCAGTTAAGGACTCCTTTCCATTAATTCTGACTCTTCGTTGCACCAGAATGTGATTATATGGCACCAGTAGTGAGTTTAGGACCTTCCCATACCTCCTTCCATCTTCTTCCCCAAACAACAACAACAACAACAACTACAGCTACAACAACAACTACAACCACGGCGCGCGGGGGGAGTGTGCGTCCTCCCACCAGCTCGGTTAGCCGCCATGACCATGCGCTCCACGGGGTTACCACGAAGGGGCTCCCTGTCAGCCCCTCGTCAAGGGCGGAGCCGGTAACCCCCCCGCATGCACCCAATGAGAAGCAACGAGCCGATTCCATCTGGGGCGGAGCTAACGAGCCGAGGGCGTGTCACTCCCCGCCGGATATACGCAGCGACTTACCGGATGTGAGGTCAGATGCGCCCCGAGCTTGAGCCTTGAGAAGACAAGAGAGCCACCTCCGAGCGCTGAGAGACCTCCCTGCATCTTTTGGGCCGCACTATCCTGTCCCTGAGCACAAGGTGCACCTTGTGCTGGCCATCGAATACCCGCTTTCCTTGCCATCAATCCCCGTGTGAGTCAGCCTTTTGTCCCGTTTATCTGTCGTCTGTTGGGGTTAATATAAGTGTGTCTAAGTGCCTGTCTTTCTATGATGTCCCTCTTGTAGTTGTAATCTAACCTTCCGCCTTAATATAATCTCCTCCGGAGGTCTTGAGAACCGTATCCCTGGTGTCGTGTCATTTTAATCCCAGCCGTGTGTCTTTTCCTTCATTGATCTAGCGTAGCGCGATTAGTCAACGTTCGGGTATAATCGGGTAACTTGTGCAGACGTGGTCATACCAAACCGCTCGGTAAATAACATCTAAGCCGCGTCTGTAACAATATATATATATATATATATATATATATATATATATATATATATATATATATATATATATATATACGTATCTATATATATCTATATATTGTTACGGACACGGTTTTTGGATGTTATTTTACCGAGCGGTGGTGTATTTAACCGCGTCCGAACAGTTACTCCCCGATTAGAACCCGATTCCAACCGAACGTTGACTAATCGCGCTACAGATATTCAATTGGGAAACCTCTAAAGCGACCGAAAGAGAAGAAGAGAGAAGAAAGACAGAGTTTGGAGGAAGAACAGATTTATTATACACACACAAGCAATATTTTAGAGCGACCAATATTATTTACAGCAATAGATGGAAAAGAGCAGTCACACAGTGCATTGTTAACTTATTCTATTTCATTTACTTAATCCCCAAGACAAACGAGTAGGACAGGACGTTCACACTCACACGGTGGATATTGCAGGCAGGTAATGGCTCGAGGTTGATTGCTTGAGAGGAAGGCAAGGTCGGAGGCAGCAGCTTTCAACCCCTCGCGGTTTTGGCGGGAAAACCTCCGTCGCGTATCCGCGGCCGTCACGCGCTGGCTCGGCACACCTGCTCCTCTTCCTGGGGTGGAGCCGTCTCCCTCCGTTCAGCGCGTCTCTCCAACGACAGGGGATATTGCAGGCAGGTAGGTAGGTAGGGCTTGCGGTGGATTGCGCTCCTCTTCCAGGTCATCCCCCAGCGTATCTCTCAAGGCCTCTCCTTAAAGCAGTTCCTTACATTCGCTTTTATCACCTCCGGCGGAATTAAGCCGCCGGCTCCGAGGGCACGCCTACCGGGTCACTCACCGCGGTGTTGATTGGCTGTTAAGGCCGGTTCACTCCTGCCCTCTTCTGACGAGGTGGAGACACGCCTTTCTTCTCCAACCTTACCTCGTGGCCAATGGTGGTTGAAGAGAAAAACCGACCAAAATGCGGAAGGCAAATGGAAGGGAGGTTTTGGGGAAATTGGAAGGGCCTACGCTTATTTTGTTTGATACAATGCAAAGTCAATCTAGTGGAAAACACATACTTAGCCTACATGGAATAAGGAAATACACTATTTAAAAGATATATCGTGACCTGCGTGTATGTTCTATGAAATTAATTAGGAGGACGGCTGCGACCATTATTTACATTACCAGGATGTTACCATACCAAAACCATACTCTTCACATCCGTTACCCTTCCTCCAAAATTGTTACACTCCTCAAAACCCGTTACACTTCTCAAAACCCGTTACACTTCTCAAAATCGTTACACTGCACCCTCCTTTCTTCAGGCACGTCCTCGGGCCTACTAGACTTAACTGAGTGTGACATGTAGGTGTAATTCCCTCTACAATTAACCTGACCCTGAGTGTGACAATTTTAAAACACAAATAAGTATGTCCCCCTATTGCATTGCATCCTGTCTAACAGACTCAAGCCCACAGCTAACCGAATTACGGAATTATTCTGAAACTATACATTTACGGTGGGGAGCATTATTTACAATGACGTGATTTCTTATTTACAACGCAACCCAGGACCTGTGTGTTTTTTCTTTTCTTTTTAGGGAACAAGAGAAAGAAATTCCTGTTGGGAGGGAGGAGACAGCACGCATTGCATCGATGCACCAGTACCAGTACCAATACCACCAAAGCACCCAAAAGCACCAAAAGCACCACAAGCACCACAAAGCACCACTCGGTGCGCAGTCACCATGGTTCATAATAAACACAACAAAACAACTGGTGGTGGTCTTCTCCTTGTCTGCTGGGCCGATGTTCTTCCTGACGTCTTCTGGCTTCATGCGGCCTATTTGGACATAATAAAAAGCACAACTTGTGTTCGTTTTTTTATTATTATTTAGGGCCTCAGGGGCCAACTAAGGGTGGTCCACCTGTTTGGCATAGGTGCCACCTTACCGAGGTCCGCAAGCAAGATTCCCTGGCCACTATGGCCGGTCTCCAACAGAGGTGCTCTGCCCCAGAACCTGGGGTCCATCAAGTGGTACTTGGCCGCCGAACAGCGGTCCATAAAGTGGTACATCAACGCAATGCGTGCTGGTTCTGGGAATCTCGGGCGCACAATGGCCACCTCACGCACGCTCCCCTCGGCACCCAATGGCGCACAGGTCATGTGGGAGACAAAAGAAAGACAATTGAGCGAGGGGTAAGGTCACAAGGGTACACGTCAAACAAGGCAATGCAAGGTGAAATGCGTACGGAGGGCGAAGTGAGAAAGCTCGTCCCTACCGTACGTCACCCCCCTGTCACCTACACTACCCTTGCTCTTACCCCATATTTACAAAATCTACCCATTTACAAATTCGTCACTACTGTCACGTCTTCCCCATATTTCCCTTATACCAAATTCGTCACCACAATCCCTCTACTTCAAAATTTGCCATCATCAAATTCATCATCAATCCTCATAAGGAGGCAGAGATGGAACATCAAAGCACAATGTCACACCCACGTCATGATGCGTCTCACAATCCAAACATTTGCATCATAAAAAATAATCAAAACATGGCATGGTGTGGAGTACCTGTCACCTCAGGTGAGTGGATGCAGATGGTGCGAGGAGATCCTTCATCCTAACTATCCTCTAAATGACTTTAACACACTTTACACTACCCGGGGTCTTTCCCTGCCAATCCATTGGCCAACTTACACTATGGGTTCTAATAACCAATTCCCATTGGCCAAACTGTGGTGCTCCTCAATTTTGGGGTCTCACTCCCCCGATTCATCTCCCGGTGCTCTAGCACAATTTCTGGGCTGCGACGTGTACCTCTCCCAACAGGTCTACCCACCTGCACACCTCCACCACTGTAGTTGCCACCCGAGCTTACCTAGCTCCTCACCCTAACCTAACTAACTGGGGACAGCCCCTCTCCTGGCTCTGTCACCCCTTGGTGCCCTCTGGCACTGGGCTACCCGGGTCCGTCCTCCGGATCCTCGGGCCCCATCCACACAACTACTACCGGCTCCCAGAGCCCACCTGCGGCCTCACCTGGCCGACATCCTTACAGTGGTGGAGTGCCCAAACCAACTACACACACTAACAGGCTACACGCCCAGCCATTTCCACAACACCAACGCACCCATCCACATACCATTCTGTCACCCGCACCACAGATGCCAATATCCAACTACAATTTACCTATACCCTCTACCTAACACTTACACTACCCGCCCCGGGTATCCGTGATGGGGGTCCACTCTTCCCCCATTCACACCTTCGCACCATCCACTCCACTCCACAATTTCCACCATACTCACTCCACGACCATCCATTCCAATACTCCATACCATTTATTCCACACAGCCACATACACCTGTTCTTCATTCACCTGTTGTTGCACACCTGTGCAATCATACCTGGTGCCACCTGCACCCTCCTTTCTTCCTGGACCATTTGGTCAACACAACACGCAATCACCACTACTCCCTCATACACTGCTCCATTCACCTGTCAGTTGCACACCTGTGCAATCACACCTGTTCCATTCTCACCTGTTCAATCCTCACACACACGGCATCATCTCAGCTAACTACTCCCCTCTGAAACTTGCGCTTCCCAGTCGTCCCTTTAAACTATTGCGCTCCCACGTCATTATAATCCACACTAATCTACCTGCGTCCTCACTACAGGTATCAGTCACTAACTAACCTTAACGTTACCTAATGTCATCTTCGCTAGATCCCTACAATTATCCAAGCCCTCCCTGGCTCGGTTGTCATAGCCACCCCATAAACTATTGCGCATTTGCCCCCACCTGTGAGGGGTGGTGGATTTGCCATCCCACCACATCGGGGGTCTCTCACTACCAATTTCGCTCGTCCAAATCCAACAATTCAAAAATTTTCCATTTACTGCCAATTCTATTCACTTTTCTAAATTTCGTTTTAAATCACTATCACCCGTCTACTTATTACATCCTCTCGGTGCGCCAATTCACATCTACAGCCCGGCTTCGTACAGCCGAGCACTGAACGCGGATTCTTTTGTGCTGGCGGCTGGATGCGTCCCGCATTCGGGGCCGGGGCGGGGGCTTACCCGGGCCGAGATCCCACGCATCACCTCGGCGTGGAGCCATCCAATGTCCCGATCTCGACCTGCCGGCACGTCTCAACAAAACGTGGTCGCCATAGCGACCCTTCCTATCCAGCCGCCCGCTCCGCCTAGTGGAGCCCGGCCGCGGCCGTTCAAAGCGAGGCCCAGCGTGGATCGCGCACGGCGGTTCTTTCGAAACCGCCGTGGTTCGGATCCCCGCTGGTTCTCGCGGCACGCGAAGCCCGGCACGCACCGAGGGCCCGAGTCGGCTATAAGTCGTTCTAACCTTTAACCCAGTTATCGTCGACGCTTCACCTGGATTCCTACAAGCATACGCTACCCCTTTCTTGCTCATACATGCAGCTGTTCCCATTCTCCTCGTACCTTTCCTGACACACCTCGGTACACCCATTCCACTCACAGCCTTGGTCACACACCTGACCACCGAACACTTTGGCACACATTCGTTGCTCGCACACCTCACCAATACACCGCTTCGCGCCCCCTCCTCGGTCACCTCCTCTGTGACAATCACAGGTGTGCCCTCATTCGCACACCCAACCACGTGCCTCACCACCAACTCCAGCGTGCATTCCCACTCACGCTCTACCATTCCAGGTGTGCATCCTTCCATCCCAGGTGTACATCCTCGCTCACCTGTCACAACCAACTCACTCTCCTTGTCACTCTCAATACTCTCACCTCCATTCTTGACAGCGCACTCACCCTTACTTTCGACGGCACACTCTTTCCTCATGCACCCGTCCGTTACACACCTTTCTCGCGCACACCCTCCCGTTACATCCTCTGTAACACTCACCACAGGCATACACTCTTTCGTTACTTCCTCCGTAACACTCACCACAGGTGTACACTCTTTCGTTACTTCCTCCGTAACACTCACCACACCGCGCTTCCATGTACCCCCTCGCACACGCGCTCCGACCGGCTCACTCCTGACGGCACACTCACTCCTCGGCGTGCACTTTTTCCTCACACACCCCATGGTCGGACATTCTCGCACACCTCTTTTTTCGCACACCTGACCTGTCACACACTTCACCAACGGCCTTTCACGAACACCCGGATCCAAACCAATCCCCAAGCCGACTGAATCTCCCCTCACATCATGTACATTGCCACTCACCTCCGTACCTCGTCGCACCTCCTCCGCCACCTGCAAACTTTTTATTTGGTTAGTGAGCACCGCATCATGATTTGAACACAGACCTTGTACATATTCCATGACTTCCTCCTTTATCTCCCTCTTAGTTTCCCTCCGTCTCTTCTTAATTTCACTCACCTCTTCTCCCACTTCCTCTAATTTTTGTTTAACCTCTTTTATTTCTCGGTGCGTCCCCTCAAGTTCGTCCTCTAAGGCTACCGTGACCGTCTCTATGTGCATCCTCACCTGCCGGTCCTTTGTCTCCATTATCTCTGTCACCTCCTCCACCCTCATTGTCAGTTCCTCCCGTACCATCTGACATTCCTTTTGTGTTGCTATTAATTCATTTTTTATGTCCTTTTGTGTTGCTTTTAAACCCCCGATGATTGCTGTGTTCTTTTCCACTTGGTCCGTTAGTTCCTTTTGTCCCACTGTCAGCTGTTCTACTCCTTTCGTCAGATCTTCTATTCCCCCCTGTAACTTTGCCGTATTATTTCTCACCTCTTTCTCTATACGCTTTTCGCCTCGCTTTACCTCCTCGCGCAGCCCCGAGACCTCCTCACTCACCCCTCGTCGTATTTCCTCCATCTGGTTCCCCATCTGTTCGATTTCCCTGGCGGATTGTTCCCCCATTTCCCGCAATTTGTCCTCCATCCTATTTTCTAACCCCATTAACCCATTTTTCACCCCCTCTAACTGATTCTCTTGAGCGGCCATTCTGTTTTCTACCCCCATTAACCCATTTTTCACCCCTTCTATCCCATTGTCTAATCCCTCAAATTTCTTGTCTAACTCCTTAAAATTATTGTCTAATCCCTCACCGGTACCCCTCGCTTCGTCCCTCATTACCCCCATTTGGTTTCCCATTACCCCCAATTGCTCACTCTGAGCATCCATCCGGTTCCCCATTACCCCCATTTGGTTTCCCATCCTGTTTTCCATCCCTTTGAAATTATCGTCTGTTTTTACCATAAAGGCCATCATCTGTTTCATAAACAGGTTCCAATTCATTGGCATCTCGGGTTCGGCTACCGCGACCATGGGCGTGGCTAAATTTGGTGCCGCAACAACCATGTGCGCGAGGACGCCATCTTGTGCACCTGATACACCCTCAACCGCCTCCTCATTGCTCTCCTCCTCCCTTTCTTCCACATACATTTCCCCTGGTTCCTGGGTTACCCCTAACCCGTCTATCTCCCCCACCGACATCCGATCGCCTTGATTGTCCATGGCGCGATCTCAAAATTCGGGTTTTATAAAACAACACAATTTCGGCAGCTCGTAATTTTGACCAAAAATTTTTTTTTTAAATTTGGGCCTAACAAATTTAGTCCCGGGTCCGAATCCGACTCCTCGACACCAATTGTTACGGACACGGTTTTTGGATGTTATTTTACCGAGCGGTGGTGTATTTAACCGCGTCCGAACAGTTACTCCCCGATTAGAACCCGATTCCAACCGAACGTTGACTAATCGCGCTACAGATATTCAATTGGGAAACCTCTAAAGCGACCGAAAGAGAAGAAGAGAGAAGAAAGACAGAGTTTGGAGGAAGAACAGATTTATTATACACACACAAGCAATATTTTAGAGCGACCAATATTATTTACAGCAATAGATGGAAAAGAGCAGTCACACAGTGCATTGTTAACTTATTCTATTTCATTTACTTAATCCCCAAGACAAACGAGTAGGACAGGACGTTCACACTCACACGGTGGATATTGCAGGCAGGTAATGGCTCGAGGTTGATTGCTTGAGAGGAAGGCAAGGTCGGAGGCAGCAGCTTTCAACCCCTCGCGGTTTTGGCGGGAAAACCTCCGTCGCGTATCCGCGGCCGTCACGCGCTGGCTCGGCACACCTGCTCCTCTTCCTGGGGTGGAGCCGTCTCCCTCCGTTCAGCGCGTCTCTCCAACGACAGGGGATATTGCAGGCAGGTAGGTAGGTAGGGCTTGCGGTGGATTGCGCTCCTCTTCCAGGTCATCCCCCAGCGTATCTCTCAAGGCCTCTCCTTAAAGCAGTTCCTTACATTCGCTTTTATCACCTCCGGCGGAATTAAGCCGCCGGCTCCGAGGGCACGCCTACCGGGTCACTCACCGCGGTGTTGATTGGCTGTTAAGGCCGGTTCACTCCTGCCCTCTTCTGACGAGGTGGAGACACGCCTTTCTTCTCCAACCTTACCTCGTGGCCAATGGTGGTTGAAGAGAAAAACCGACCAAAATGCGGAAGGCAAATGGAAGGGAGGTTTTGGGGAAATTGGAAGGGCCTACGCTTATTTTGTTTGATACAATGCAAAGTCAATCTAGTGGAAAACACATACTTAGCCTACATGGAATAAGGAAATACACTATTTAAAAGATATATCGTGACCTGCGTGTATGTTCTATGAAATTAATTAGGAGGACGGCTGCGACCATTATTTACATTACCAGGATGTTACCATACCAAAACCATACTCTTCACATCCGTTACCCTTCCTCCAAAATTGTTACACTCCTCAAAACCCGTTACACTTCTCAAGTGTAAGCCGCGTCTGTAACAATATATATATATATATATATATATATATATATATATATATATATATATATATATACGTATCTATATATATCTATATATATATATATATACAGTATATATATATATATATATATATATATATATATATATATATATATATATATATATATATATATATATATATATATATATATATATATATATATATATAGACATACGTCCAGTCGAAGCCAAAAATATTGGCACCCTTGCACTTTTTTCAAATAATGCACCATTTCTTCCAGAAAATTGTTGAAATTAAAAAATATTTTGGTATCTACATATGTATTTCTTTCGTTTGCAGTGAAACAAAACAAAAGACATTGAAATATTACAAAATCTGAGCTTATTCCACACAGAAATCCTAAAATGGGCCGAACAATATTATTGGCACCTTTTAGAAGTTGTTCGAAATAATTAGATTTCAAGCAGGTGATTCTCCTTTCCTTTTGAATTGAACTCACCTATGGTGAGTTGCAGGTGCCTGCAATATAAAAATCACTCATTCAACCAGTTTGAATTGAGAAAAAGAGTCATTCTGCTGTTTTGTGTCACTGTGTGTACCGCAATGACCAGGAAGAAAAGAAAGAAAACCAGAGAATTGTCTGAGGAGGTCAGACACAAGATTGTAGCCAAGCATGGACAATCTCAAGGCTCCAAGTCCATCTCCAAAGACCTTGATGTTTCTGTGTCCACCGCACGCAATGTTATCAGGAAGTTTAAGGCCCATGGCACTGTAGCCAAACTCCCTGGACGTGGCCACAGGAGAAAACTTGATTGTAGATTGCAGCGAAGGATTGTTTGAATGGTGGAGAAAGCACCTCGATCAACTGCCAAACAGATTCAAGCTGATCTTCAGACACAAGGTACGACTGTTTCAACTTTCACCATCCGTCGCCAACTCGATGAAAAGGGGTTCTGTGGTAGGAGACCGAGGAGGACCCCACTGCTGAGAGAGAGAGACATAAGAAAGCCCAACTGAAGTTTGCCAAAACACACCTGAACAAGCCCAAATCCTTCTGGGAGAATGTCCTGTGGCCAGATTAGACCAAATTAGAGCTTTTGGTAAAGCACATCATCTCTATGTTTACAGAAAACAAAATGAAGCCTTCATAGAAAAGAACAACTTCCCTGCAGTCAAACATGAAGGAGGTTCAGTGGTGTTTTGGGGTTGCTGTGCTGCCCCTGGCACTGGGTCCCTTGAATGTGTGCATGGCATCATAAAATCAGGAGATTACCAAGGCATTTGGAGCGCAATGTTGAACCCAGTGTCATATAGCTCGGTCTCTGCTGAAGGTCATGGGTCTTGCAGCAGGACAATGACCCCAAACACACTTTAAAAAGCACCCTGGAATGGTTCAAGACAAAACGCTGGACTGTTCTGAAGTGGCCAGCAATGAGTCCAGATCCAAATCCCATTGAACACCTGTGGGGAGATCTGAAAACAGCAGGTGGGAGAAGGCACCCTTTAAATCTGGGAGAACTGGAGCAGTTTGCACAAGAAGAGTGGACCAAACTGCCAGTAGAGAGGTGTAGGAAGCTCATTCATGGCTATCGGAAGCGCTTGACTGCAGTTATTTTGTTCAAAGTCTGTGATACCAAATATTAAGTCTCGGGTGTCAATAATTTTGGCGATACCATTTTCTTTTTCTTTTCTGATTTAAAAGGATATCTTAAATTCTGAATCAAAAACAAAGGTTCTGTAATATTAACAGTGAAATAAAGAATTGTGGAGACCAAATACTTTTGTCAATTTCAACTTATTTTTAGAATTTAGATCTTATTTTTAGAGAAAATTGTGAGTTATTTGAAAAAAAGTGCAAGAGTGCCAATATTTTTGGTGGACAGGTTGTTTGAATCACCAAGGATCACCGCCACCAAGGATCACCACCACCAAGAAGCACCGCCACCAAGAATAACCACCACCAAGAAGCACCGCCACCAAGAAGTACCACCACCAAGGATCACCACCACCAAGAAGCACCGCCACCAAGAAGCACCACCACCAAGAAGCACCACCACCAAGTAGCACCACCACCAAGTAGTACCACCACCAAGTAGCACCACCACCAAGGATCAGCACCACCAAGAAGCACCACCACCAAGGGGCACCACCACCAAGGAGCACCACCACCAAGGAGCACCACCACCAAGGAGCACCGCCACCAAGGAGCACCGCCACCAAGGAACACCGCCAAGAAGGAGCACCGCCACCAAGGAGCACCGCCCTCTGTCCTCAGCTAACTCTCTCCACTCTCCAACGACACCCTCGCCTGCCCCACCTTATTGATATCCCACTTCACACAATCCTCCCATCTCAACCGCAGTCTACCTCTTTTCCTCTTACCTTGCTTGCTCCTTCAACCCATCTGCTTGCTTTGCCATTCTCTCTCCCCATCCGCACCGTGTCCAGCCCATTTCAGCTGGCGTTTCACCAATCTCCCCATCAAGCTCAAACATCCTCCTTTTATCCACCCTCTTCACTCCTGCAATCCTCCTGACCCAGTTATTCTCACAAACCTGCAGCATCTGTTGTTGTCTCTCTGTCAGTGCCAACGTCTCCAGATGGTAAAGGTATGCCGGTGTTACACACGACATCAGAACCTCTCCTTTCATTCTCCTTCAAATAGTTCTGTCTGCCATTGATCTCTCCACCCATTCACACCCACCTGAATCCTCTTCCGCACCTTTGCCTGTTTTCATCTATGTTGTAATGATATTTACTCCCGCTAGGGAGTAATGCATTCGATCGTGTCCGTCTGTGTGTGTGTGTGTGTGTGTGTGTGTGTGTGTGTGTGTGTGTGTGTGTGTGTGTATGTATGTTCGTGTGTTTGTGAACAAGATATCTGGAAAAGTTCTGAACGGATTTGGATGAACGTTGGTGGGATGATTGCCCTTGGGATAAGGAAGAATTGATTAGTTTTTGGTGAAGCTCAGGATATTATTCCGGATCCAGGAATTTTTTTGGGGATTTTTTTTTTCTGTTTTACTGTATTAAAGCTTTTATTCTTATTCTTAAATGATGTTTTTCTCCTCTAATTCCGAGATATATCAAAATTAATTCTCTGACCGTTAGGGCCTACTTTCTTTTTCATTTATTGTTTTGGGGAAGAGGGGATGTTAAACAAATCGTTTTATTCCAACTTGACCCACGGCGGGATTATGCGCTCTACTGAGTGGCGTTCTAGTATTTAATATCATTGAAAAGGTGGTGTAACGGTAACCAGGTTTACAGCACCCAATTCAGCTCCTTCTTGAAGAAGCCATCGCATTTACGAACGAGAACGCCACTCAGTAGAGCGCATACTCCCGCCGTGGGTCAAGTTGGAATAGCACGATTTCACAAAAGTTTGAGGGAGTAGTTCAGTGACAACACAAGACAAGACAACACAAGACAGACACTGCACAGATATATATTTAGAATATATAGAAGATAATGTTAAAAAACAACAAGGCAATTTCACTTACATTTTCGGATTCAGCGTTCAATTCTATATAAGTGAGTGTATTTTGAGGCATGTGTGACTTCAAATAAAATTGTAAGCCAGAAAAACGTTCGTTTCATTCCTTAGGGATACAACATGTAAAACTGGCCCAAACGTCAAAACAAAACTCGCTCATTTTAAGCCGTACAAGCTAATGCGGCCACTCATTCTTCTGGGAAGAATCCCGTGCACATGCTGGTCACACTTATAACTCACCTAAGTCTTTATAAGTTCATCAAATACTGACACCGCGATTGACATTCGCTGAGGTAAATGTTGATATCTCTTCTGAGGTTAAAAAAAAAACAGTTTTAAAGCATTATACGTATCAAACGATACATTTTATGAAACGGGGAAACCGAATACACACTTTCGGGGTTTTAAATTGACAGAATAGGTCTTTATTAGGAAAAAAAAGAACCTCGAAGACGACGCTGCTAACAAAATACACCGCTCTAACGCATAACTACGAGTTTAAACTACATTTACAACAAATATGAAAACTATTTTCATATCACAATGTTAAACATAGAATATATAGAAGATAATGTTAAAAAAAAATGAGCCCTGTCTTCCAATGGTAAACAATCCTTCAAAAAATTCCTGGATCCGGAATAATATCCTGAGCTTCACCAAAAACTAATCAATTCTTCCTTATCCCAAGGGCAATCATCCCACCAACTTTCATCCAAATCCGTTCAGAACTTTTCCAGATATCTTGTTCACAAACACACGAACACATACGCACACACACACACACACACACACACGGACACGATCGAATGCAGTACTCCCTGGCGGGAGTAAAAATCTATAAAGTAGCAAAAATTAAATAAAACCTCCCATTTTTGAGCTCTTTCAACCAGCTTCAGTTATGTGATCGCATCTGCATCGGTTCATGCAGGTGCCACGAGGCCATATTGGGAATCCTTCATTCAGTTTTATTCTCCTTGCAGAAAAGACCGAGTCATTTGAGAGGGTTTCCGGTGCTATTGGTAATAGTGGAGAGACGAGATAAATTATCATTTATTTCATAATTTATATTCCTACAGGTCGCACAAGATCTGCCTGCAACCTTCTTATGGTTAAACTGCCAAAATCTAGACTCTCTATTCACCTTCACTCCTTCATTCCTCTTTTCTCCCGCCTCTGGAACAAACTCCCACAATCTATTCAATCCCACTCCTCCCTCCAGGTCTTTAAAACAGCTGTTCACCACCATCTCTTATCTTCCCCCATCCAAAACCCTGATCTTTTCTACCCCCGTTAATTCACCCCAGATCCACTTTTTTGAAATTCCGGCTTCTTTCCTGGAAGTCCTTGCAGTGTCCATGTGTTTTTTTTTACCTCTCCCACCCCCATCTGGTCTCCCGCTCCCTTTATTGTATGTTTTGTGTGTCCGTTTGTTTTTTTTGTGATTGATGTTAGCTCTTACACGAGCCTCGATCTTGTATACAAAAAATATTTTTAAAACCTCATTTTTATGATGGAAGATAAGATATCTTTAACAGCTCATATGGAGTCAGGACAGGTGCTGGAGGATTAGAGAGTAGCAAATGTAACCGTTATTTAAAAAAGAAAAGGATCCAGACAATAATTGGGGCGCTATAGACCGATTAGCTTGACTTCAGTTGTTGGGGAGGTGTTGAAGATGTTAATTAGGGATTGGATTGGGAACCATTTAAATAAATTCAAATTAATTTAAGGCAGCCCCACTAATTTACTAAAGGGAGGTCAAGTTTAACAAATTAATTAGATCTATGAAGCAGTTTTTTAATTCTGTGAATGAGGGAGGGCTGCACAGTGGATGGTATAATGTGTCTTGACTTTCAGAAGGTATTTCATAAGGTACCACCACTACCACGTAGAAAGTTGTTAGCTAAGGTGAGGGCTTGCGGAGTTGGTGGTCAGGTAGCTAACTGGATTGGAAACTGGTTTAGTGATTGGAAGAAAGAGCGGCTGTTATCTGTGAGGAGGTAAGTAGTGGGGTACCTCAAGGAGGACCATTATCATTTCATAATTGATTATCAGCAAGGGCATGTGTTACATATTTATGTGAATGTATGTGGATTACCATTCAGGTCTTTGCTTATCCGTGTGTAGTATATTAAGGGTTGTTGTGATTGGAGGGTCAGGAGCCCTTCTGAACCAGTGGCCGGAAACGGAAGTGACCGGAAACGGAAGAGGAAAAGACACGAGGAAAAAGGACGGGGATTCTTCTTCCTCGCCCCGCTCCGACAAAGGTGGGATTGATTGAGCCGTGTGGAAAAGCGGCTTCCGAAGCCTGTCTGGCGAGAGGAATTACCGGGACGTGTACCTGCCCGGTGGAGACGTCAAGTTGACGTGGGGCCGTGCATCGACCCCGCGTCTGGCATCGTTCGCGGCACCGTCCAAACAGAAGCGTGCGGGTCGCACGTTGGGGCCTAGCGCGCCTTGCAAGCGGCGTGGGGTTTGGCTTGCTCTACCGTATCCGCTTCGCGTGGCCACGAGGGGCTGCAGCCACGGTGCCTGGTACGATACCTGCCCGGTGGAAACACGTCCACCCGGGGTTCGTTCAACCGCCCGAGTGCGGCGACGGCGACCATCATCTTGGTCAGGAGGGGCCCAGAGACATTGTGCGGGACCGAGACCAAAAGGGTGTCGTAAGTACTCACCGGGACACACATGTATAAGATGGCCATCTTAATCATGGGGAATTGATTGTGAATTGGGAATTGGTGATGATTGTGTATTGTTGATTGCTCGGGGAAAATCTCCGTGGTTGTGTCATTGAAATTGTATGGTATCATTACCATTGGAAATATATCCTTGAACATCAGTTGTCTCCTGGGTGAAATTCATATGGATTGCGTGGCGAAAGCGCATATATAATACAGCTTGCTGGCGGAGTTCCTCTCACGGTCCGGGGGTCACCGAGACCAGGTATTCACCGAGGGGACCACGTAACACATGGAATCCATCATTACTTTTCTCCAACAACCTCATCTCATGTCATAAATTCTGATTCAGACCAGGTCACTCCACCATGGACGTGCTGCATCTACTCGCCCAAAAATGGATGGAAGCCCTCAATATCAGACTTGAGATCAAGGCCGTCTCTCTGGACATATCTCGTACTTTTGATCCAGTCGAGCATCCTTCCTTTCTCTCCAAACTCTCTTCGTAAGGCATCTATGGCCAACTCCACACATGGCTTCCTCTACTCTCGTAGCCAACGTGTGGTACTCAACGGAATTCTTTCATCTCCTCTCCCTGTCAAGGCTGGAGTTCCCCAAGGCAGTGTTCTGGGCCCAGTCCTTCTCCTCATCTTCATCAATGATCTCTCTGACTCTCTGGAAAATCCGACTTATCTATTTGCTGACGATACCACTTTTGCCGTGACATCCCTCATCCTTCAGACAGGAAGGCAGCAGCCTCTTCCCTCTCTTCAGACCTTGACAAAATCACAAACTGGTCAAACACTTGGAATATACCTTTAAATCCAGACAAATCTCCCACTCTCACTATTACTCTCCAAAAGGACTGTCTGGCAAACCCTCCTATCTACTTTCTTAATAATCCTCTTGAGGAAGTTCAGTCATTCAAATCCCTGCATCTCACTGTCAGCCATGATCTTTCTTGGGAAAACCACATTTCAAAGTTTGCCTCCAAAGCCAGCCGCCAACTGGGCATCCTCTGTCGTACAAAGTCCTTCCTTTGCATACCTGAACTCTAATCTACCTACAATGCCTTCATCTGCAGCTTGATGGAGTACTGCTCTCCCCTCTGAGCTGGCTCCTCTGCTTCACATCTTGTTCAGCTTGACGCCGTGGAAACCAAGGCCTACAAGATCATTGGAATCTCCCACAATAAAGCTGAGTCTACGGGCCTAACATTTTCCCATTGCAGACAGGTTGGTGTCTCTGTCTTCTAACGCCTCCTTCTGCTCTTTCCATGCTCAACCCTCTCCTTTCCCCCGGTTTCTGCAAGGCGCACATGGTACACCATTAACCCCCTTGTCGTTAAACTACCTACATCCAGGATCACTGCTCACTTCCACTCATTTGATCCTCTTTTTCGCATATGTAGAACCAACTTCTGCATTCTACAAATATATTGTTACGGTTCTACGCCGCCCTTCTTCCCCTTACCAAGGGGGGATTAATCCCCTTGTTCTTGCTGGGCTTGGCGGATCCGAGGCTTGATACGTCCTTTCCGGACAAATGCGGAGTAGGGTCTCAGGACCACTTCTCGCTCGTACCTAATTCCCCGCGCTGCCACGGAAGCGAGGAAGCAAGCCTCGCACGAGGCACGTGTGGTTTGAGTACGCCGAGCGGATTGAGTACAACGTGGTCCGTGCAGTCTTAGTTAATGGAACCCGATTTGAGCGGTTCTATTCGTACCATGCTTAGCCAATGAATAAACCACAGGAACGATCGAATGGAAGAAAGGAAGAACACAGGTTTAATTATTCCCACACGTATTTACAATGATCGGGGACGCAGAGACACAGAGCAGCCTTAATCAGTCTTAACTTATTCGCCAGACAACGGGCCCGTCTCACTCACACACGGAATTGCAGATGGGTAGCTGGTCAGCCAACGCGTCGATGGGGTCGTCCAGAGATGGCCTCCGTCCGGCTCCCCACAGTCCCGGCACGTCCCGCGAAGATGGTAGCAGACGATAGCAGGAACTCATAGCGCGTCTCCCGAACAAGGCAGATAACGAGGTGGAACAGCAAAGGGCGGGACTTTCAGTGCGGCTGGCGATTACTCAGCTGTTTTCCTCACTCGCTCGTCTCAATTGCACTGTATAGCGATTGGGCCAAAACTCAACCGAGCATCACTTATAAAAGCGCGTCTCTTGGTTCATGCGCATCGGCTTCGCCCGCGTATATTGTACAGTTCTCGGACGTTCACAACTCCTCCTCCTCGATCCTTCCCGGCTGGTTGGTCAGTGCGCACGAGTCCTTTGCATCGAGTCCCTTAGGCGGCAGTCCTTTCGAGGGCTTGTTTTATAGCTACGCCCATGAACCTTCTGGAACCCTCTGGAACCTTCTCACCACGCCCTGTGACGCAACGCCGCCGCCACCACCTCTGAGCTCTGATTGGCGGCTCGTGCTTACCGTCAGCGCTTCTGCCGCTCCGCCCTCGGCTCCGCCCCGGTTCTCCGAGCCTGCCTCGTGTTAACTCGCCCAAAATGAACCAACGTTAGCGCAAAAAGGGCATGAGGCTACGGACGTTGGATAGTCGGTGGCAGTAGGGCCTATTCTCCTGACTCTACTTCAACGCAGAACTAACAATGGAAAGGAACTAAGCTCACAAATACTAAGACATAACTATACTATCGCGAGGCTACATGTTGCTTGTGTGACTAACTATGGGGGGCAAATTTTAACCTTTATTAGACTCACTGTACAACCTCAAAACTGCAACAATATACCCAGGTGGTCCAGAAACCCTGGGCACATTTTGAAGAACGATACCTGCAACAAACAACGAAGTTTATTATTGTTCTTTGGTGCAAAACAAAACAGGATTACTCGTAAATGGATGTGACCGCTTCAACACGCACAGGCATCACGTGATACGCAACAGGGTGAGGTGCATCACGTGATACGGATTGGGGTGAGCTTGGCTCACTGTGCTGCACACGTTTGTCTTTGCATTAGTTCAGTTCATTGTGAATTAGACAACCTAATATGACGGAGGATATCGTGAGACAGAAAATTCGCGCTGTACGCTTGTATTCTGTATCTGGAAATTTGGCTGAGGTTCAGACAACTTGTCAAAGAATGTGGCGCCGACGCAATTGACAGAAGAACCATCGGCAGAATAAACAAGCAGTTTGATGAAACCGGCAGCATTCTTCCAAAACAGTCATCAGGTAGGCCTCGTACTGTTCGAACTGAAGAAAGCAGAGCGGTCATTCAACAACAACTCGCCAGTAACACACCATTATCAACTTGTCCTTCATCAAACATCACCAACATAAGCCGATAATCGTTTAGAATAATACTAAAAGACCTTAATGCGAAACCATACAAACCCAGATTAATTCGCCAATTATCTGAGGATGATTTTGACAGGTGTGTTGAGGCATGTGAGACATTGCTTGGGTTAATGGATGTGGACAGTAATTTGCAGAACAGGATCTTGTGGTCAGATGAATCCAAGTTTACTTTATCTGTTTCTGTGAATCGTCATAACAGCGTGATATGGGCAGTAGACAACCCACGATTTACTGTTGAGCACTACGTCCAGTATCAAGCTAGTGTGTCCGTCTGGGCAGGCATTTCTTCTGGAGGCATTGGAGAACCAATATTTTTCGAAGAAAATGTGAATGCTGCAAATTACCTTCTAATGTTGGAGCAGCATTTATTTCCACTAATTGATGGCCAAATGTGGTTCTTGCATGAATGTTAACTGGTTAAATCATGTTTGTACTACTTCTGAATGTTTGCAGCTGTAAAGAAACCCATGGTAGTGTTTGAAACAGCAAAGGGCTCTTCTTCGTTGCTTTATGCAGCTTTCTCCAGTAGCAGGACATGAGAGGCGTTTATGTATTTGTGTATATATATATATATATATGTATATATTTTTTGTATGCAGCCTGTGGCTGCTGGTTGTTTCAATGCTGGGATGTGACTGTGCTGCTGATGCAATGCTTCCAGGTTTCAGTAAGCTGGTACTAATTTTGCCGACCTTTTTGCAGTTGATGGAATATTCTGCAAGACAGGGCAGTGAAAGTAACAGTAAATGGGTTTGCATTGAGATAGGATAATCAAGAATCAGACAATACATTATGGTTAGGATATATATATATTATATATATATATTATATATATATTTATATTGTTACTGTCGCGGTTAAGATGTTATTTTTGACCGAGCGGTGGTGTATTACCGCGACCTAACAGTTCCCCTGATTCTTCCCCAACTCACCCGATTCACCCCAAACTTTGGCCGTATCGCACCGCAGCTGCCCAATCTGGAAAACTCTAAAACGACCGAATGCAAAGAGGAAAAGGAATAAGACGAGAAGACGTACAGAAGAGTAATTGGATTTATTATACACACAAGCAAAAAGAAAGCAGTCACGTTTATTTACAGACGAGATTAGATACACAGTGCAACGCTAGCTTACCAACAGTCTTAATTAACCCAGGGACAGAACAAACAAAAGACAGACTCACGCGGGGAATGATGACAGGAATTGGCTGGAAGGAGAGGATGGCTAGGAGTTGTATTGTGCAGCACGATCGGCGCGTTTAGCAGCCGCCGTTCCTTCGCGGCCCTGCTCAAAACCGCCGTCCAGGCCCCAAGCGGCTGTTGAGTGTGGTTGCTGCTGTGGCCGCCGCTGCTGCTGCTGCTGTGGACGTCGCGTGCTTTTCCAGGATTACAGCAGGCTTTGTGCTTTCTGGGATGTCCTCTCCTTGGATGTTCTCTATGTTCTCTTGGTCCAATCACTCCTCACCACCGACAACTCAACGTAACTAACGCAACCACTGACCACCACAACGCAACCACTGACGACCAAAACCACACAACTCAGCTCTGCTTCTTGGACCCTCTCTCTTCTCAACGGCTTGGGCTCCCTTTTGTCTGCCGGTCAAAGCTCATCTCTCAAAGCTTGTCTCAGCTTCTCTTTTGGGAGCGTCGCGCTGTGGATTTTAGCTGCGGTCACGCCTGCTCATTCCCTCCTCTCAGCGCCTCTCTTTAAAAGCGCAGCCTCTTCTCATCTCAATGCTCAGTACTCATCTCTTTCTTCTTCAAAGCTCGACTGCTTGGGGAGCGTCGCGCTGCGGGTTATATAGGCCCCGCCCCTCAACCTTTGCGAACCTCCCCGATCGCTCTTCCTCCGCCCTCTCGAGCCACACCCCTGGCTCATGGTTGGTCGAGTGGGGCTGGCTCACTCCTCCCCTCTATGACGAGGTGGAGACACGCCTTTCTTCTCCGACCCTGCCTCGTGGTCAATGGCGGTAATTGGAGCGGAGGTAGTTTCTAATCGACGAAAAGGGGGAATGGAGGTTTTGGGAATGGGAATGAAAGTTTTGGGAGTGGGAATGAAAGTTTTGGGAGTGGGAATGAAAGTTTTGGGAGTGGGAATGAAGGGAATCTATCTCTTTCACTTGGTGCAATGGAGTACTTCTATTAATGGGAGACACAGCCTTACCCTAAAACACAGAATAAGATATAACTATTGAACAGGGGTATTTTATGATTGGCTGTGGTGTGGATGCTTTATGGACTAATTATGGGATGCCCTTTGATCTTTACACAGCTCCGGAGGCAGGAGGCGCAGAATAACCAATAATAATAATTCACACAATAAAAAAATATACAGTCCTCATATCCGCAACACTGCACCCTCCTCCTCTTAGGCACGTCCCGGGCCTACAACTTTTATTTAGTGTGACACGTAGGTGTAGTTCCCTCTACTTTTAACCTGACCCTGAGTGCGACAGTTTTAAAACATAAATAAATGTGTCCCGCTGCTCCATTGCACCCTGCCTAACAGACTTACGCCCACAGTTAACCGAATTGCGGAATGGTCTTCAAACTACACACTGACGGTGGGGAGCATTATTTACAATGACGCTATTTTTATTTACAAGACTAACCCAGGACCTGCGATTGTTCTTTCTGGGGGGAGACAGTCTGCTCTGCATCAATGCACCATTAAAGCACCCAAAAACGCACCAATACACACCCAAGCACCAATCGGTGCAGTCACCATTGTTCATGAAAATAAAAACAACAACCCCTAACCCTGCAGGT
The DNA here is from genome assembly GCF_964187855.1 of Myxine glutinosa. Lineage (NCBI taxonomy): Eukaryota > Metazoa > Chordata > Myxini > Myxiniformes > Myxinidae > Myxine > Myxine glutinosa. Next base: position 161,346,755 of record NC_136265.1, on the reverse strand, counting down.
GTCTCTTGCTCTTCGGCTCCCTCTGCTGGTTATTATTATTGTCTTCCAGTTGTTGTCTTTCTTTCATTTTCTTACTGGCGGCCTATTTGCAATAAAGTGTGCCCAACGTGTCCATTTTATTTTCTTTATTTATGGCCCACAGGGCCGACTACGTGTGGTTCACCTGTGGGGCATCGGTGCCCTGTGGCCAAGGCCCACCAGCAAGATTTCGGGCCCTCATGGCCGGTTCCAGCAGAGGGGCCATGCCCCAACCCATGGGGTCCATAAGTGGTGCTCGGCCACAGACATGTGGTCCATAATGTGGTGCATCGATGCAGACAGCTGGTTCTGAGAGTTCCGGGCGCACAATGGCCGACTCACGCACGCTCCCCTCGGCGCCCCATGGCGCACAGGTCATGTGGGAGACAAAAGGGGGACAAGAGAAATGAGCGAGGGGTAAGGTCACAAGGGTACACGTCAATAAGGCAATGCAAGGCGAAATGCGCACGGAGAGCGAAATGAGAAAGCTCGTCCCTACCGTACGTCACCCCCCTGTCACCTACACTACCCTTGCCCTTACCCCATATGTACAAAAATCTACACATTACCAATCCGTCGCTACCGTCACGTCTTCCCCTTATTTCCCTTATACCAAATTCGTCTTCACTCCCCCACTATCCAAAATTTGCCATCACCCAATTCGTCATCAATCCTCATAAGGAGGGAGAGATGGAATTACGCACAATGTCACACCCATGTCATGATGCGTCTCACAATCCAAAACATTTGCATTAATGAAAAATAATAAAACATGGCATGGTGTGGAGTTACCTCATCTCAGGTGAGTGGATGCAGATGGTGCGAGGAGATCCTTCTTCCTAACTATCCTCTAAATGACTTTAACACACTTTACACTACCCGGGGTCTTTCCCTGCCAATCCATTGGCCAACTTACACTATGGGTTCTAAAAACCAATTCCCATTGACCAAACTGTGGTGCTTCTCAATTTGGGGTCTCACTCCCCCGATTCATCTCCCGGTGCCCTTGCACCATTTCTGGGCTGTGACGTGTAGCTCTCCCAGCAGGTCTACCCACCTGCACACCTCCACCACTGCAGTTGCCTCCCGAGCTTACCTGCTCCTCACCCTAACCTATCTAACTGGGGAAGCCCCCTCCTGGCTCTGTCACCCCTTGGTGCCCTCTGGCACTGGGCTACCCGGGTCCGTCCTCCGGATCCTCGGGCCCCATCCACAACTACCGGCTCCCAGAGCCCACCTGCGGCCTCACCTGGCCGACATCCTCACAGTGGTGGAGTGCCCAAACCAACTACACACACTAACAGGCTACACGCCCAGCCATTTCCACAACACTAATGCACCCATCCAAATACCATTCTTTCACCCGCACCACAGATGCCAATATCCAACCACAATTTACCTATACCCTCTACCTAACACTTACACTACCCGCCCCGGGTATTCGTGATGGGGGTCTATCCTTCCCCCCATTCACACCTTCGCACCATCCACTCCACTCCATTGTTTCCATCATACTCACTCCACGACCATCCATTCCAATACTCCACATACTCCACACTACCATTTATTCCATACACCTGTTCCTCATACCTGTACCTGTTGTTGCACACCTGTGCACTCACACCTGGTGCCACCTGCACCCTCCTCCTCTTCCTGGACCATTGGGTCAGCACAATACACAATCACCTTCACTCACTCACACACTGCTCCACACACCTGTTCAGTTGCACACCTGTGCAATCACACCTGTTCAATCCTCAAACACACGGCATCATCTCATCTAACACCTCCCCTCTGAAACTTGCGCTTCCCAGTCGTCCCTTTAAACTATTGCGCTCCCACGTCATTATCATCCACACTAATCTACCTGCGTCCCCACTACAGGTATCATTGTCACTAACTAATCTTAACGTTACCTAATGTCATCTTCTAGGTCCCTACACACAATATCCTAACCCACCCGGGCTAGTTTTCGCTGCCATCAACCCCATAAACTAGTGCTCCTTTGCCCCCCCACCCCCCCTCTGTGAGGGATGACAGAATTGCCATCCCACCACATCGGGGAGGTCCTACTATCAATTTGGCACACCAAATTTCAACCAATCAAAAATTTTGCCAATCATCTGCCAATCACTGTACCATCATCAAATTTTGCTTTTTTCTAATTTCGGGGCCAAAACACTATCCTCATCACCCGTCTACTTATTAGATCCTCTCGGTGCGCCAATTCCCTTCTGAAGCTCGGCTTCGTACAGCCGAGCAATGAACGCGGATTCTTTTGTGCCAGCGGCTGGATACGTCCCGCATTCGGGGCAGGGACGGGGGCTTACCCGGGCCGAGATCCCACGCACCACCTCGGCGCGGAGCCATCCAATTGCCCGATCTCGACCTGCTGGAACGTCTCAATAAAAGGTGGTCGCCATGACGACCCTTCCTATTGGGCTGCCCGCTCCGCCTAGTGGAGCCCGGACGCGGCCGTTCCAAGCGAGGCACAGCGTGGATCGCGTACGGCGGTCCTTTCGAACCCGCCGTGGCTCGGATCCCCGCTGGTTCTCGCGGCACGCGAAGCCCGGCACGCACCGAGGGCCCGATTCGGCTAAAAGTCGCTCTAACCGCTAACCCGGTTACCGTCGATGCCTCACCTGCATGCTTACACGCATACGCTACCCCTTTCTTTCTCATACCTCCAGCTGTTCCCATGCTCCTCGTACCTTTCCTTACACACCTCGGTACACTCATTCCGCTCACAGACTTGGTCACACACCTGACCACCGAACACTTTGGCACACATTCGTTGTTCGCACACCTCACCAACACACCTTCGCGCTCCCTCCTCGGTCACCTCCTCTGTGACAATCACAGGTGTGCTCTCACTCGCACACCCAACCACGTGCCTCATGACCAACTCAAGTGTGCATTCCCACACACGCTCTACCATTCCAGGTGTGCATCCTTCCATTCCAGGTGTACATCCTCGCTCACCTGTCACAACCAACTCACGCTCCGTGTCACTCTCACTACTTTCACCTCCACTCTCGGTCGCGCACTCACCCTTACTCTCGACAGCGCACTCTTTCCTCATGCACCTGTCCGTTACACACCTTTCTCGCGCATCGTCTTGCGCACACTCTTTCGTTACTTCCTCCGTAACACTTACCACACCGCGCTTCCATGTACCCCCACGCACACGCGCTTCGACCAACTCACTCTTGACGGCACACTCTCCCGTTACATCCTCTGTAACACTCCTCACTACGCGCTTCCATGTGCTCCCTCGCACATGCGCTACGACCGACTCACTCTCGACAGCACACTCACTCCTTGGCGTGCACTTTTTTCTCACACACCCCATGGTCGGACATTCTCGCACACCTCGTTTTTCGCACACCAGACCTGTCGCACACTTCACCAATGGCCTTTCACGAACACCCGGATCCAAACCAATCCCCAAGCCGACTGAAGCTTTCCTCACATCATATACATTGCCGAATATTTCGCCACTCACCTTGGCACCTCGTCTCCGCACCTCTTTTGCCACCTGCAAACTCTTTATTTGGTCAGTGAGCATCACATTATGAGTTGAGCACCGACCTTGTACCAATTCCATTACCTCCTCCTGGATTTCTCTCTTAGTTTCTGTCCGTCTCTTCTTAATTTCACTCACCCCCTCTAACACCTCCTTTAATTTTTGCTTCACCTCTTTTATTTCCCGGTGCGTCTCCTCAAGTTCGTCCTCTAAGGCTACCGTGACCGTCTCTATGTGCATCCTCACCTGCCGGTCCTTTGTCTCCATTACCTCTGTCACCTCGTCCAACCTCATTGTCAGTCCCTCACGTACCATCTGACATTCCTTTTGTGTCGCTATTAATTCGTTCTTAATGTCTTTTTGTGTCGCTTTTAACCCCCCGATTATTGCCGTGTTCTTTTCCACTTGGTCCGCTAATTCCCTTTGTCCTACTGTCAGCTGTTTTACTCCCTTCGTCAGACCCTCTATTCCCCCCTGTAACCTCGCCATATTATTTCTCACCTCTTTCTCCATACGCTTCTCCCCTCGCTTTACCTCCTCGCGTAGCCCCGAAACCTCCTCACTTACACCTCGTCGTATCCCCTCTTTCATCTCCTCCATCTCTTTTGTAGATGCCACCCTCATCTGTCCCAATTCATCCCTCTGAGCATCCAGTTTACTTTCTAACCCGATTTTCACCTCCTCTATCTGGTTCCCCATCTGTTCGATTTCCCTGGCAGATTGTTCCCCTATTTCCCGCAATTTGTCTTCCATCCTATTTTCTAACCCCATTAACCCATTTTTCACCTCTTTTATCCCATTGTCTAACCCCTCAAATTTAGCTTCTAGCCGTTCCCCCATTTCTCCCATTTTGCCCCCCATTTCTCCAATTTTGCCCCCCATTTCGCCCCCCATTACCCCCAATTGCTCACTCTGAGCCCTCGCTTCGTCCCTCATTCGCTCACTATCAGCCCTCAATTCGTCCCTCATTACCCCCATACTGTTTTTCAAACCTCCAATTTGGTCTCCCATACTCATCTGTACAGCTGCCTGTAGCTGCGCAATGAGGGCCTGCATGTCAATCGGCTGCATGTTAAAGCCCGCTGATACAGCGGGCTCGGCTACCGCGCGCACGTGCGAGGCGCCTTTTTGCGCGCCTGAAACCTCATGCGCGAGAGCGCCATTTTGTGCGTCTGATACCCCCTCAACCATATTGCCAATGTTCTCCTCTACTTCGTCCCTCTGATCCTGGGTTACTCCTAACCCCTCCTCTAGCTCACCCACCGGCATTCGATCGCCTTGACCAGCCATGGTGCGATTTAAAAATTCGGGTTTTTCTTTAAAACAAAATCAAATTTCGGTACTTTATAATTTTGACCAAATTTTTTCCTAGATGTTTTTAAAAAAAAAATTTGGTTCGGGCCTCGAATCTCACTCCTCGACACCAATTGTTACTGTCGCGGTTAAGATGTTATTTTTGACCGAGCGGTGGTGTATTACCGCGACCTAACAGTTCCCCCGATTCTTCCCCAACTCACCCGATTCACCCCAAACTTTGGCCGTATCGCACCGCAGCTGCCCAATCTGGAAAACTCTAAAACGACCGAATGCAAAGAGGAAAAGGAATAAGACGAGAAGACGTACAGAAGAGTAATTGGATTTATTATACACACAAGCAAAAAGAAAGCAGTCACGTTTATTTACAGACGAGATTAGATACACAGTGCAACGCTGGCTTACCTACAGTCTTAATTAACCCAGGGACAGAACAAACAAAAGACAGACTCACGCGGGGAATGATGACAGGAATTGGCTGGAAGGAAAGGATGGCTAGGAGTTGTATTGTGCAGCACGATCGGCGCGTTTAGCAGCCGCCGTTCCTTCGCGGCCCTGCTCAAAACCGCGGTCCAGGCCCCAAGCGGCTGTTGAGTGTGGTTGCTGCTGTGGCCGCCGCTGCTGCTGCTGCTGTGGACGTCGCGTGCTTTTCCAGGATTACAGCAGGCTTTGTGCTTTCTGGGATGTCCTCTCCTTGGATGTTCTCTATGTTCTCTTGGTCCAATCACTCCTCACCACCGACAACTCAACGCAACTAACGCAACCACTGACCACCACAACGCAACCACTGACGACCAAAACCACACAACTCAGCTCTGCTTCTTGGACCCTCTCTCTTCTCAACGGCTTGGGCTCCCTTTTGTCTGCCGGTCAAAGCTCATCTCTCAAAGCTTGTCTCAGCTTCTCTTTTGGGAGCGTCGCGCTGTGGATTTTAGCTGCGGTCACGCCTGCTCATTCCCTCCTCTCAGCGCCTCTCTTTAAAAGCGCAGCCTCTTCTCATCTCAATGCTCAGTACTCATCTCTTTCTTCTTCAAAGCTCGACTGCTTGGGGAGCGTCGCGCTGCGGGTTATATAGGCCCCGCCCCTCAACCTTTGCGAACCTCCCCGATCGCTCTTCCTCCGCCCTCTCTAGCCACACCCCTGGCTCATGGTTGGTCGAGTGGGGCTGGCTCACTCCTCCCCTCTATGACGAGGTGGAGACACGCCTTTCTTCTCCGACCCTGCCTCGTGGTCAATGGCGGTAATTGGAGCGGAGGTAGTTTCTAATCGACGAAAAGGGGGAATGGAGGTTTTGGGAATGGGAATGAAAGTTTTGGGAGTGGGAATGAAAGTTTTGGGAGTGGGAATGAAAGTTTTGGGAGTGGGAATGAAGGGAATCTATCTCTTTCACTTGGTGCAATGGAGTACTTCTATTAATGGGAGACACAGCCTTACCCTAAAACACAGAATAAGATATAACTATTGAACAGGGGTATTTTATGATTGGCTGTGGTGTGGATGCTTTATGGACTAATTATGGGATGCCCTTTGATCTTTACACAGCTCCGGAGGCAGGAGGCGCAGAATAACCAATAATAATAATTCACACAATAAAAAATATATACAGTCCTCATATCCGCAACAATATATTATATATATATATTATATATATATATTTATATATTTATATATATATATATTTATATATTGTTGCGGTTTTGAGTTTGTAATGTGAGTTTAATAAAGGTTAAAATTCCCCCTCATAGTTAGTCACACAAGCAACATGTAGCCTCACGATAGTATAGTTATGTCTTAGTATTTGTGAGCTTAGTTCCTTTCCATTGTTAGTTCTGCGTTGAAGTAGAGTCAGGAGAATAGGCCCGACTGCCACCGACTATCCAACGTCCGTAGCCTCATGCCCTTTTGCGCTAACGTTGGTTCATTTTGGGCGAGTTAACACGAGGCAGGCTAGGAGGACCGGGGCGGAGCCGAGGGCAGAGCGGCAGAAGCACTGATAGTAAGCACGAGCCGCCAATCAGGGCTCAGAGGTGGTGACGGCGGCGTTGCGTCACAGGGCGTGGTAAGAAGGTTCGAGAGGGTTCCAGAAGGTTCGTGGGCGTAGCTATAAAAGCCGCTGCGCAAAGCCCTCAAAAGGACTCGTGCGCACACGGCAGTAGAAAGAGGACGAGCGCTGGAGAACCCGATAGGACTTGATGAGCAAAGAACTCGCGCGCAATGACCAACCAGCTTGGAGGGATCAAGGAAGAGGAGTTGTGAGCGTCCGAGAGCTGTACAATACACGCGGGCGAAGCCGATGCGCATGAACTGAAAGACGCGCTTTTATGAGTGACGCTCGGTTGAGTTTTAGGCCGATTGCTATACAGTGCATTTGAGACGCGCGCGGTGAGGAAAACGGCTGAGTAATCGCCAGCCGTGCTGAGAGTCCCGCCCTTTGCCGTTCCACATCGTTATCTGCCTTGTTTGGGAGACGCGCTACGAGGTTCCTGCCATCGCCTGCTACGATCTTCGCGGGACGTGCTGGGACCGTGGAGAGCCGGACGGAGGCCGTCTCTGGACGACCACGTCGACGCGTTGGCTGACCACCTACCCATCTGCAATTCCCTTTGTGAGTGAGAGGGGCCCGTTGTCTGGGAAAATAAGTTAAGACTGATTAAGGCTGCCCTGTGTCTCTGCGTCCCCGATCATTGTAAATACGTGTGGGAATAATTAAACCTGTGTTCTTCCTTTCTTCCATTCGATCGTTCCTGTGGTTTATTCATTGGCTAAGCGTGGTACGAATAGAACCGCTCAAATCGGGTTCCATTAAATATGACTGCACGGACCACGTGGTACTCAATCCGCTCGGCGTACTCAAACCACACCTGGCTTGTGCGAGGCTTGCTTCCTCGCTTCCATGGCAGCGCGGGGAATTAGGTACGAGCGAGAAGTGGTCCCGAGACCCTACTCCATGTTTGTCCGGAAGGGAGGTATCAAGCCTCGGTTCCGTCAAGCCCATCAAGAACAAGGGGATTAATCCCCCCTTAGTAAGGGGAAGAAGGGCGGCATAGAACTGCAACAATATCTTATACATATATATTGTTGCGGATCTCGGGTTACGGCGCTCCCCTTACCGAGGGGGGGTTACTCCCCTCGTCTATTAGGCTGGCCGTCCGAGTCCTAGAAGATATCACGCTTCTTTGCGGGGTTGAGATTGACCAGGGTGACTGGTCAACGGGTTCCCAGATACCTTTGCCCCCCTCTCCGCAAAGCAGGGCGATACTTCTGCTCGAGCCACAGACAAGATGGACGATTGCCGAGCGGTTTAGCAATCCGAAGCTCGAGCCGTTAGCAATAAAACTAACCCGATCCTGAGCGTTGGCCAAATCGTGCCACGTATATCAATGGAGAAATCACTAAAGCGACCTGATGAGAGGAAACCCAAAGAATAAGAAGGAAGAACACAGGTTTATTAAGTATGTACAAAACCAAAACCAAGGAAGAAACGAAAGGGTATGTACAGGGAAGAAGAAGAAGAAGAAGCAGATACACAGGGCAAACCTTATACAGTCTTATTTTATCACATGCTCAGGACAGTACAAACACACTTACACGAAAAGGTGGTGGTGGTGGTGGGAAGGAAGAGAAGGGTCCAAGCAGATGATAGGCGTCGAGGTCCATCCCCAGGTTCACGCTCCGCTCCGGTCCACGCTCCGGGTGTTCCCTCATACTGCGGCAAGCAGCCGGCAGCTTCGCGTGGCGCTTCACGTGAGCGGACAATTATAACGCGGGGAGGCAGACTGGGATGCGGCGTACGCAACAAATTTCCCCTTAGCCTTCGCCAGTTGTGCGCCTCCAATAGTTCTCGAAACGGCAAGCAAGGACTCCTTTCGCATCGGTTCAAATCGTTCTCCCGGGCACCTCTCTTCTCTCACTCATCTCGCCTTCCCTGAAGTAGTCCCACGCAGCCGCTTATATCGCCCACTCGCGTATCAAGCCGCTTGCCTTTTGGATCCGCCTACCGGTGAGCTGGCCTCGGCTCCGAGTGGTCGCGAGCGCTCACCGGTCTGCCCCTTGATCGGGCGTCGAGGGGCCACGCCTTCATTCCTGGCGCTCCGCCCTTCCTCTCCAGCTTGACCGCGTGCGTAATGGTGGCTGAGCCAGGCAGCGAACGCTACTGGCAAGCAAGGGAGCCCAATTTGGAGGAAGGCTACGCCGCAATATGAATAGGATTGGAAAAAGGGGCCTAGGTTATTTGATTAATACAACGCAGATTCAACTATTGGGAACAAATCCTTACCTGAAACACATACTAATGAACTAACTAAAGAAGAGCCTATGGTGTGCTACGTGTTGCTCGTGGCCTAACTAGGGTGCGACCTTTGACCTTTACACCAAAAAATGGGAGTATTTACAGGGGATTATTTATAAGGGATTATTACAATATTTACAAAGTGGAGGGTTCTAAAAAACCACAACAATATATATATATATATATATATATATATATATATATATATATATATATATATATATATATAATATATATATATATATATATATATATATATATATATATATATATATATATATACTGTATATAATATATATATATATACTGTATATATTTGTATACAAGATCGAGGCTCGTGAAAGAGCAAACATTAATCACAGAAAGACAAACTGACACAGAAAACATAAGATAAGGGGAGCGGTAGACAAGATGGCGAGAGAGGGGAAAGGATACAAACACAACATTTGAGAGCAAATCGAGATCAACATCGAGAGAAATGTGGGAGGGAGAGGGCTTGGGGGGAGGAGGCGTGGGAAGGGGGGTGGGGGGTGAGAGAGGTAAAAAAAACAACAAAACATGGACACTGCGAGGACTTCCAGGAAAGAAGTCGGAATTTCAAAAAAGTGGATCTGGGGTGAATTAACGAGGGCAGAAAAGATCAAGGTTTTGGATGGGGGAAGATAAGAGATGGTGGTGAACAGCTGTTTTAAAGACCTGGAGGCAGGAGTGGGATTGAAGAGAGTGATGGAGTTTGTTCCAGAGGTGGGAGAAAAGAGGAATGAAAGAGTGAAGGTGAGCAGAGAGCCTTGATTTTGGCAATTTGACCATAAGAGGGTTGCTGGCAGATCTTGTGCGACCTGTAGGAATATTTGGGGGACAGAGCACAGAGAGAGCTTGGGGAGCAAGGCCGGAGAGGAGTCGGTAGAAGACAGAAAGACCACCAACCTGCCTGCGGTGAGGGAGTGAAAGGCCCTCGGAGTTAGCTTCATCGTGGAAGATTCCAATAATTCTGAAAGCTTTGGTTTCAACAGCGTGAAGCCGAGCTAGGTGTGAGGCAGGAGCACCGGCCCAGAGGGGGGAACAGTATTCCATTGTGCTGCGGATGAAAGCCTTGTATGTGATGACTGATGAGGAGCTCAGGTGTGCCAAGGAAGGACTTCGCACGACGGAGGATGCCCAGTCGGCGACTGGCTTTGGAGGCCAGCTTGGAAATGTGGTTTTCCCAAGAAAGATCATGGCAGATAGTGAGACCCAAAAGCTTGAGTGACAGAACTTCTTGGAGAGGATTGTTCAGAAAGTAGATGTGAGGGTTGTCCAGTCCGTCTTTTCGAAGAGACATAGTAAGAGTGTGAGATTCGTCAGGATTGAAATTGTTGACATTGTTGACAAGTTGGTAGTTGGGGTGGGAATGGTGTATTTATTTGGGGAGGTGGGAATGAGGTGGGGGTGGGGGGGAGGTTGTTGTTGCTGTTGTTGTTGTTGTTGTTGTTGCATCGCCCCGGTCATTTCTCTCGAATAAGCCCGCATCGCGGAGCTTCCGATCAATCTCGCAGGAGCGACCCAGAGATCCCCCTCCACACCCCTGATCCCAGATGGTGTAGCCCACCTTCACAAAGTCAGGGCCATGACAGAGTTAGAGAGAGGGGGAGAGAAAGAAAAATAATAATAGAGACAAGAGGGAAAAAGCCGGTCCATGGAGACCGATCGACACTCCGACCGTGACCGCGCTACTCTGACAAATCCGGGCAGCAGGGAAGAATGGGGAAGTTTTGGCCCCTGACCTGCGTTGGGAGCACAACCACCACGAAGAGGCATCCCCGATAACTGTGCCGGATGGTTGGAGACAGCGTTGAGGTTCACGGAGGACCTAGAACACAGAATGCATTGGCCATAGGACCTAGAAGGGCCTAGAAGGACCTAGAACAGAATGAAAAGATCAGTAGAAAGAGAGGAGAGGAGGAGTGAGCACACCAACAGCAGGGTTGAGGGACGAAGTAGAAGAAGAATTGGAAAATAATTGATGGTGGACCAATGAGAGCATGGGATGAACGAGATGGATACAACCGCAAACTCTTAACTTGTAGAAGTGGAAGAAAAAACTGGAAACCCTGAAAGAGGTAGGCTTGGGTAGGGTTAATATGGTCGAAAATATCATGGTTGTAGATTGCTGATGACCTGAGATAGTAGTGAACAACTATATGGGATTGAAGAGACCGAGGAAGTTGGTTCCACAGATGGGGCGAAGAGGAACGAATGAGTGGAGGTGAGCAGTGAGTCTGCAGTTTGGGAAGTGGGATACAGGTAGATTGTGAGGGGTGGTGAAGAGGTACCAACACTCAGCCAATTGGCATGGTGTCTGGTGACAGTTGAAATCACCACATACGAGGACGAGAGGAGTGTGAGGATGTGTGTAGTAAATGGGTGTTACAAGAGAGACTTGAGTTGGTCCATGTTGGCAGAGATGGAGATGGAGATGGAAGTAGTTGTCACTGGTACGAGGACGCCCGGTACGTACCACACAGACAAGCAAGAGGTGGGGCGGAGGGGAAATGGTGGATAAAGGTACTCATGGAGGTTTGGAGGTGTAAGAGTAGTACACGGACTGTGAGAAATTGAGGTCTTCATGTAAATTGCAACTTCACTGCTGGGATGGAGTGCAGGCTTGTCGAACCGGAGGAGACAATAATTGCCACGGAGAGACACAAAGTAGTTATGGACGTCCTGTGGGAGGCAATATTCTGTTAACCAGACAGTCCGGTTTAGACAGTCCAGACAGCGGCCTGGATTGATCGTTGTCAGGTTGCAGTGGAGGCCTCCCATGTTGGAGGTCCACACAGTTATCGACATGGGAGGAGGTGCTGTTGGCAAAGATTGGAGGGGACAAGGTGGATGGGGTGGATAAGTAAGGAGGGAATGTGATTTGGAGAGGGGGGGGGGGGGGGAAGAGCTGTGAAGGGAAGTGGTTGGGAGGGGACTGGGTGACGGAGTAGCTGGGAAGGCCTGGGGTGGTGCAGCTGGGAGGAGACATGTGGGGTGCAGCTGGGAGGAGACATGTGGGGTGCAGCTGGGAGGAGACAGGTGGGATGCAGCTGGGAGGAGACAGGTGGGGTGCAGCTGGGAGGAGACAGGTGGGGTGCAGCTGGGAGGAGACAGGTGGGGTGCAGCTGGGAGGAGACAGGTGGGGTGCAGCTGGGAGGGGACAGGTGGGGTGCAGCTGGGAGGAGACAGGTGGGGTGCAGCTGGGAGGAGACAGGTGGGGTGCAGTTGGGAGGAGACATGTGGGGTGCAGCTGGGAGGAGTCAGGTGGGGCGCAGCTGGGAGGAGACAGGTGGGATGCAGCTGGGAGGAGACAGGTGGGGTGCAGCTGGGGGGAGACAGGTGGGGTGCAGCTGGGGGGAGACATGTGGGGTGCAGCTGGGGGGAGACATGTGGGGTGCAGCTGGGAGGAGACAGGTGTGATGCAGCTGGGAGGAGACAGGTGGGTACAGCTGGGAGGAGACAGGTGTGGTGGAGCTGGGAGGAGACAGGTGGGGTGGAGCTGGGAGGAGACAGGTGGGGTGCAGCTGGGAGGAGACAGGTGGGTGCAGCTGGGAGGAGACAGGTGGGGTGCAGCTGGGAGGAGACAGGTGGGGTGCAGCTGGGAGGAGACAGGTGGGGTGCAGCTGGGAGGAGACAGGTGGGGTGCAGCTGGGAGGGGACAGGTGGGGTGCAGCTGGGAGGAGACAGGTGGGATGCAGCTGGGAGGAGACAGGTGGGGAGCAGCTGGGAGGAGACAGGTGGGATGCAGCTGGGAGGAGACAGGTGGGATGCAGCTGGGAGGAGACAGGTGGGATGCAGCTGGGAGGAGACAGGTGGGATGCAGCTGGGAGGAGACAGGTGGGGTGCAGCTGGGAGGAGTCAGGTGGGGCGCAGCTTGGAGGAGACAGGTGGGGTGCAGCTGGGAGGAGACAGGTGGGGTGCAGCTGGGAGGAGACAGGTGGGGTGCAGCTGGGAGGATACAGGTGGGGTGCAGCTGAGAGGAGACAGGTGGGGTGCAGCTGGGAGGAGTCAGGTGTGGCGCAGCTGGGAGGAGACAGGTGGGGTGTAGCTGGGAGGAGTCAGGTGGGGTGCAGCTGGGAGGAGACAGGTGGGATGCAGCTGGGAGGAGACAGGTGGGGAGCAGCTGGGAGGAGACAGGTGGGATGCAGCTGGGAGGAGACAGGTGGGATGCAGCTGGGAGGAGACAGGTGGGATGCAGCTGGGAGGAGACAGGTGGGATGCAGCTGGGAGGAGACAGGTGGGGTGCAGCTGGGAGGAGTCAGGTGGGGCGCAGCTTGGAGGAGACAGGTGGGGTGCAGCTGGGAGGAGACAGGTGGGGTGCAGCTGGGAGGAGACAGGTGGGGTGCAGCTGGGAGGAGACATGCGGGGTGCAGCTGAGAGGAGACAGGTGGGGTGCAGCTGGGAGGAGTCAGGTGTGGCGCAGCTGGGAGGAGACAGGTGGGGTGTAGCTGGGAGGAGACAGGTGGGGTGCAGATGGGAGGAGACAGGTGGGGTGCAGATGGGAGGAGACAGGTGGGGTGTAGCTGGGAGGGGACAGGTTGGGGTGTAGCTTGCAGGAGACAGGTGGGGTGCAGCTGGGAGGAGACAGGTGGGGTGCAGCTGGGAGGAGTCAGGTGGGGCGCAGCTGGGAGGAGACATGTGGGGTGCAGCTGGGAGGAGACAGGTGGGGTGCAGCTGGGAGGAGTCAGGTGGGGTGCAGCTGGGAGGATACAGGTGGGGTGCAGCTGGGAGGAGTCAGGTGGGGCACAGCTGGGAGGAGACAGGTGGGGTGTAGCTGGGAGGAGACAGGTGGGGTGCAGCTGGGAGGAGACAGGTGGGGTGCAGCTGGGAGGCGACAGGTGGGGAGCAGCTGGGAGGAGACAGGTGGGATGCAGCTGGGAGGAGACAGGTGGGATGCAGCTGGGAGGAGACAGGTGGGGAGCAGCTGGGAGGAGACAGGTGGGGTGCAGCTGGGAGGAGACAGGTGGGGTGCAGCTGGGAGGAGACAGGTGGGGTGCAGCTGGGAGGAGACAGGTGGGGTGCAGCTGGGAGGAGACATGTGGGGTGCAGCTGGGAGGAGACATGTGGGGTGCAGCTGGGAGGAGACAGGTGGGGTGCAGCTGGGAGGAGTCAGGTGGGGTGCAGCTGGGAGGAGACAGAGATGGGGTGTAGCTGGGAGGAGACAGGTGGGGTGCAGCTGTGAGGAGACAGGTGGGATGCAGCTGGGAGGAGACAGGTGGGGTGTAGCTGAGAGGAGACAGGTGGGGTGCAGCTGGGAGGAGACAGGTGGGGTGTAGCTGGGAGGAGACAGGTGGGGTGCAGCTGGGAGATGAGGTGGGGGGGGGGGGGAATCTGTGAGGCGGGACATGAGGTGCAGAGATGCTGAATTTGGGGGGACAGAGAAAGGGATAGGGGTTGGAAGATGGGGGCGAAGGGTACTGATATGGAGGGGTTTTAGAACGTTAATGGACGAAGAGGGGAGGTGAAGGTTGTGTGCCGAAAACCTCGACAGATTGGAATTCTCATGATCCCCAATTAATATACACAGAGAGGGATGAAGTGAGGGCTTATTGAAGGCTTGGAGGAAAGTGGTGCTGCAAATGTGGAGGGACGGTCGACAGGTTTGGAGTTTGTTCATTTAAGTGGTATTCAAAATGGAAGGGATACAGAATTAATGAAAGAAGGAAGGAAACGGAATATTGGAGTGTACCTGTGCATTGATCCGCCTTACTCCGTGATATGTAGAAGGAATGGATAAATACAGACTTTTTGTGGATTTTGAAAGTGTCAAAAAGGTGATTTGTGTTCTGCATTGTTCAAGTATATAATTAAATTGAAATAAAATAAAGATTTTAAAGGTTGTAGAAAATAAAATCCCAGGTATTTGCCGCCGTCGATACAGCGTCTTATAACCTTCCTTTTCACTTAGTGTGCGTGAGGTGACAAGGAAACTTTGAGGTGCTGTACAGGTGGGGTTACTGGGTTGGAAATGTGGATACCTGCCTGGTGTAATAGAGTATAACTAAATGATGTATTCAATAAACCACCTGATGTTTGTGTGTACAGGGTCACGTCCATCTACCACGTACACAAAAGGGCTTGACACCCAAGACGCCCATCCCCCTTTGTACATTTCTATTTCTCTTGTTGTACCTTTTTCAATTTACCTTTATACACACCCACAGGTGTGATATGTCATTGTTTCATTTATCAAGGTAAAACTGCAGTGTTCACCTGGTCGTATCCCGCATGGGTATTGTTTGAGATAAATGGGGTATACCTGTACTGTGCGGTATTTGGGAATGTGACCCCTACCTCTCCGTTGTACATTTATTACCTGCGCTTCTCTCCACAAGTCCATAACTTAGTAACTGATTTGTGAACACACCACTGAAAACACACCAAACCTCCTCCCTGCACATGTTACTGAAACACCGATTGATGAATGGGGCAATTCATGTATTTCCTAAAGTTTTGGAATCTTGTATTTTGTAGGAAGCATCAACCTTTGTAAAGATGGCAGGGAGGGAGAGGGAAAGGTGAGGGGAGGGAGAGGGAAAGGTGGGGAGGAGGGAGAGGGAGAAGTGAGGGGAGGGAGAGTTAGAGTGTGGGGGAGGGAGAGGGAAAGGTGAGAGGGAGGGAGAGAGTGTGTGGAGGTTGGAGGTGAGAGGGAGCATGTGGTGAAAGAGGGATGGATTCGAGAGAGTATAGGGGTGCAAGGTGAAGGGGTAGGGGTTAGAGTATGGTGGGGGGGAGGTGGGGAGGAGGGTGAGAAAGTATGGGGTGGAAGATGAATAGGTGTAGGGGCTAAATAAAGCATGGGGGGGGGGGGGGAGAGACAGAGAGAGAGAGAGAGAGAGAGGAGAGAGAGAGAGACAGAGAGACAGAGAGACACAGACAGAGACAGAGTATAGGTATGGGAGAGGGAGAGGGGTAGAGTACCCATGGGTATGGCAGGTGCACAGGGGTTAGAGAGAGTACCCTTGGGTATGACAGGTGGACAGGGGTTAGAGAGAGTACCCATGGGTATGGGAGAGGGAGAGGGGTTAGAGAGAGAGTACCCATGGGTATGGCAGGTGGAGAGGGGTTAGAGAGAGTACCCATGGGTATTGCAGGTGGAGACGGAGAGGGGTTAGAGAGAGTACCCATGGGTATGGCAGGTGGAGAGGGAGAGGGGTTTTAGAGAGTGCCCATGGGTATGGCAGGTGGAGAGGGGTTAGAGAGAGTACCCATGGGTATGGCAGGTAGAGACGGAGAGGGGTTAGAGAGAGTACCCATGGGTATGGCAGGTGGAGAGGGAGAGGGGTTAGAGAGAGTACCCATGGGTATTGCAGGTGGAGAGGGGTTAGAGAGAGTACCCATGGGTATTGCAGGTGGAGACGGAGAGGGGTTAGAGAGAGTACCCATGGGTATGGCAGGTGGAGAGGGAGAGGGGTTTTAGAGAGTGCCCATGGGTATGGCAGGTGGAGAGGGGTTAGAGAGAGTACCCATGGGTATGGCAGGTAGAGACGGAGAGGGGTTAGAGAGAGTACTCATGGGTATGGCAGGTGGAGAGGGAGAGGGGTTAGAGAAAGTACCCATGGGTATGGCAGGTGGAGAGGGGTTAGAGAGAGAGTACCCATGGGTATGGCAGGTGGAGACGGAGAGGGGTTAGAGTACCCATGGGTATGGCAGGTGGAGACGGAGAGGGGTTAGAGAGAGTACCCATGGGTATGGCAGGTGGAGACAGAGGGGTTAGAGAGAGTACCCATGGATATGGCAGGTGGAGACGGAGAGGGGTTAGAGAGAGTACCTACCCATGGGTATGGCAGGTGGAGACGGAGAGGGGTTAGAGAGAGTATTACTATTAGGCTAAGGGAAGCCTTTGGAATGTCTGGGACACAGGCGCTGGGAAAGGATTAGTCACAAGAGCTGTCTCTGTTTGTGACTTCCCCCAATGTCTGTCTGAAAACAAGTCTGCTGTCCTCTGTCTTTCCTGTCTACGCTGGTTTGTACGACAAAGGTAGACAAATGGGTGTTGCTGGTCTGTTTTCATTTTTCGTCCATCCGTGATGTCCTGTCCCCGTTTGTACGACAAATGTCCATGTTCGACACATTGTAGTTGCGGTGCCCAAGTAGCCAACACCACGTGACCGAAACTGGTATCTTTCGATACAGGTGGTAGGGTGTGCGGACGATCGGCCATGACGTCATCATGGCTACCTGGGTGCCCAATAATGTGATCACAGATGTCATGCACACCTTTTTTTTTCAGGTATTTAGTTGAAGCTCCAGTGGTGGGAACGATCTGAAGACCCCCACCTCGATCGTCCAACCCGCCCCTTTTAAGGCATTCTTCCTCCCTCCCATTGCCCCCCCGACCCCCCTTACCACACATCTGTTTCCCCGGGCGATTATAAAATCAGGAAAATCCGCCCTGTCGGCTTAGCTCGCTCTGCCTCTGCACGGAGACTCTTAACCGGCTCCATCCCTTTGATCCCATTCCCGAGAACTTTCCCCATTTCTGGACTTTCTTTTGGCACTCTTCACTTTTCCCTCCTTTTCTTCTTCTTCTTCCTATCTCTAACTTGGTTAGTCTACTCGAGCAGGTGCACGAGCATCTCTGCAGACTCTGCGATCTTTGTCGTCGAAATCCTCCAATTGTCATGAGACTAAAACTCCAAACTATCGATCTCCACTGAACACCCTCCTCTTCCTCCTCCCACCATCTCCAAACACCGTCCCGTCTCTCCCTGGGCCCAGTCGCACGCGCTCCCACTGTGTCCTCGAGCCGGCGCGATGATCCGCGCGCTCCGCCTCGTGCTGGTCCTCGCGCACGCGGGCGCACTGTGCGCACAGGTGAGGCTCCGCCCGCGCTCCGATACCTGTCCGCCCGTCCTCGCAGCGCCGATGCCTTGTGCTCCTTGCTGCGGTTCGATTCCCGCCCGTTTCCTCCTTTGGCTTCTCGTTTGGTCGTTTGTAACTCGTTGTAAGTTTAACCAAAGCATAAACTCGTGTTTAAAGGTTAAAACATCAGGTGGTTTAACTTTTTCACACTTTTATTGCACGTAGTTGTGCGTTTATACCGTTGATGCTTGTTGGCAACACGTGCTGTGTACTAAAGGGATAAAAGGTCGGACACATGGACATGGAGGGACAATTAAAGATTAATGGAGGATAAATAATGGCGAAGTGCGGAATTGAACAAAACGGGGAAACTTTGTGTGCCTGGTCACGTGGGTGGCGGTGGGCTCCATGACGAGTCACGTGGGTTCGCCAGAGCTCCGCTCCATAGATAACTAAGGAGGGATGTCCGTCCACCTTAACGGCACAGACAGCTCAGAGGGGACTTGCACCTCCAGACTCGGCCATCTGCCGGCCATAGCTGTACATGCGTACGTAATATGTGGAAGAAGGAGGGATAGGTGCGTCGTGATCGCCGAATGGGAGGAGCCGGGAACACCTGCGGACTTTAGGCTTTCACCAGGGCGTGAAGGGGCCATTTACAGGGGGTTCCACGTTCGCACCGGAAAGTGCGAGCCGAACAGGAATAGGAAATTGGGATTAGGTCGTAGGAGGACGGGAGGTGAGAAGTAAAGGAAAATCGGGGGCGGCTGCAGGTGGTTTTTGGGGGAGCGAAAGATAATGAGGAGGCAAACCTCAAGGGATTGGAATGTGTTGGAGATTATGGAATGGAAAGAGGAAGAAAAGGTTACAAGGACTATTGTAAAAGTGCCTCCCATTTAGTTTGTCCAACTTTTAGCTGCTTCCCAAAACAACGTCTGCACAGACTATTCCATGACTTATTTTGTACATAATTCATGTTTTTATTCTCCTCAAATTGCTTTTCCTCTTATGAATCTTCCATGTGTGCTCCATGTCATCCACACAGAGATTGTCCGTTCCTCAAAGCATCCTGGAGGTTCTATCGCGCTCAGACGCCCGGACCGTCAGCGATCTCCCATTCGTCCTGCCTTTTGACTCCGTAGGTAAAGCTTCCCCGTACCGCGCACCTTGGAATTCCACGAATTCCACGCAATCTTTATTCATGTTTGCAGTTGCTGCCGATTCGACACTCACAACCACCTAACAGCGACGAATTGTCCGTCCATCTTGGTCCTTGGGACGCAGTAGTCGGGGATGCTGCACCGTGACGTCACGGCCGACCCTTGCACCCCCTACCCTTGGGGTTTTCTCACATTTTATTATGGTCAAAGCAGGACACTGAGCTAGCTGCCAAATGTACCCGCTTGGTGAACCTGGCGGCTTCGAGCCTCGCAAAACGTTGTTGCTCTGAGTGTATTGCAGGTGAGAACAGGTGTTCATCGACTGGATCAGTTGAGCGTTATAAATTAAATAAATATAACACGGAGAGCAGCAAAACCTTTTGGGCGGATGCCTCGGTTGTCATAGCGATTTGAGGTCTCGCCTCGCGATCCTGTGACCCCCTTCTCGTGGCATAAATACATTCCTGACATTTACCCTCAGCGGTTGTTTCAATGCAGGTGCTCATCACATTATCGGTGCGCACACCGCGCACGGTGTTCAGCTTCGGAGCTTCAGTTGGAGAGCCCTCTTGATTGAACGTCATCATTGGCTTTTGCTGTTCAGGTTGTAGTTTTATTTTGGTCCATCCTCCTGGTTGCGGCCTGAGCTGTATTTTGACCCCGTACCGCGCGGCCATTACAAACTGCAGTTGCCATGGAGACGGCGTAGCCTTTTTGCGATAAGAGTTGGTGCTTTGTGCTGACATATCCATTTAACATAGTGTTGGAATTGCTGTGGGTTGTAAAAGTGGGCTGGCAGGCTGGGATAGACTCCGAGAGGTATGCACACTCGCCTCTGAGGCGTCTAGCCTAGGTTTGAATCCAGGCCTAGCTATAAACTCTCATCCTGGTGTTTTACAGGCAGTGCGAGACATTTAGCTGGTGGACGTTAAAGATATCACGGTGTCTTGCGTGAAGAATAGGTGAGCTATCACCGGCATACCTGGCTAAATTACAAATTCCTGCTCTTGTCTACATGGGGATGCAAAATCTGCGTGCAAAAGAAGAAGAAGAATGCTGTAAAGGTTATTTGTTTGTCATCGTACCTCTTTGTCTGCTGCACGAGCATGTTGGCGCTGTGGCTGCACCATAGTCCTCTTGTCACCTCGTGCTGGGAACGAGGCCGAACCGTGATACATCAGCACGGTGCAGCACCCTGGACTGGTCAGATGAGCTTGAAACCGCACGTTAATCACATCAATCTTAACGCACCCACACAGGTGACGTCAACTTGAGAATACGTCGTTTGTTCACCTATGCAGGAAATTGGTAATTTTGATGCCCCACAGGTACTCGGTCTGATGGGTCATGGTTACCTCTTGGCTGTGAGCACGTGGTGCGTCCGTGCAGGTCAGGCTAGTAACTGGCATGGAGAAATCGGAAGATAAGGTGCAAGTCACAGCAATGTCACAGATCGTTTCTTCAGTCATGGGAAGGCCACATATCCATTTTGTGTGATTTTTTTTTTTCAGTGCTGTCTCGTCATGCCAGGCTTTCCATGCCAACCTCTCCATGATTAAATCTTAATATAGGAAGGAAAGGTCAGGTAGGGCGATGGAAGGAAAATGTGGCAAAGATTTCCACCAGATTCTTTTTCTACCTTTGGGATCTCATCCTAATTTCAGCTCATTGGTGCTGTTTCTTAAAACTATATAAACATGGTATTTTCACACTATAAACAAAAAGGATGATTTATTATAAGGTCACACGAGATAAAAGGAGGTGAACATCCATTTCCTGTGTCTTTCCGATGATGGCCTCGTTTGTGGGATTCTGGCGGTGTTTTTGGTGTGCAAGTCGATGGGTGTTCTCTCCTTGTATGGAATCGCAGCTTCTTCGTGTTGTTTCCTCCGCACCTGTCAAGCACGTGCAGCTGATTGACGATGCGTGATGTAATCAATAGGATGCGAGTCAAGACCGTACAAGACCAGCTGATGTCAGGAATAGTCACAGTTTAGGTTTTCCTGCCACCGAGCTAGAAAACAATTATGTACCGTTTGGTCCATTCCGCATGCGGCTTTCCCATCAAGGCCATTGTGTAGGCCGGGCGTTTAAAGAGTGAGGGAATGGTGCGGGAGGGGGGCAGCAGTTTGAGCCATGACATCTACATGTATTATTAACCAGTCTTTGCGTCTCGCTTTATGGCATTGAAGCTTTGCTTTTGAAGATTAAAAAAACTTAAAAACTTGTGCAACGACAAAAACCCCCAAGTCCATAGTTTCTTTTCTCCGGTACAGAATGGTCCGAGTTGTGAATACACATTCCGGTTTTATTACCCCATACCCTTACCAACTCCAAAATCGATTATCAACGTCCCATAAATGTTGTAACGGGATTGCAAAAAGGTTTTGAGAAGGACATTCTTGAAAAAAACAAACTAGGATGCACGTCCTCATCGAGGACACAACCCCCAAGTGAATCTTAAAAATGGGACCATTTAACATTGAAATAAATAAATACATAAGTAAATAAATATTTAGTCTGTGGAGATGCTAAAATGTATATAAATAAATAATTCACGTTTGTTTGTAGGTAGCAGTGACACGAAAGCATGTATAATAAATAAATAAACGTGGCAGGTCAGTAGTGGAGATGGTAATTTGTATATAAATAAATAATCGTTCACAAAAGCACATACTGTACAAAATTGTAAATAATTGCCAATGTTCAGAAATAAAATCGTAACTCGTGGCTCCGAACACAAAATCATTTGACCTGCCCCATGCCCAGATACTATTTTGCGGAATTTGCAGGATATTCTTGAATTTTATTTACTTATACCTGTGTCATGCCCATTGCAGTTTATTTCAATGTTGCAGAAACATATCAAAAGGAGCCAAAAACAATGTAACCTTAAAAAAGCATAACCAACGGAACCTTAACCAACGTAACTAAACCTTAACCAACGGGACCATAACCAACGTAACTAAACCTTAACCAATGGAACCTTAAGGAAACTTCACCTGCAATGCAACTTTTTAAGAAACCTCAACCAATGTAACCTTAAGAAACCTTAACCTGCAGCATAACCTGAAGAAATCTTTACCAATCTAACCTTAAAAACCTCAACCAATGCGGTTTGACAATTGGGCCACAAGAAAGGAAAGACAAGCTACTGACAAGCTTGCACCCGACAGGAACTTGTGGAATTTATTCCAGGCACAACTCCCAAAGTTTTATGTGCCCGGTACAAACTTATGTGTGGACGAACAACTCGCATTCGAGGGGTGGTGTCCTTTCTGCCATGGTTGCCCTTGGTAGTGAAAGATTGCTGTTCACATATTAACTCGAACAACCGAGTAACATTAATTTGTTTATAGTGCAGAAGCTGTTGTGCTGGAAGGATGGCAGAGAGGTACACGCACTCACCACAAAGCTGTCTTGTGTGGGTTTGAATCCCGACACAGCTATAAACTGTCATCCTGGTGTTTCACAGGTGGAAGGGTGAATCATCAATGTGTGTGTTGTCCCTCAGATGGACGTTAAACAGGCATTCCATCTGCCGGTATTAGTTGGTGGACGTTAAAGATCCCACTGTACCCTTTGCGAAGAGTAGACGAGCTATCTCTGGCACCATGAACAAATTCCAAACTTCTGTCCTGATTTCCTGTGTCGGAGTGGTGACTCATCCAGGATAACCCTCGCTACCCTAGCTAAGAAACTTCTTCAGTAACACCGACATTCTGTATGGAGCATGGTTCATGATCTGATCTGTAGATCTGTTGCCCAGACAGCAACCACTCTGAGATAGGCATGGTGGGCCAAATGGCCTCCTCCTGTGCCCAAGTTTCTTGGATAAAGGCAGGAATAACATAATAGGAACTTTGCTAACTTTTCCACATTGGTTGTTGCGATTGTTCCTTTTTTTACTGGTTCCCTGCTGTAATTTCTAGCCGAAACCACTCGGCATTTCAGGGAAATCTCAAAATCACATCTCGACATGAAAATGCCATCTGAAAACAGGAAAAAACTGTTCCAACTGCTCGGCCTATTGGAGATGCACTCGGATGGTTTGTACTGTCAAGTGTTGTTCAATCAAAAGGGTGAACCCGCATTTGTTCCCAAGTTACAACCTGGTCAAAATATCTATCCTGGATCATCAAGAAATCTTTCCTGAATCGTCAAGAAAGCTTTCCTGGATTGTAAAGAAATCTTTCCTGAATCGTCAAGAAATCTTTCCTGGATTGTAAAGAAATCTTTCCTGAATCGTCAAGAAATCTTTCCTGGATCGTCAAATCTTTCCTGGATCATCAAGAAATCTTTCCTGGATCGTCAAGAAACCTTTCCTGGATTGTAAAGAAACCTTTCCTGGATCGTCAAGAAATCTTTCCTGGCTGCTCCACATACCTCTCAGAAATCTACCTGGAGATTTTTCACCGCCTCCTCTTCTGTCCCCCAATCAGTCTGTCGGAGACCAATCTCGCAGATACTCTGTTCACGTGCAATTTGAATCCATCATCATCGTCCGTGCTCACCATATTTGGCTCCTTCAGACTATTTCCTGTTTCCAAACCATTTCGGACACACCCCTCAATAAGAGAGTAAACATTCATGCATTTTCCTCCTTTTCCCCTCCAAAGAATGGAACAAAAACAAGAAACCATAATGGTGGCCTAAAATGTTGTTTTTCATTGTTCTCTAACAAATAAATCTTAATTTTTTTTTGCTGCTTTCCTATATCTCCATGTATAGGCAATTCTGGCATAAATAATTAATAATCGCAAAAACTCTCACTTGTAATGGTCAATAATTTGATTTTATTGATTTTTCCTTTCGCCATTGCCCACCACTGCTCCTCATTCCATTCTGAGAGCCATTTTGTTAGTGTCTTCACCAAGTGTTGGAATGCTTCAGTTAAATTACAAATTGATGAAGGTCAAATTGACGGTCACGTACCCGAATAGGTTGACGAGGCTAATTGAGCTAGTCGGCTAATGAAGAAGGGAGCAATCAGAAAGGGTTCGTCTCTCTGACTCTCATCCAAATATTGCAGTCAGAACCTTAATTTTGAAACAAACATTTGTCCGGTCCGGTCCGGTTCTTTGAACCGGTGTTTTTAATGTGCCCTGTCCTATCCCTGTGTTCTAATTGTCCTCGGTGGTATCAGGCGTGAGACTTGGGTGGGAGCGTTGGTGACGACGGGCGTGAGAGATGGCAGATTACTGACCCGACTTCATCCCTTTAATCTCCAGAGCCTTCTTGCCTCGGCGAGCATTAGTAGAATTGTTGTCAAATCGCTTGTGTCTGTCAGCAGGTCTCTAGGTCAAGACATGGCCAGCATGGCTCGCGTGACTGGACAATCGAGGTGGGGCAGGATAATGAAAGCCAAAACCCAGGAATATGACGCGCCCCACAAAACTCTGGCATAATAATATGGCTAACAGCCGGACACTTTAATGCCATGTTTGACGAGGAGTGTGGGAATGAGCGATGCTTTTACTCGAACGACGCCACGACTTGCCGGTCTGCACACGGGGTTGTCACTCTCACGTAAAGATCACCCTTGTTGAAGTCTTCTCCGGCCTTGCATCCGGGCAACCGGGCAAAGTCAGAATCACATCCTGGATATCCAGCAATGCATTTCATGAATTAATTCATTCATCCATCCCCTCTGCTTATAGAAAAACGTCCTTGCACTGTGGCAAGGGGCAATGGCACGGATGTTTCATGAAGATTCTGTCCAAGATTTTGGGACCGCATGTTCGTTGGAACTTTGCACCTGATGGAACGTTTCATCCCAGGTTACATTTGGCACAGGTTGTTTAATTTCCACAAGAACGAGGCTCATGGAAGAAAGAGCAAAGTTAAATTGGCAGTGGGGGTTTTGGACACCACATTTTGGACACATTATGAGAACAGAAACAGGACCATGCACAATTAAATAATCATCTTGTTTCGTATGATCATGTAAACACTACAGGTGCAGGTAGAGTGATGAGAGCCACTTGATCGCAGAGTCAACGGCTTCATGTGGTTCTACAAAGGAGCCCGTGAATCTCCTCTGTGCACAGCCTTACACGACCCGAACGAATGTCTGATCCTGAGGACCACAAGAACATTCTGGGCTTTCAGTTAGCATCCGATTTGCGCATACGGTGAGGGGGTCTTCCATGTACAATTCAGAGGTGGAGTGGACGATGACAACCTTCTCATGGTCTACCCTATAATGTACTTTGTAGCTTAAGTGATGTCATCAAACCAATGAAGCAGACTACTAAAATTAATTAAATAATCAGTAGATGTGGAAACTAGCATTGCAAGGGATACGATTGGTTGTGGCACCAACCCTTATGTTTGAACTAATCAGGTCAGAACCATCACCATCTTTCTCTTCTTCTTCT
Organism: Myxine glutinosa; assembly: GCF_964187855.1. Classification (NCBI taxonomy): domain Eukaryota; kingdom Metazoa; phylum Chordata; class Myxini; order Myxiniformes; family Myxinidae; genus Myxine; species Myxine glutinosa. The sequence goes on along the minus strand of NC_136265.1, from coordinate 161,321,243 downwards.
GTCTATTTCTTTCACATCTAGGAGATCACCTGCAACTCGTTGCTGGTGGATGGATGTTTATTCAAACTTGCGTCACTTGCACATCATATACGTAATTAGGTTTTTGTTTGTTATCCTTCAGACAAGGTTCAATTTGGCAAACGTTGAATCTTCACTAAGTAAAAAATTCCGTGCAAAGTGTACGACTCTTCAGTGTAAGGCCCCCACAGGCCTCTGCTTTGATCTTAAAAAAGCTTTCCCTGATTTTCATTCCGATGTGTAAACTGTAGGGAGGAAAATAAGGAAACTTGCGCACACGAAACCGAAGCTAGCCACCCAGATCGATGGGCCGGCCAGGAAATTGAAGGGAGTTCCTTTGTCTTTCAACCGCAAACAATTAAATGGGAAGTCACACAGGAGCCTTTTGTTACTCGGTACCGTTAATTAGCAAGTGTGAGAGAGGCCTGGGTGGGTCACGCTGATCACGCGGACCTCTCTCGGTTACATCTGCAAATAAGGAGAAGCTGGATTTATCTTGGCCTTTTGTGATGGATTTTTTGTCTTTATCCGAGTTTTTGTCTTTGTTTTTACCCGAGTATAGTCCATAGCATGTTTATTATTTGCTAGTCTGGATACCAAATGGCAAAGGCCTATAGATGATTTAAGTTAATTGAAATAAAACTTGTTCTTCAGTTCTAACTTCCTAACCAGACCAGGTCCCACTCATGTCCTACAAGTCATGCATTCAACAGCCTCACTTGGTGTGTTTGGGATCTGTGATGGAATGTGGTGTAAGAGTATAGTGGTTGTTGGGGACAGTAATGATTGCCGCAGTCATTATTTTTATTGCCACTGATTGAACTGCCGTTTCCAAACCGGCTGTTCCAGCCTCATAATGCTGGATGTTTCAATCCGATAACCGTCCTTTGTAAAACTCTACTTCCCACTTCACGTTTCTCTCTCTCTCTCTCTCTCTCTCTCTCTCTCTCTCTCTCTCTCTCTCTCTATCTCTATCTCTCTCTCTATCTCTATCTCTCTCTCTCTATCTCTCTCTCTCTATCTCTCTCTCTATATCTCTCTCTCTCCATCTCTCTCTCTATCTCTCTCTCTATCTCTATCTCTCTATCTCTCTCTCTATCTCTCTCTCTCTCTCTCTCTCTCTCTCTCTCTCTCTCTCTCTCTCTCTCACATAATGTTAGCCCTGAAAAGAACAATTGATACACTCGGGTTTAGAAAGCAGTGTTTTTGGAAGCTGAACTTAAACTCCAAATGAAAGTAATAAGGTACTGAGTTTATGCAGCAGGTAAGTGTTCTTGATTAAAACTCAGATCAGAAGTTTGTTTAATCCGAGAAGAAAGGGGTACATGGACATTGGCAGGACTGGTCGGTAGTTTGGGTATGGATGGGATGATTGGATACCCGTGTAGTGATTGTGATGTCAAAGAGGGTCTCGTCCAAAGGCGTTTATTTCCTCACCTTACATCCTCCTTCAGCCCTCAACCCCTACCTTACATCTTCCTTCAACCCTCAACTCCCCCCAACCCCCCTCCTCGGATCTCCTTCAGAAAAACAAGAACTAATACATGTGGTGATGTCTCTGTGCCTGCCATAGTGTTCTCCTCCACACAACCCGGCCCAGTGAAATCTACTACAATAAATAGAGCTTGTGTAGACGTAGCTATGTCAGCAATATTCACTCATCGATTGGTTGCGGCACTAACCAATTGCATGTGCCTGTTTTCCCCTTCACTTGTTGATTGGTCGTGGGCTCTGACCAATTGGGTGTGCCCATTTTTCCCTTCACTCATTGATTGGGTGTGGCACTAACCAATTAGGTGTGCCCGTTTTTCCCTTCACTCGTTGATTGGTCAAGGCACACTATCCAATTGGGTGTGACCATTTTTCCCAGCATCATTATTCATGTCTATTGTTATCGCATCTATCTGCATCAGCAAACAACGGGTGCTTGGTAGTGCGGCAAATCACATGCTTTCCTCACCTCATGTTTCATCACATTTCACAGGTGATTACAATATTGGTGATTACAGTGCAGCGATTTACAATATTGGTGATTAGGGTGGCGCGATTTACAATATTGGTGATTACAGTGCGGCGATGTACAATATTGGTGATTAGGGTGGAGCGATTTACAATATTGGTGATTACAGTGTGGCGATTTACAATATTGGTGATTAGGGTGGAGCCATTTACAATATTGGCGATTTGGGTACGGCGATTTACAATATTTGTGATTACGGTGTGGCGATTTGCAATATTTATGATTACGGTGCAGCGATTTGCAATATTTATGATTACGGTGCGGCGATTTGCAATATTTATGATTATGCTGCAGAAATTTGCAATATTTACGATTACGGTGCAGCAATTTCCAATATTTTTTCTTGTGGTGCGGCGATTTGCAATATTTATGATTACGGTGCAGCGATTTGCAATATTTATGATTACGGTGCGGCGATTTGCAATATTTGTGATTACGGTGTGGCGATTTGCAATATTTATGATTACGGTGCAGCGATTTGCAATATTTATGATTACGGTGCGGCGATTTGCAATATTTATGATTATGCTGCAGAAATTTGCAATATTTACGATTACGGTGCAGCAATTTCCAATATTTTTTATTGTGGTGCGGCGATTTACAATATTTTTTATTGTGGTGCGGCGATTTACAATATTTATGATTATGGTGCGGCGATTTACAATATTAATGATTAAGGTGCGGCGATTTACAATATTTATGATTACGGTGCGGCCATTTACAATATTAATGATTAAGGTGCGGCGATTTACAATATTTATGATGATGGTGCGGCGATTTACAATATTAATGATTAAGGTGCGGCGATTTACAATATTTATGATTACGGTGCGGCCATTTACAATATTAATGATTACGGTGCGCCAATTTGCAAAATTTATGATTACAGTGCGGCGATTTACAATATTTATGATTACGGAGTGGCGATTTACAATATTTGATTGCGGTGTGGCGATATACAATATTTTTGATTACGGTGCAGTGATTTACAATATTTATGATTACGATGTGACGATTTACAATATTTGATTACAGTGTGGCGATATACAATATTTTTGATTATGATGTGACGATTTACAATATTTATGATTACGGTGTGGCGATATACAATGTTTTTGATTACGGTGCGACGATTTACAATATTTATGATTACAGTGCAGCGATTTACAATATTTATGATTACGATGCGACGATTTACAATATTTATGATTACGGTGTGGCGATATACAATATTTTTGATTACGGTGCGGCGATTTACAATATTTATGATTACAGTGCAGCGATTTACAATATTTATGATTACGATGCGACGATTTACAATATTTATGATTAAGGTGTGGCAATATACAATATTTTTGATTAAGGTGTGGCAATATACAATATTTTTGATTACGGTGCAGCGATTTACAATATTTATGATTACAGTGCAGCGATTTACAATATTTATGATTAAGATGCGACCATTTACAATATTTATGATTACGGTGCAGCGATTTACAATATTAATGATAAAGGTGCGTCGATAACAATATTGGTGATTACAGTGCAGCACTAAATGGCGTCCTCCTGTCTCAGAGATTCTTGTATAAGGATAGAAATCTGATAATGGGAAATAAATTATTGAACTACAATATGCTTTATGCCATTCTGCCAAATTAAAGTTGTTATAGAAGACAGCTGGCCTACAAAATTTAGTTCACTTTGGATTACCATTTCTTATCAGCATTCCTAAATGACCAACAATAGACACGAATAATTAGATGTGATATAACTGTTTCTCGTCATTTCCGTTAATTATTTCTCACTTTTCGCCGATTATTTTCCTCGCAAAACACTGTCTGGCAAACCCCCCTTCCCTCCCCCGCATCTACTTCCTTAACAATCATCTTGAAGAAGTTCAGTCACTCAAACGTTTGGGCCTTACTATCAGCCATGATCTTTCTTTGGCAAACCACATTTCTACATTGGCCTTCATAGCCAGTGGGCATCCTCTGTCATGCAAAGTCCTTCATTGGTACACCTAAACTTCTATCCACTTACATGACTTTTAGCCACAGTTTGATGGAGACATGACCTTCATGGAATTCAAGGCCTTCAACATCATGAGAATCGCCTGCGGTGAAGCTGAGTCTCTCGGCCTATCAATTCCATATTGCAGACAGGGTCACTCTATCTTCGACCACCTCCTTTCTAGTCTTGCACCCTTTACCTTTTCCATGCTCTATCCCCCCTCCACCCACCAGTTACCTGAAGGGTGCACACTTTTTGTCAGTAACCCCCTTCTGGTGAAACTTATAAAATCCAGAATTTCTGCTCACCTCTGCTTATTCATTCCTTTTTTCTCCCACCTGTGGAACCAACTTCCACATTCCCTTCAATCTCATTCTTCCCTCCAGGTCTTCAAGACAGCTGCTCACCACCATCTCAGATGCTGTTATGTAAACCGTAGGGATCCACAACCATGATCTTGCATACCCCCATTAGCCTTCCCTAAACCCATACTTTATGAATTTTTAGTTTTTCCTTCCACTTCTGTGATTGAGAGTTAGTGGTTGTATCCATCCTGTTCTCCACTTTGCTCTCATTTCGACGCACGTCCCTTATTAGTCCCCTACCGGTGTACACCCGAGGGGACTATAGGTTTGCACGCCGTCCCTCCGTCTGTCAGTCCGTCAGTCCGTCAGTCCGTCAGTCCGTCAGTCCGTCAGTCCGTCAGTCTGTCAGTCCGTCACGCAAAGAACAGTTTTCCGGACTTTTTTTCTAAACTCTTCGTGCTAATGATTTCAAACTTGGCACATGGTTTCCTCATGATAAGATACAGGTCAAGTTCGAACTTCACGACGTTGCGATCATTTTTGACAAAGTTATGGCACTTTGAACTTTGGGAATTCTGATAATTCTGATGATCCTTAACTCAGTGCCATTTTAAGTTTTAATTTCCTTTAAAAAAGATTTTCTCTGCAATAATAGGACCAATTGAGATCAAATTTTCACCGTAGGGGGGACTCGGTCTGTAGAATATTGTAATGGTAATTATGACGTCGCAGGTCACGTGGTTCGGCCGCCATATTGTTTTTCATGAAAACACGAAAACCCCTTTTTCTCTGCAACGGCTGAACAGATTGAAGCCAAACTTTGCAGGCAGAATCGCATACCCATGACGAACAAAAAAGTCAGCGAGCATGACGTCATGCGTCACATGGTTTCAGAGTTATGACGTTTTTAGACATGAACCTTTAAAACCTAGCTCCTCCCTCATTTTTGATCCAATCGACGGGAAACTTCACAGATCTGTTCAGCTTGTCAGTCTACTAAAATGTCCTTTTGGAATTTGCGATAGGGCACGTGGCTTGGCAGATATCGTTAATTAAACGAAAATATTGAAAAAAAAATGGATATCTCTTGAATCGCTAGTACCTCAGACCGTGAGTTGGTAATTATATAATTCACACAGTGCAATACGTGCAGGCTGCTCCACGGAGCGACCTTGCGGGCTTATCAACGAGGCGAGGCGTGACACATGTGGCTCAGCATACCTCAGATCAAGTTTGAAAACTAGCATCAACCGTGCATACATTTGCATATTCGATCATTTTTGACAAAGTTATGGCACTTTGAACTTTGGTAGGGGACATGTATTGCAGCGCAATACTCAGAATGCTTGTTTCTCAAGGCTTCTTCTGTTTTGCACTTCAACCCTGCTGTTGGTGTCCCTCCCTCTCTTTATACTGTTCCTTTGGTTCTGTTATGTCCTGATCCATTCTGTATTCTAGATTCTCCACAAACCTCGACAATGCATACAAAAAAAACCAAACTTTTTTTACATTTCCACACTGAAGACCAATCATTCTGTTTTGACAAACTTTACTATTTTAATCACAGTACATTATTATTATTAATCTTTTCTATTTGTACTTTAGAACTTTACCTATTTCTATCCAAGTTTTTCAAAGCCATGATGCTCAGTCTCTCAAACTGGTAACCCTGGCCAATATGCCATCTTTTACCCTCGCTCCTTTGTGTTTGGCTAATCATGTCATTCTCGGTTGTACACAAGTCACCTGAATTGTTGCTCCTTTGTTTGTATTGGAGATGTAGGACTCACGGTTGAACCTCAAAATGATTTCCATTTGTGGACACAGCCACACTCGGACACTGACTGGACATCCCAGTGACAATATTTTTGATGAATCGACATCGATTTGTTATTGTTTATTCATTTTTACAGGATTTTCTCATTGTGTTTGCATTTATCTGTATTCTTTTTCTAGAATACTACACAGCCGAAGGCATCGTCCGGCCACGCAGCCTAACTTACGTATCGTCAAGGAACAGGCCAGGTGGGACATGTCTTATCATTCTCTTTGACTCCCATTCCAAATGTCCTTCATTATTATTTTTCTTTCATTTCCCATTGTTTGTCATTGTTCAGGCGCTCACCCTATAGTTATTGAGCAATTCAAAATTTCGCTTTGTGCAGTTTCCAAACTCTGTTATCACATTCATCATTATCCTTTTATATCCACCACTACCATCACAGAGGAAGCGATCCTGGCGGAGTGCCGTCCGCGAAATACCACGGTGAAGCTACACCGATCGCTGCTGGATGCGAGCAGCGCCAACTTCGTGCTTTGGCCCGGGTGCGTTGAGCTATCCCGCTGCACTGGCTGCTGTAACTCTGCCACGCTACGCTGCGAAGCGACAGAGACGCAGCTTCGGACGCTTAAGGTACTTCCTCGATGACTGTTATGCTCAACTACCTGCACCTGCACAATTGCCACGGCCGTTACTTATTTCAGGGACACAGTCTTAAGGGCTGCAAACCTGTCATGCTTAAAGCTTGTGACAAGGGCACTTGTGTGAAAGTATGGGTCTGGGTCTGCAAAAGTGGAAGGTCTTGCTTTGCAATGCTGTGCCCAGCAAGTTGTTTTGAAATGCAGGCTTTTGTTGTGTCAGAAGAGCCACAGCTTGAAAATGAGCATTGGCTCTGACACAGCGGGTCATTAATGAATGAGAATGCAGGTCCAAGTACCCCACCCTCCCCCGATGATTGTTAAAGAGTAAAATTAATGGATGTCTTTGGTCCATCCTTAGCATCTCTTGCATTGCCAGAAGGTATGCTTATGGTATCAAGGGACTTGTTCTTTTGCTTTATTTTATAACTGATTCGATATTTGATGAGAAGTAACAAGTATTTTGTTGTTATACCCTAGGTTATATGCTGTCAATATTCAAAGCAAATATCCTTGTCAGATGGACTTAACCTATAAACAAATTTCAATACCGTGGTTTATAGGTTAAATCCATCTGACAAGGACATTTGTTTGAATGTGGCCACTGATATCATATTCCTTTATAACCTCACCATTAATGGACCCTCATGGAGCTGCCGAAGCCTGGTGTTTGCTTAAGGGTTAAGGGGACTGGCCTTAGATCTTAGGGTCTTGAGTTTGAGCCCTGTTGTTCCGCTGACCATCCGAGGTCAGCAAAATGACAGTACCAGTGGGAAGAGAGGGATGGAGGGGGAAGAGGGAAAGAGGGAAAGAGGGAAAGAGGGAAAGAGGGAAAGAGGGAAAGAGGAAAGAGGGAAAGAGGGAAAGAGGGAAAGAGGGAAAGAGGGAAAGAGGGAAAGAGGGAAAGAGGGAAAGAGGGAAAGAGGGAGAGAGAGAGAGAGAGAGACGGAAGAGAGACGGAAGAGAGACGGAAGAGAGAGACGGAAGAGAGAGAGAGAGACACGGAAGAGAGAGAGACGGAAGAGAGAGAGAGAGAGAGAGATAGAGATAGAGATAGAGATATATATGGATATGGATGGAGGGGGAAGAGAGACAGAAACACAGGGACAGAGAGGAAAAAAAAAAAAGAGAACGAATGAGAACCAAAAACTTGGAGATCTTTCTAAAAAGGATACTGTATGTAAATGCTTGATTGACAAAGTGTGATTGTACACAAATAACATGTGGCATATGAATGACATTTTTCAAAGTTTTACTTAATAACTGAAACTTTATTGCCTCTTTCATAATGGCTCCCTTTGACGGTACACTTTGGCCGATTTGTTTGTGACCCTTTGAAGAATCTGACAAATAGTTCCTGTGTGAAGGTACAAAGATCCACTGTCATAGGCTGGTTGACTTCCTCGTCAAACAACACATGACTTTTCAACCTTTTATTTAGTGGAGGAAAGGAGGAGGCTGCAGCGCATGAGGTCAGGAGAATAATGGTGGGTGCAAAAAGTCCCTTTTCTTTCGGCATTTGGGCACTCTAAAAAATCCATTTCCTCATGATTGTTGCAGAAAACGAATTTTGATTATTATTTTTTCCTTCTTGAATGGTAGTGGCAGGCCTGTGTGGAAAGGGAATTAAGGGTTAAGGGGACTGGCCTAAGATCTTAGGGTCTTGAGTTTGAGCCCTGTTGTTCCGCTGACCATCTGAGGTCAGCAAAATGACAGTACCAGTGGGAAGAGAGGGATGGAGGGGAGAGAGAGAGAGAGAGAGGGATGGATGGAGGGGAGAGAGAGAGAGAGAGAGGGATGGATGGAGGGGAGAGAGAGAGAGAGAGAGGGATGGATGGAGGGGAGAGAGAGAGAGAGAGAGGGATGGAGGAGAGAGAGAGAGAGAGGGATGGAGGAGAGAGAGAGAGGGATGGAGGAGAGAGAGAGAGAGAGAGGGATGGAGGAGAGAGAGAGAGGGATGGAGGAGAGAGAGAGAGGGATGGAGGAGAGAGAGACGGAAGAGAGAGAGAGAGAGACGGAAGAGAGAGAGAGAGAGACGGAAGAGAGAGAGAGAGAGACGGAAGAGAGAGAGAGAGACGGAAGAGAGAGAGAGAGAGACGGAAGAGAGAGAGAGAGAGACGGAAGAGAGAGAGAGAGAGACGGAAGAGAGAGAGAGAGACGGAAGAGAGAGAGAGAGAGAGAGAGAGACGGAAGAGAGAGAGAGACGGGAAGAGAGAGAGAGAGACACAGAAGAGAGAGAGAGAGAGAGAGAGAGAGAGAGAGAGAGACGGAAGAGAGAGAGAGAGAGAGAGAGAGACGGAAGAGAGAGAGAGAGAGAGAGAGAGAGAGAGACGGAAGAGAGAGAGAGAGACGGAAGAGAGAGAGAGAGAGAGAGACGGAAGAGAGAGAGAGAGAGAGAGAGAGACGGAAGAGAGAGAGAGAGAGAGACGGAAGAGAGAGAGAGAGAGAGAGACGGAAGAGAGAGAGAGAGAGAGACGGAAGAGAGAGAGAGAGACGGAAGAGAGAGAGAGAGAGACGGAAGAGAGAGAGAGAGACGGAAGAGAGAGAGAGAGACGGAAGAGAGAGAGAGAGACGGAAGAGAGAGAGAGAGAGACGGAAGAGAGAGAGAGAGACGGAAGAGAGAGAGAGAGACGGAAGAGAGAGAGAGAGACGGAAGAGAGAGAGAGAGAGACGGAAGAGAGAGAGAGAGAGACGGAAGAGAGAGAGAAAGACGGAAGAGAGAGAGAGAGAGAGAGAGAGAGAGAGAGAGAGAGAGAGAGAGAGAGAGACGGAAGAGAGAGAGAGACGGAAGAGAGCGAGAGACGGAAAGAGAGAGAGAGACGGAAGAGAGAGAGAGACGGAAGAGAGAGAGAGAGACGGAAGAGAGAGAGAGAGAGAGACGGAAGAGAGAGAGAGAGAGAGAGAGAGAGAGAGAGACGGAAGAGAGAGGGAGAGAGAGAGAGAGAGAGAGACGGAAGAGAGAGGGAGAGAGAGAGAGAGCACGGTCGTTTCCAAGCTGCATGCATCGTTTTCGTTCAGTATTGGGAAAAGGTTTACCTGCAGCTCCTCACCAATGATGACTTGTTGTGAGATTGTACTGATGTTGGGGAGGTACGAAAGGGACTTGAGGATTTGTTGGAAGGAGAGAGGGTGGGAGTGAAAAGGCATCTCCGCAGGGTATTACCATGGCCCACTGGGCTCGTGAACATGGATATTTGGTGACGGTGGGGGAGGGCAGCGTTGGGAGTAGGGAGTCTCGCAGGAGTTGGGGGAAGGGGTGTTGTGGAATTTAAAGTGAGGGAACAACGAGACAAAGTTTGAAGAACCTGGAGCACCTGGCGCACTCAGCACCATTGCCCACATATGTGTGGCCCTTACCTTGACGTGCCCGTATAATTTGGTATGTGTTTGCACCGAGATAGGTGTGGGAAAAGAAAGAGGAATGATCTTCACTGCACACTGCCAAGAGCCCCCACCTTCCCCACAAATGGGAACTATGTAACCATCGCACAGGTGGACAACTGGTTCACACCAACACCACAGGGAGGCACCACAGTCGAACACTAACATTTCCACTCAAATAAATCGAGACAATATTAAAGATGTGCTACGAAGTAGAAAAAAAACCATGGAACATGGAAGCCGGTATTACATACTCGACTGACCCAACTGCACATGGTCATTGATACTTGAGGCCATCGGCAAGGGTCAGTGAGTGGGCAGTTTCACTGGCGGTGTAAGTGATCCCGATAAGGCCTCACAATGTGCACTTGTTGCCTGGCTCGGTATCACTGGCTTGGAATGCAACAGGTAATCTGCGATGGTTGGATCCGATGGCCTATTCTTTCTTTTTTCTTTTCCAGGATCGTAAATACAACGCTGACATTTCTTGCCAGTCCGGGCAAAATTGAGAAACGGTCTTAAGATTATCTACTTCCTCTGTTGGTCAAAAAGGAGGTGGTGAGAAATGCAACATAAAAAAAAAATACAATAACACACCAGAGGATGTGCAGAAGCAGCAAATGAATCCGTGTTAACTTCTCACTTCACGGTAATTGTAAATTCGCATTGTTTTCTATGGCAATCTTTACGGTGTAAACTAAAGTTGCTTTGAAAGTTTTGCTCCAATTTGCAAAGTTTGTGCCACGATGTGAATGGGAATCTGACCAGGTTCTCAGTGCTGGTTCCTAATAAAATGGCCACATTATTTGGTTTGGATGGTTTTCCTGGTTCGACGTCTGCACGTCACCCCTTTCCCAATGGATGGCAGGGCAGCTCATTTGGTAGCGTGCTGACCTCTGCACTGTCTGGCCATAAACTTGTCCCCCTATGGAGATGAATCCAATTAGATCTATCTTCCTGGAGTTCTTCCAGCATGGGGCCCTGCGTCTGAGCATGCCGTCCTTCAGACAGGGAAGTAAAGCCAACTGTCCCATCTGCCTTGGTTGTGGACATTAAAATATACGACGGTATATTTTGAGAGGAGTGGACCATTTCCAGCTGAATTACCTGCCAATAGATTCATTGGGATAATCATTTTTCGTTACACTGATCTTAGGCTCATGGAGGAGCTTGAACATACATCACATGTAGGCAAAGACTGCAGACGTGTGTACTTCTGCATCAATTATAAGGATGTAAGTGGACGATGGACAAACACGCATGGTATATAGGATTAGAACCTTATAGTAAGGGCATTTTATGAGATATTTCACAAATCTGTTAACTAAATTGTTACCAAAAAATTTCTTCACCAATATGTTTGTAAAGGTGTGTATATGTTTGTAAAGGTGTGTAATAACATGTGTTAAAAGTTTGAAGTTCAACTCCCGTGGGAAACCCAGAAAAAAAGCTGTTGAATTCGGGTACCGAAAAATTATTTTCGAGAATTTTTATTTTTTTTAATCAGCCCTTAAGTAACTTATGAGGGGTCAAATAAGGGTTTTTCATGATTCTGAGTTGATTGTTAACATTTATATTTCACCACAGACACTCCTTTGTGGAAAAATAATTTCTAATTATATATTAGTGTGCTCTGCTATTTATTACACTAAAAGTGTGCTCTGCTTTGCATCATTAGCATGGATTCTCTTCATCCAGCCATTCCAGTTGGAGTGTGGGAACTCAGGATCGTTGGCTTTGATCACCCACCCCGGTGCCCAGAGTGTGTCACCTGGAGTGAGGAGTGGCTGATCATGAGCCAGGGAGGAGGAAAGCTCAGCGAGGGGGAGAAACATGATCGCGTTCGTTCCTATCTGTTTCCTGTTCGTAAATGGAATAATCTTTACTTCAGTTCCTCTCAGGATCTTAGCTTTGTCGAGTGCCTTCAACTTCACCCGGGGGAAAGCTGCTGTTGTCTGTGGATCTGGCAAAGGTGGTGCCGGAGAGGTGACTTCGATCCAACCCATTGAGTGAAAGGGAGTGTTTCCGTGAATAGAGACAATGTTTAAATCTATATTGTCTCCAACAAACTGAGTGACTGCATTGTTTGTTTCCCCAACCTCCATAAAGACCACCTGATCATTACTTGACAATTCACTTTCACTGGCTGGCACTTTGGCTGTCATCACTGATTGATCCTCAAGCGCAGCATCAACCGCAACCTCATCATTGATCTGTTCATCGGTTTCCTCCACAATGGTGTCAAGAGTGCCAGAAGTATCTGGAACATCATCTCCACTCCTACTATTAAGGAAGCAGTATTTGTAGTTTTGTGTCTCCGTGTAAGACTCAGTGTATCCCAGCCGGTGGAACTTGTTGAGCATCCATTTTGACCCAAATCTATGATCAAGTTGTATGGCAAGCCCCATTTGGTGTGGCAATACTCCAGACCGAGGTCGACAGGCCTTAATAAAATTCTGCCCCCAAACGGCAACTCTTTCGTCTGTCTTGACAATCGGTCTCAAGAACATCTGAAGGCTTGCAGGAACAAGTGTCAGCTGACTATCGATGTCAGTCATACTGTGTGTGGTGGGGTATGACTTTGGACCTAAATCAATCAAGGCAATATCATTGGATATTAACTTGAGTGCCGTCTTTATGATCTAAGTCTTCTCATCTCCATGGTCAAGATTAGCATGATTTCTCTCGCAGAATATTGTCGGTGCCATCTTTGAGACAGAGTACATCTGCCCTTCTTTCCTGTGTTGTGAAATACAAGGTGTCTTCGTATTTCTCTAGAAGTTTTATCTTTAGCCAATGCTTTGAATAAGAAAGGCTCTTCTCTGGTGACTGATCAAACTCCTGCAGCTTTTCATGGACTTGGTCCATGTTCATTACCCCATGCTCTAATTCTGAGTCTAACCATTCGCAGAATTCAATAAAAACTGCCTCTCGCTCCTCATCAATACTCCTCTGTCCTCTCTTCCTTTTTCCTTCCTCATCAGTCTTGGACAAACTGTCACCTCTCGCAAACATAAGTTTGCATCGCAAATGGTAGTGTTTCTTCTGCTACCAAGTCGTTGATCCCTTCCAGGCGTCCAGTGACTTCAGTGCCCCAGTCATCCCCGCGACTCCGTGCTGTCTTCAGCAAGCTTGCCTTCAGTGTATCTGCAGTCAAATTATCTGGCACTCTGTATTTCTTTCTAGCTTGTGCTGGATTATTTTTGTGGAGCTGGGCTGGTTGGTTGCAAAGAATGCATACATCCTTATACAGGAGGTCAACTGACTGTGATCTTCTAGAACTGCAGCCAGTTGATGAACTGAACTCACAAGTAGTGCGTCTTCTCTTCAACTTTGATGACTCTTTCTCTGCCTTTGATGCTTGAGCTGACTTCTTGGTGGTTGCAACAAAGTTGTTGTACAGATCATTTTTACACTTCTGGTGGTACCTCAGTTTTCCTTCCTTTTGAGCCTCCTTCATACGTTCCACAACAGTAACATTTTCGACAGTTTCTGCTTGTTTCAATAAAGTTGAGTATCCCTTTGGAGTTGCCTGTATGAGCCTTTCAGCTGGTGTATCCGAGCGTGCACAGATGAAGCAATTGAGCACAGGTGGAGTAACGTCTTCATCCATATTGCTAGACTCCATGTCCTGCAAAGTAGAAAATGAGATATATTTAGAAATTATTTTTCCACAAAGGAGTGTCTGTGGTGAAATATAAATGTTAACAATCAACTCAGAATCATGAAAAACCCTTATTTGACCCCTCATAAGTTACTTAAGGGCCGATTAAAAAAAATAAAAATTCTCGAAAATAATTTTTCGGTACCCGAATTCAACAGCTTTTTTTCTGGGTTTCCCACGGGAGTTGACCTTCAACATTTTAACACATGTTATTACACACCTTTACAAACATATTGATGAAGAAATTTTTTGGTAACAATTTAGTGAACAGATTTTCATATGTTTCCCTTACTATTACACATTGCAAGTGTTCCTTGCATCATGAGCCAGAACTGCAGATGGGAATACCAACAGATCAGGGCAAACCCAGAAGAGGATATAAACGTAGTATGGTAAGTTAATGTAAGAGAGAAGTGTGTGTGTGGTGTTTTATAGCAATGGACCGTGTAAGCAGATAAATGGAGTGAGTGAGCAGTGTGAGCTCCGTTCCTCTGCTGACCGAGGGAGTGAAGGTCCACAAATCCATCAACTAATTCTGGCAGACGCGAGGCTACTTTAACATCCATCCAAGGGACGACACACACATTGATGAATCACCCAACCAGGATGACAGTTTATAGCTGGGTCGGGATTCTAACCCAGGTTAGACAGCTCAGAGGCGAGTGTGCGCACCTATAGGCCAGGTGGGAGCCGGGGAAGGGAGCTTGCCTAATTGGAGGACTGTAACAGCTATTGTTGAACTTGCTGCACGCCGGTTCTATGCAAAGTGATGTGTTCGTAATTTAAACGAGGAATACAAGATTGACTCCACAGAAATTCTTGCGAAATGCATTCAATGGTTGCATTTGCCCTTTAAATAGTTTTTTTTTTTTTTTTTTTTGTATACTGAATCGAGGCTCGTGAAAGAGCCAACATTTACTTCACAAACAAATCAACCAGACAAACAAAATATATAAAAAGAGGGAGCGGAAGACAAGATGGGGAGAGAAGGGGAAGCACACAAACACAACATTTGAGAGCAGGGAGAAGTGAGGGAGGGAGAGGACTTGGGGGGAGGAGGCGTGGGAAGGGGGGGGGGGGGTGGGAGAGGGTGGGCCGGGGGGGGTGGGAGAGGGGGGCCGGGGGGGTGGGAGAGGTATAAAACACAAGGACATCAAGGACTTCCAGGACAGAAGTTGGTATTTCAAAAAAAGTGTAGGATTTGGGGTGAAATTAGCAGGGATAGAAAAGATCAAGGTTTTGGATGGGGGAAGATAAGAGATGGTGGTGAACAGCTGTTTTAAAGACCTGGAGGGTGGAATGGGATTGAAGAGAGTGAGGGAGTTTGTTCCAGAGGCGGGAGTAAAGAGGAATGAAGGAGTGAAGGTGAGCAGAGAGTCTTGATTTTGGCAGTTTAACCATAAGAGGGTTGCATATCAGGATTCATAGTTATTTCATATCAGGATTTAAAGGGGATAAAATAATTAAATGATGAGATCTAGTAAAGCTCAATGTTTTTATATTTGGATTAAGTTACAATTTAAGACAAAAGTGACTCATGCATGCAGAACTGTCATGCCAAGGTGTCCTGTCGGAGAGGTAACGTATAATCGTTAAGTGTAAATATTGGAATGGTTTTTTGGAAACTTTCCCTCCATTTTGTCTTCCAAGAACTCCCATCCCACTCTGCGAGTTAATTTTCATATACAGTGCATTCAGTGCATTCGTGCACATATTCAGTGCATTCGTGCATTCAGTGCGCCAAATAAAAACTGCCGTGCTTTGCTGTGTATCACAGTTCGAGCAGTTGAGTCCCAATTTGAATGAGGTTTGGGGCACAGGTGGTGCATGCGGAGTGCAGTGAGTGCAGCAGGTGGTGCAAGCCAGTGGGTGTTGGCATCTCAGCGAGCAGGAAACTGTGCAGACAGGCCTTTGTGTTGTCGCGTCCGGCACCATGCAGGAATGCAGCTCAGTCCCGTCTTGGCTTTCTCCCCCACTGTCCTCCTTGATCAGCATTCCCATTGTGTTAGCTTACCTTTCCGTGCATGACTAATCCACTCAGCACCTTGGATTTTCATTTCGAGTCACCTCACTGTACTGCTTAAAATAAGTAAACGATTAAAGATCATTTACCCACCCTGTCCATTCCTCCACTGCCGCCCCTTGTGCCCTACTTTGTTATCTCCATCTCAATCCTCCTCCATTTTGCTGATGACTTCCATCACTCCAACCCTGTTCAGGTAGCCAAGATCGAGTATACGCGGAAGAGGAGGTTAAGGATGCGCGAGACGGTGGTGCAAGTGGAGGAACACCTCGCGTGCCAGTGCCGATGTCGTGCGGACGTCACCTGTGCACCACATCAAGGTGAGCAGGAACACCGACGTGGTCTTATTGGCAGAGCGCCCTCATGTGGTACTTGCACCGCAGTCAGGATCACATCTTCAGTTCAGCAACTCTTTCCTGCCTCTCATTATCCATTTACACATCCTCTTACATTGGATTATTTTTCTGCCCGATTCTTCTTCTTCCTCCTCACAGCATTTTAAAATCTAAAGTACCTATTTAAGTTTTGGGGATTAATACATTTTAATAAACGGCAAAATATTTCCATTAAAAAACCAATAAATAGCCTGCAGGTTTACAGTCATTGTGGTCACAACGGTAAGATAAAAAAAAAAACCCTCGCAATTTAACGTGGTGGTGCAGAGGTGGTGCACTTACCTCTGAGCTGCTTATTCTAGGTTTTATTCCAGACTTTACGATAAACTTTGGGTTGGTATTTGCAGGTATGGCATCACAATGTGTGTGCCGTCCGTCATCCTTTACATTGAAGTTAAGCCGGGGGTCCCATCTGCTAGCATAAGTTGGGGGACATTAGGGATCCCACGGTGTCTTCCACCAAGAACAAACGAGTTATTGCCACCACCCTGAATAATGTGCAATGTCTGTCCGAATCACCTTCAGTCCTGGCCAGCCAGTTCATGAAAGACCTTGAGCAAAAGGTTGCCTGGCTGTCAATCTAGAAGGTTGCCCACAAGAATGTAGGAATAATTGGGGCTGTAAAGTAGTAGTAGTATTTTGGTTTTTTAGAAAAGTCAGACTCTTAGAAAACAAGGTTTGAACTGAAATGGTGGAGCAATAAATGGGCACAACCAGCAAAGGAATGAATGAACAGAAAGAAGAGAGAAGAGGGGAGGAAACACCCAAAGCAGCAAGTATGAGAATTAGGTTATGAAGGATTAATGGAAGTAATAAAGATCATGGGTCAGGATGGGTTAGGTAGGTGGTGGTGCACTGGTTGCTTCAATCCCAACTTCGAGGTGGTTCTGTAGATTGGAGCATGAAGAACAAAGGAGTAGAGGTGTGCAGTGAGCCTGGATTTTGGATGTTGAACCAGGAGGAGGTTAGTGGAAAAAGAAAAGTCTTGCATCCTGGAGCTTCTGGGTAGGGTCGGAGGACAGAAGGCAGAGGGAGGTAGACTGGTGAAGAGGCGGAAAAAAAAATCCACCGACCTGCCTGCGATGTGAAAACAACAGGCCCTGTGCTTCGGTCTCAACACAGGAAATTCCAGTAATGTTGAGAGCTGTAGCTTCCACAGGATCCTGAACAACCAGAAGCAAGGCTGTGGTGCGGACAAAGATCAAACGAGTTATTGCGAACGGACAGTTATCAAAGAACGGACAAAGATCTTGTAAATGATGAGTACCTCTAATTTCTCAAGAAAAGACTTTGCCAAAGAGAGACTGTGCAGTCTGCGGCTGGCTTTGAAGACCAACTTTGCGATGTCGTTGGTCTCGAAGAGGCCACAGCTGATAGTGAGGCCTAGAAGTTCAAGAGACTGAACCTCTTCCAGTGGCTGATTGAATGAATATGAATGAATGATCGTTTTAAGGCCATTTTCCCCACTAGAGCGGGGGTTAGCCTTGCGGGCCCCATGACAATCATGGTTCCCTGTTTCAGGCAATGTTTTTATGGTCGGATGCCCTTCCTGACGCCAACCCTTGGTCACGCTCTTACGATGTGCAGGGATACGGTGTACCTATTCTAAATCGGGGTACACACCGTGATCATTCATCCCAGCAAGCTGGTACTCAATTTGCCGACCTTGGAAGGATGACAGGCTGAGTCAACCCCCCTGGTGTTCATTCAGCGATGACCGGGATTCGAACCCAGGATCCTAGGATCCCAAGCCGGCACCCTAACCGCTAAGCCAACACCAGGGTTCCAGTGGCTGACTATGAAAATATATTAGTTTGACGTTCCTTCTGGAGCAACAGGATGAGACGGTGAGCTTTTCCTGGATTAAAGTACATGTTCCACTTATCGGACCAGCATGTAATCAATTCCAAATCTGCAGGAAGTGGCACAGCTGTTGTCTCCCTATCAGTTGGATGGGGTACGATATGACTGTGTGGAGTCATCTGCAAAACGGAAGAGATGGTTTTCCGTAACATCAGAGAGGTCATTTATACAGATGAGGAACAAGACTGAGCTCAACACAGTGCCTTGCGGAACTCCAACCTTCACTGAGAGAGGGTTCCATTAATGGAAACACGTTGACTGTGAGTGGAGTAAGTCAATTATCCAGGAATGAAGTCGGCCTTGAATTCCACAGGCAGACATTTTGGCAAGCAAAGCAGGATGCCAGACTGTGTCGAATGCTGAGATGTGTCCAATGAGACGGTCCTGACTTCTTGATTGCAATTTAGGGCCTCCAAACATTACTGAGAGAGGAGCAGAAACGTGTCGAGTTGTGACCAGAACAAAATCCAAACTGTTGGTTGGTCATCAGGTTGTTTGTAAAATGGGAAAAATTGACATCAGCAGCAGTGATGGAGTCGATGACTTTACTTAAATTTGGAAGTAATCTCACTGGTCTGTAGTTGATAGGATCTTGCACCCTTCTTGTAAACGAGAGTGATGTTTTTGACTTCCTGGTGGCCAAAGGACAGAGTGAAAATGGTCAACAGGGAAGCAAGAATGGCAGAGCAGAATTTGAGAACATGGGCACTGATGCCATCTGGGCCCATTGCCAAAACAGGGTCAAGGCTGGAGAGACCTTTCTCTACTTTCTTCGGTGAGAAGGATACAAAGTTCTCATAGACAGTAGGTAAAGGGGGTAAGATGGGGACAGAACCGAATGGGTTGGGTACATGAGATTTGGAGGCAAACACAGGGTTTACACATTCTGTATTTCTGTCATTTGAGATGAGGGATGGGATGGAGGGAGAGCATACACCGTAGACAGACGTGATGAGGTGCCACCATATGGAATTAACTCGTTGCCCTCGGTCGGGTTAGCTTACCATGCTGAGAAAGCAACCTGCTTGACAGCAACTGCCTCTCTACAGGGTTGTGTACCAGGGCTTAGAGGATGGATAAAAGAGCTACAGCTGGGCCACAAATGAGAAACGAGTGGACGGTATAGCAGGCAGACAAACATTAGATGGTGTACGTAGCCAGAGGTATTCCACAGGGCTTTTATGGGTTAGTGGACATTACATCAACCTATTTTGAAGGAAACAAAGGGGAAATCTACTAATTTTTTTTTTTTGGTATACAAGATCGAGGCTCATGAAAGAGCTAACATTAATCACACAAAAAATCAAACAGACACATAAAACATATAATAAGGGGAGCGGTAGACAAGATGGGGAGAGGGGGAAGGACAACAAACACAACATTTGAGAGAAGGGACATCGGGAGATCTGTGGGAGGGAGAGGGCTTGGGGGTGGGAGAAGTATAAAAGACAAGGACATTGCTAGGACTTCCAGGAAGGAAGTTGGTATTTAAAAAAAGTGGATCTGGGTAAATTGGTGAATGTCTGGTATGTTTGATATGTACATTGTCCCTCATTCTGTCGTTGCATGCATCTCCCTTCC
Source organism: Myxine glutinosa (assembly GCF_964187855.1). NCBI lineage: Eukaryota > Metazoa > Chordata > Myxini > Myxiniformes > Myxinidae > Myxine > Myxine glutinosa. The sequence goes on along the minus strand of NC_136265.1, from coordinate 161,301,565 downwards.
CCATCTCACCCTCCCTCCATTCAGTGTTCAATGCAGCCCAATGCCGATGCATATCACGGCGGAGAGGGAGGCGTCGACGTCCTCGATGCACGGACGAAACATGCATGTCAGGTACAAGTCGCATGTCAGGTACAAGTCTCGCACTATGTGCCAATTGAGTGGACCGTTCGAGGTTGATTTTTAGGATCATTTATCTCGGTTCGACTCCAGGATAAAAGGCTTAGAGTTCACTTGGGAATGGTAAAATTGGATGTTTTTGATTCGAGAGGGTTTGACCTGGACCAGGTGAGTGGTTCAAAATAAAAACGCCTTGCAAGAACAACTCTCTACCAAGTTGAACCAACATGCATTGGTTTTGCTGCAATAAGCACCTGTATTATTACATGGAGTGGAACTAAGAGGAAAATAGGTTACCATTGTTGACTTATAAAAGGCTTCCCTGCTTTAAAGCAAGCTGCTGGCGGTGTGCGGATCCCCCGAGGGCAGCCGATGCTGGCAGCAGCAGCAACAACAGCAACCAGTGGAAATTGTAAAGCAACTAAATGTCTACGTCGCGATTGTTTTGAGTTTCCCTTTCCAAGCGCACGTCGGTTTTTCTCTTCCGTTGCTTTGTGTGTTGTTGTCCATCTCTCGTTGTTTATGGGGCCCTTCGTTTCTTTCCGACCCTTAACTGGGCCACGGTTGATTACCAGTTCTCAAACTTATCAGCAGCCGATTTCATATCCTGAGGAATAACGACTTGAGCACTTAGAAACCAGGTCACTTAATATATACCTTTTCCCAAGTGTAAAGTCATTTGGAATGCCCTCTTGGAACAAGGGAAGGCAATGAGTCAACCACAATGAGTGTACTTCCTCTTGTGCACCCCCGCATGGATTACGTGGGGACGAGATTTGGTGGGGCAGGTAGATTATCTCACCCTTTCGGTCGTTAATGAGCCAACTGGACTTTTACCAACAATGACGTGGCAATTCCTCCTGCGTCGACTTCCTGAAGATTAGAATCCCCATTTTTAATGCTACTGCCATCAGGGGGCTACATCTCTTGCCCTCCCATTCGGCTACCTCCATTTCCCATATAAATCAACTTTAAGCATTAATATATCGGTTAAATGCCTTAAAGTCTTAGTTGATCAATAGATCATGAAACAGCCAGAAAATAGCTCGTTATCGAAAGCTAATTTGGGGAACATTTTTACCCCATCAACAGCTGAGCCTCATTATCCTGGAGTCGAACACCTCCAACATCAAAAGCAGAGGCCCTTTATTCCTGATACATGAAACGCCCTGCAAATCATGCCTGCAGGAAAACAGACTTTTTTGGAATGCTGGTCACATTTTTCCATCCAATCATGTAACTTTGTTTAAAAAGATTGTCCAAGCGAATGCGCATATGTTGAAAGTTTTGTGTTATTCACTCAAGCGGTTGTGCAGAAAACGAATTTAAATACAAATAAAGGGGAAAAGGTGAGGGTCTCGGCTGACTTTCCACAACATGGTCAAGGATGGATGTGGACACGTATTATTAGTTATTAAATTTATTGGTTAATACAGACATTGTGATCTAGCATTTACTCCATCATTAACCTTGTCGATGCAGACGAAGCAAATTATCTTAGTCACGTGACTCTTGATAACACTGGGTTTAGTGTGACATCCATATGCATTGCAATTTCCATCAGTGCCTGGTTTGTAATTTCATTGGAAATACTAGGCCAAAGCCTTGGTGCCTGTTTTGCAGTTTGCTAATGACTGATCTTGACTGTGGTGTATCGTGCAGGCAACCAGAGGAATCAATAAGGCAAAGCATCTCTCCTTCCTAACCCCGATGTGAGGTTGGGAAGGCAGTTCGATCGTTCGTTCATGGTCCTTCCACTTCCTCGCGGTCTCGCTCTGGATAACCATCCATCCTCGTGGGATGGCGAGATGGACTGCTGGATACTGCAAAGATGTTGGGATGTTTTCCTCCACCCAGGACGAGTCATTCCGAGCAGTGCTGGATCACCCCTAACAGATTGGTGTTCATGGCTCTGATTGTGAAGCAAAGTGGTGCTTCGCCGTAGTAGGCGGTGAGGAAAAGGGTTGGTTTGCTTGAGGTTGATGTTTTTATTTCATCAGTGCATACCTCGTATATGTAAACAGGGTGAGGAAGCTCTTATAATGGCATCCATGGTAAATAGGTAGCTCACCTTGCAGCATTCCATGTTTTTAAGTTATAGGTTCAAACCAAAACGACCGTCTTTCAAATCGCTAAATGTTGTCCAAAACTTATTCCCGGAAGATATTTATTTTTTTCATATGTATCAGTTGCAAGAAGCCACAACCAATACTGTTTGCGGGTAAAATACAGTAAATTATTTCCCATAACTTGGTGCTTTGATTGGCTGTGCCATATTGGGATGGCGGCATTAAATCAGAAGGGGTTTGGGGTGGTGGGGGGAGAGTTGCAGTAGTCTGTTTTCTTCTCCAGCCCAAAGGCCACAATTTTCAACTGGATGGCCTAACCAACATAAAGTCCTTTATTTGGAAAGTACTGTGGAGTCTTATGAAGTATGTCAGTCACTTTAATGTACATAGTCTTGGAATATTTTATATATTTTCATTTGTTTGTTACTGCTTTGTGAATAAAGTACGAGCTGTTACGTTGGACTTTGCAGCTTCAGTTTGAGGTTGATCAACCTTTGTCAGCAACAGGTAAGGGGTCCTCGATATATTATGCATGTACAATATATCCGGTGGGATCAGGCATAAATTATACCATATTTGTGTACATGTGTATACAGACTAATCTTTTCGGTCATTTACTGGGACGGGAAGAGCTGTACAACTTTTGCACTGGAAGGATAGCTTAAAGGTACTCACACTCACCTCAAAGCTGTCTAGCCTGGGTTTGAATCCCGACCCAGGTATAAACTGTCATCCCGGTGTTTCATAGGCAATCATTCAATGTGTGTGCCATCTCTCAGATAGATGTTAAACTAGGCATCTCTTCTGGTAAAAGTTAGTTCATAGACGATAAAGATCCCACGGTGTCCTCCATGAAAAGTAGGTGAGCTATAGGTGGCACCATGAACAAATTACAAATTCCTGCTCTCACACCAAGGGGTGTTGCATTGGTTGTACAACTGCATGCACAGTACATGATGCTAACCACAGCAATGTACTGCATGGGGAAAAAATCAAAACCGAATGGCATCGCTGGGATTGGATCTGCTGAGTGGAGGATCTGCTGTCCCCCCTCCCCCATCACGTGACCAGATCCTCAGCTCCGATTGGTGGACGGGTGTGAGGGACATACATACATAAACGGGATGGACAAAGAAACGCTGTTCCAGACGGCATTGCCCTACGGGCTTCGCCCTAAAAATATTGCTGCTGAACCAAGTGACTGATGTCACCAATTTATCGCTAGATCACGCTCGAGATTTCATACTGATCGGATCAAGTGTTCGACTTGTCGATTTATGACGTCATAATGAAAGCACCTATGACATCACTGACGTGTTTTCTCCATGGGGAGTACTTTACAATGAGTCACCTTCCAATTTTTTTCAATGTAGCAGTTTCAGAGATAGAGGTGCAAAGTTTTTCGGTTTTCTGAAGATGACGCTCATACCATGTGACCTATGATGCCATAACTATTTTAAAAATTTGACAGGAGGCACTCCTGTGGTGAAAGATTTGTGCCAATCGGACCAACAGTTGCAGAGAAAACGAATTTTAAAAGGAATAAACCCGCATAATGCCGGCGGACGGGACAAACATACATATGGACAGACAAACGCTGTTCCAGACAGAATTGCGTACGGGCTACCCCGTAATAAACATACAAACAATATAGGAGCCTCAGATTCCAATTGCACTGAATGTATGACAGCTAATGAAACTGTTGTTAGACAACTGAACCCCTTGATGTTTATTGATGTACATGGGGCAGACAAGCTGAAAGATGGAGCAAGTATGTACCAGTGAGTGGCAAGGGATCAATAAACAATTCCAGGTGGGGTTGTTCCATTTGTCCAGCACAAAGCTAAAAACAGGGAAGCATAACCAAAGGGCTGGAAAAAGACCACATCTTTCAACGTGCAAACAAGGAAGAGTTCAGGAATTATGTACAATTATTAAACACGAGTTAGTTGTTTCACAAAACGTTGTTTCCAGTGCAGTAGCATCAAAAAGTTATGGAGTAGAAATAATCACCGGAACATGAGCTTGAAGTGTCGGTGCCACTTGGGGGAGGGACTTGTGAATGGTGGGAGGGGCTTGTGAGAGGAAAGAAAACCTTTTCAATAACAAGTCTTGATCTGTCATTTGGGTTTAGCAAGGCCAGTGATAATACTTAGTCCAAATGCATTTGCAGAATTACAGTGCAGAACCGGCCACAGATGTATGCAACCACATCCGGCCACATCGCAATTGTGCAAAAATCAAAGTGCAAGTCTCAAAGCAAACTCCCGTTCAACTGTGCAAAGTTGGCATGCCGGTTGATTGAATGTGTCACCTTTAGCGAGTTCGAATGAAAAAACAAAAAGCAAGAAGCCGAACTGTTGCAACATTGCTTCGTACTCGGTACACAGACAAGCTATAAGCGTACGGGTGGGTGAGGCGTACCGTTTCCCAGGAGCTCACGAGAAAATGTTACCGAAGCAACAGCATATGGACTATTGGTAAATCGTGAAGGGCCACGTGAGGTGGTAAACCAAATGTAAAAGACGTTTACGCCATGTATCACAAATAAAATATTTTCGATGATATGATGAAGACTGTCGGGATGGTAATTTTGTCTCTAATGTGAAAAATATAAGTACTCTGTCATGTCACAAAACTAGGTTTTGTTCTTGGAGTTTAAACCCAGATCATTGCCATTTAATTAAAGTTGTTTTTTTTCCCGGCTAACCCCTACTCCAAGCACAGCCAGAGCAAGTCCATTGACACGTAGCTTGATATGGACGGAGAAGGCAAGATGGCATCTGTCTCGGCATGTGCCACCATAAACTTTAAAGGACCCGTGTAAAAGCGCAACAAATTCTCCTGGCTCCAGTATCTCTGCTTCACTGACCTTTCAGGACTTGCTTAGCACAGCAGCAGACAAGGGTCAAAGTTCAGATGGCTGAGTACCAGACAGTGGCAAGGCTGGTACAGTGGATGCACCATAAGCAACGTGTATTGGAAGATTCAACCCGGGTTCTGAAAAGGAATAAACAGAAGAGGGGTACACACATGTTAAACTTGGTAGATGGTGGGTAGGGGAGGGGGGGGGGGCGGTAGGTGGGGAGAAGAGAGAGAGATGGAGACATCAAATGGTAGTGGAATAGAGAAAACAAATGTATTAAAATAGAAGGTTGCATACATGGTACAAATCTAGGATTTGATCTCCAGGATGGAAGGATTGTGGTCGAGGATTGCCAGGATTATCTTGTCCATGTACTGCCGTAGATGGAAATTTATATCTTCCAGTTCCTTCAAAGCAGTCATCAGCTGTAGAAAGATCAAATGGAAAAGGAATGCTCTTGCCAACTTTACATTGGAAACAGAGATAACATGGAGATCTCTCCAAAAAATAATAAACAAAACCCCATGGAGACAGTGTTCAAACCTGCATTAAAACAGTCAGTTTTGGACACCTCAAAACCTCGCCAAAGTCTCACCTCGTCACGTGACACCGAGTCTATCTCTGCAGCAAGTGAGTGCGATTTGGCCGCAGCAGAGAAGAGGTTTTTGGCTTCGTGAAGGCTCACGCTGATTATCTGTCCATTTAACTCCTCATTGGAATCTCTTAGCCTGCGGTTATCCTGCCAGGAATGAATGAAAGAATGAATGAAAAGAATAAATGAAAAGAGATAAAAGGTCAGACCAATGCGGATGACTTTACAACCGGTGGTGTGGGTATTTTGGATCGTAAGATCAATGAAGCACCTGCCGCAGCCTTCGCACTTCCTGCTCAAGCTCGCTTTCCCGAGTACGTGCTGTGTACTCCTGCAGGCCGGCTCCGGGTCCGCGCCCACGCCCCCCTCGCTCAACCTCCAGCCTGAACATCTGTAGGTACTCGAGCTGCTTGCGCAAGTCTTCTATCAGCTGTGGAGCAGGATAAAATTAAAAGGAATTTTCAAGTGGCTAGGAATGAAAAAGAATGACAAAAAAGATCAAAGGATGAAGGAAAAAAAACACAAGATGGAAGCAGCAGCTATTTAATTAGGAGTAAAATACTTGTAAGGGAAAATATGTAATGAAGCTGGTTGACCCTGTCAAGAACTAAAGAATAAGAAAAGGATCAAAACGTCGGTGTCTGGTCATACGGGAGAAACCAGAAGCAAGATGATCACATGTGAGATTCAAAACTATCGTGCGATTAAAAGGCATCTGAGTAATCATCCCAAAGAGACTACATGTGATATCAGTTTAAACCACAAGGACGACATACAAAGGCATTTGGGCCACTTGGGATGTCCAACGTAATGCCGATGAAAAAGCTGTCGTGTGTACGTATCCCCTAAAACAGGATTAAACTAGAACGGCACTTGGGAGAGCACATACGTACCTCCGCCTGAACAGTTTAAGTTTGTATCCCACTGATAGGTCTGATCTGGATTCGGACCTGAACCAGAATCTAATCGGCTTGTGCTTGTCACCTAACCAACTCGTCGAACAAATCTCGTCATAACTCATCATAACTTTTTTGAAATATTGTGCTGCATAGCGTTTTTGGCCGTGTCTCTCAATGGTGAAGAATCACTTGAAAAAATTCTCGGATCTGGATCTTCACCAAAATCCAATGAATTCGTTCTTGTCACAAACCCAACCTCTCCACCAAATTTTGTCCAAATCTGTCCACATGTTTTTGAGATATCCTTCTCACAGACAAACAGGCAGACAGAGGTGAAAACATAACCTAAATCCACCTTCGGTGGTGGAGGTAAAAAAACAAAAAACCTCCCCGCCGTTTAGCCCATCATGCCTGTGCCATATTCACACACCGGCACACCCACCGAATTCAGGTAGTCCTAATTACACAGCTAACCTCAAGCAAGGAATGAATAAAGCAGTGAATAAACAGCAGTGAATAAACAGCAGTGGATAAAGACAGATATGCAGGAATTCATCCAGAGTTTCAAAGTTGAAGACAGCCATCAACTTTGGGCAGGAGTCATCTCCTTTATGTTACTCGCTCAGTTGGTCGTGCCGTCCCACTTTGAGCGGCTACCAGTTTACAGACAGTATGGAATTTGCTGTAAATAAAGTCAAAAGTGACAACTACCTTATCTACAGTGCCGTCCCCCTTTGATATACAAACACTAAGGCAGGCAGGGTGGAATGAGTCTTCATTGTTGATTGACTAATTCCGACAGAGGGGAAAAAAAGTTTTTTTTTGTTTTTATCGAAATAACTCTCAACTTTCCCATGTCCTATAGTATTGAAGTAGTTATCTAAGCATAGAAAAAGAAACACCGAGTACATTCTTTACATTCTGGTTCACAGTTAACCTGGTGGAGGAGGTTGCTTCATGTCAGCTGTAGACACAAATGAAAGTCTGAACATGGTCTCATCACTGGAGAGACCACAGTGGAAAATGAGCAAATTCCTCAAAGTGATTCACCAAGAAAACTGCCTTCCACTAAATGGATCGTCTCTTCCTAAAGGGGGAAAAAGTTTCTGCTGCTGCTACTACTACTACTGCAAGTACAAATCACAGTTGCTACCACCACCCGACTGAAGGATGACATCGTTATGAAAACAGGCAATCGGCTAGCGAGCACTATGCAGACACAAAAGTGCTAATTAAATGTCAAAGGTGGAGAAAAAAAACCGTTCTACTGTTCAGTGAGACTCAATATTAAAGTTAATTAAACAAAAGAATTATCAAGTGTCTCACCTCTGAGCTGTCTCTCATGGGTTCAAATCCCGACCCAGCTATAAACCGTCATCCCGGTGTTTCACATGCAGGGTGATTCATCAACGTGTGTGCCGTCCCTCGGATAAATGTTAAACTGGGCGTCCCATCTGCCGGTATTAATTGGTGGACGTTAAAGATCTCATTGCGTCCTTCGCGAACGAAGAGTGGGCGTGTTATCGGCGGCACCATTAACAAATTACAAATTCCTGCCCCAACTATTTAGTCGAGCGTCAGAGGCCTGGCCAGCTGGGGGGGGGGGGGGGTGGGAAACTGGACCAACTAACCAATATTTCCTACATAATGATCATGTGTATGTTAAGGAGTGAGTTAATCATCACCACCACATACCAATAGCCCACTCAACATCAGTACCTCCTGTGTTGCCTCTCTTTCCTTTTGTACTTCATGTCTGTCCCTCTTCATCTTATCTGTGAGTTTCTTACTGAGATCCATCTCGTCTTTAATCCGCAGAGAAAAGTCCTCCAACTTCTCCTGGAGGCGCGTCTTCTCCTGGTGGTTAGCAGGCAAATGTGAAACATCTCTGTACACATCGCCCAAAGCTAAAAATGAGATGCTGTAATTGAGAGGTGGTGTATCGATATATAGGAAAGGTTGTTACTGTGGAGCATGATGTGGGTGTTGCTGGAGAAGAAGAAAATGTCATTAAAAGGGAGGCCTCAAAAACAGCCAAAATGGGTAAAAGTCCATCTTACCTCCTCCAGTTTCTCCACTTGCGCTTTCAGGCGTGGCATTGTCATACGGAACTGTTCATTTTCCTCTTCCAACATGATCAGCCTGCAAAATGAGGACAAGAAGCAGACATTTGAACCCAAAAACATCTGATGTAAAAACTGAAAAACCCACTGGTATAACTTGGTCCCTCCTTGGGATGGAGGACTGAGGAAATTCATAATTGGGTTAGCATTAGATTTAGAAGGGCCGTTTTGACGATTATCATTAAGTCTGATTGTGAAGGCCCCAAGAGCCATCATCAAGGTCTGTGCAGACAGAGGTGGGGAACCCTTCCTACTCCGAGGCCCGTAACAGCTATTATTAAAACTTGATGCGGATATGTGATTTGTTACCAATTTAAACAGCACGTATGCAGATAAGTAATGTAACTAATAATTTTGACGAACTTATGAATGAAGGGCACGGCACTCCGAGTGAACTCTCCGCTTCCTAACGCTCGCCATTATATCAACCATGGCTAATGATAAAATAAATTATTCATTTATTTAATCGTTTTTTAAAATCTCAAACTGTTCAGACTTTTTATGCCTCCGCCGCCAAAGGCATAATATGTTTTCCATCGCCATCTGGCTGTCAGTCGGTCAGTGACAAATTTTTTTATACTGTCATAACTTGTGAACCACTGAAGGGATTTTGACCAAACATGTTCCAAGAGGTGTACAATGATGTAAAGATGAACCGATTCGATTTTGGGTTGAAAAGGTCAAAGGCTGAAGGCTGAAGGTCAAAGGCTGAAGGTCAAGTGCTTGTTGAAAATTATTTTTCAGACCATAACTCGAGTTAAAAGCATCTGATTTTGTCTCTTCATCTGGTCTAGTCTTGTATTTTCTTCTCGTTTCTCTTTCTCGCACGCTCTATCGAGGGACCTTGGATTTTTCATGTGACCTTTTAATTGAAATGAAACTCAGGCTAGACAGTTTAGACGAGTCTGCATGATAACTGCATACCTCCACATTGTCCTACCAGCCTTTCCTACATGATTTTTCATTTGATTTGATGTACTGTGGGACCCGGCTATTCGCAGGGGATACGTTCCTGGAAAAACCGCGAATAGCGAAACCGCAAATAGCGGGGCATTGTTTCAATGGAAAAAGGGGGGATAGGTTCCTGAGTCGTGAAAATCCACGAATAGAGGAACAAACCGCGAATGGCGAGGCAAAATCCACGAATGGTGAGGCAAATCCTGAGAATGTCAGCGATAATCCCACAAATGGCGAGACAAATGCCGCAAATGTCGGCGATAATCCCGCAAATGGCGAGACAAATCCCGCAAATGGCAAGACAAATCCCGCGAATGTCGATGAAAATCTGTGAACGCATGCCGTGCCACTTTCAATTTTTTATTTTTTATTGTATACAAGATAGGTAAAAGGGAGACAGTTAATTGCACTAATAGATACTGTGGAGTTTTTTCATTCGGTACAGTAACTCGCGGGGATGACATGATGACATGCAGCTGGTGGCATATCCCACGGAGCTCTCAATTATAGTGCGGCTAAAACTTGCGGCCGTGAAAGCCATGAAAACGCAAAGCACCCAGCAGTGAATGTAGAAGCAGGTCTCATGGCTTGTAGATGTTTTTTTGCGTATGTCCAGCTGCTTTATGCATGGCTGGTGAAAGATGGTTTTTAAAAATAAATACACTACCTGTATCTCGTGAAGCTCTCAATTATATACTGTATGTAAAGCTAACAGCTCGTGAATTTATTTTTTTTGCACCCATGAAAAACCACAAATTCGCGGAACACGGCCGTGCATAGGGAAAAAAAACAAAAAAAAAAACGCGAATTTGCGGGACACTTTTCCACGAATAGAGAAACAGATCGCATTTTATCACCCGTGAATATGCGGAACCAGTGAATACGCGGAACCCGTGAATAGTAGAACCGCGAATAGCGGGGTAAAACTGTACTCCCCTATGTACTCTTTATATAGCAATAGTGCTGCGAAAACAATTTCTTGGAAACGGTTATACTGGGTGGTTTGCCATTGTCTTCCCAGCATTGTTTGTCCGTGCTCTATCCTTTTAAATGCTGAGCATCCAGCAAGGTCCGTCTTTTTTGTAAGTCTTTGGTACGTCTCAGCCGGAGTTTGAACCACCGACCAATCACACCCAGAGCAAACACTCTAACCATAACATCACCAAGTCTGGGTTCTGACATAATAGCTATGTAAAACACCGAATAAAATATCACCACGCAGGCCGAATCAAAACATGACTCGGGCCGGTGTGGTTCCCCATGCCTAGTCTATACGGTTCACCTGGTGTTCAATAAAGTTAGGTGGTTCATTTGCAAGGTGGTTTGAGAAGAATTCCACAACCACATTGTCAAGAAGGCATTGCACTTCCAATATTACAAGACATGTCAACCCACATCCTGGAAACAATAACGTGGATGTATTGTAAGAGAACCAAATCAGATACGAGTTTGTTTTTGGGTGTCATAGGTCAACACACACCTCGCCGTGAGAGTCTCCACCTCAACAGTACGCTCTCGGCAGAGTCGTGCAACCTGCTCACGATGACGTTTGCTGTCCTCCTCCACACGCTCCTCCGCACGCACCTCCTGATCTTTCAGCTGTTCCTCCAGTGCATGAATCCTTGGGATGAGAAAGGGTGTTACATCACGAGAAAGCAGAAAATCCAATGTGACGCTGAGAAAAAAAATTAATTTCGGATTAATTTCAGCAATTTCCATTTGGTGCAGCTGAAAGGACAACTGAAGGGTAACTCAGAGGAAGAGTGTTATAACCACCTTTAGAGGCCATTTTTCCCCGCAAAGCAGGGGTTGGCCTTTTCCGGGAACCGTGGTTGTTGTTGTTTTTTGGTCCCCTTTTTGAAGCAATGTTTTACGGCCGGATGCCCTTCCTGACGCCAACCCTTTTTGCCGCCTTTAACGACAAACAGGGAATTACCAGCAAGCTGGTACTCAATTAGCCGACCTCGGAAGGATGACAGGCTGAGTCAACCCCCCTGGCGTTAGATTCAGCGATCGACCGGGATTCGAACACCAGGATCCTAGGATCCTAAGCTGGCACCCTGGCCGCTAGCCCAACACCAGGGCCCAACACCATAGATGTTAAAAGAGATGAAAACAGCAGTAGAGAGGATATAGGTTCTAAGTCTCTATAAATCGAGCGAGTCTTGGGAGAATTACCGTGTTTCTCCAAAAGTGTGAATAAAAGCCCAGCTGTCTCTGCAACGACCATGTCGAAGGGGGAATCTGTCATTCCTGCCTGATCTGGGCGACAGTTTGTGTTTGACTGTAAAAATTCCCTTAAGGTCACTTAGGATTGGCAAAGAACCCTTCCCCTATGATGGCCTACGATGAAATTTTTTTTTCCCATCATTATGCTGACGGCCGACCTAGGAGTAGCAAAAATAGCAAAAGGTTAACTGACAGCCAACTGGACGGACAGACATCCGGACATCCGACCAATTTTATAAGTTCATCATCTCTTACAGAATCGAGATGAGATGACCTAATAAAATCACTCGAAGAGCAACCATCGGGGACGCCCCCTCCCCCCCCCCCCCCCAACACGAGTCAGGAGCAACTGCTCCTGGATTTGTCAGGGCAATGTGGTCACGGTCATTGCTGATCGGTCCACATGCAGTGGCTCTTACCCTCTTGTCTCTTCTCTTTCTCGCTAACTCTGTTGTGGCCCTGATTTTGTGAAGGTGGGGGTGTACCGTCCTGGATAAGGGAGATCGATTGGCTGTATCCGTGCCACGGGCTTGTTCAAGAGAACTGTACGGGGCTATACAACAACAAGAACAACTAGTAGAAGACCTACTCTTATAATAGAGAGAGATCACAGATTCTGGTTTTTCTTTTGACACATAATGAAAGTACAATATGAAGTACCCTGTGGAGAACGTGCTAAAACAACCCCCCCCCCCCCTCAACCCCCACCCCAAACTCCCAAACAACAAGAGAATATCTTTTATTTATAGAGTACGAGTCAGCACTGTCTGCAACCAAACAAGGTCATCATGGCACTCAATCTCCCTGTACAGGTCCTTTATCCTGTTGGAAATGAGCGGATGTACCCATCATTGATGGATGTTGAGATGGTATGGGGATTAGATAGGGCAACAGGGCCATAGAACAACAAGATCAACAACCTTCCTGTGATGGAATGGTGCTGGAAGTGCTGCCCACCAGAATGCCACGATATCATCCAACATGGCAAACACTGAGAAAAGTCTACTTTTGACTGGGCAGGGGGGAGTAAAGGGAGGATTTGTAAGTTGATTTTGACAGTGTAAACAGTTGTAAGACATTTTAAATGATGCCTACGGAATTTGATGATACAAGAAGCGGTGAGAGAGAAGAGATAGGAAATGGAAAGAAACACAGAAGGGCAGGAGATTCTCTTCCCATACCTGTGCACCAACTGTAGGTTCTCCTGCTTGAGTCGGCCATGGAGATTGCTTCCCTCTGCAGTCTCCTGCTCCAAAACTGCAACTCTTTGCTCCAGGTAGCTCAACTGATCAACAACAAACAACATACAGCACATGTAAAACAAAGACTTAGCAAAAACTCAGTCCCTCACCATTGAATCTCAAAAGGCTCGACAGGAATTGCTGAAAAAAAGATCCTCAAAACTCCCCTTAAATTACAGTTCTATGGACATCATATGGCAATCCCCAACCAGATATAGCATTTAATACATCATAACAGAAGTTATGGGACAAACTATTTCTTAACACATCGGGACAAACCAAATGATGAAAATTCACCGTAATAAGTACATTCCATGGTACTGTTAGTTGAATCGAAGATTTGTTATATGGGGTCGATACCACCCATTCCCCCTCACAAGCTATCCTCCCGATCAAAAATAAAACCAAACATGTAGAGATACATTCAAAATACACCACCCCCTATACCAAATAAATAAATAACATATCCTCCAGGATGTCAGGCGATGTTGCCATGCAGCACATAGAGACGGTATTGGGAGGGAGAGGTATACAATAATTGATTGATCAATTGCACAATTCAAAAAAAAAAAAAAAAATCATAAAATAATTTCTTAATCAATTGGCTAACGGCATACCTCAACCACCAGTGTTTCATCTGAAGCTGTAACTTTTTGAAAATTAAACTCATTAATCAAAACAAATAAAGAATTAATAGATTAATCAATAAATAATAAATTGATTAATCAATAAATCAAAAATATCCTTTATAGCCACATCACTTGGTCACTGTTGTATTTGAATATCAGATTCCGAGCTCAAAAGGAGACCGAGATATTGTCCAGATGAGAAAAAAAAAAAGGCGTTTAATATAATGAAAATAAATAAGTGATTAAGAAAGAAAATAAATAAGTGGTTAATAATGAAAATAAATATATAATAATGATAAAAGAATCAAATTATTAATCAATTGGCTATTAGTATACCTAAACCACCACTTTCATCTGAATCTGTAACTTAAAAAAAATTGTCATGAATCAAATAATTAATCGATTAATTGATTAATTGATAAATCAAAAATACTCTTTACAGCCAAATCACTTGGTTACTGTCGTGTCCAAATACTAGCTTCCGAATTCAAAAGGTGCCTAAGATAATGCGCAGATGAGAAAGAAAATAAATAAGTGATTAAGAATGAAAATAAATAAGTGATTAAGAATGAAAACAAATAAATTATCGGAAAATAATTAATTGATTAATCAATTGGCTAATAGCATACCTAAGCCACCACCGGTTCATCCAAATATGTAACTTTTTGAAAATTAACCAAGTAATTAATTACCTAATAAAACAATTAATCAATCAGACAAAAATTCCCTTTACAGCCAAATCACTAGGTCACAGTCATTTCCAAATATCAGCTTCCAGCTCAAAGGGTGCCCGAGATATTTCCCAGATGAGAAAGAAAATAAATAAATACATAACAAGTACAGATACATTCAAAGTACACCGCCCCCATGCCAAATAAATAAAAAACATCCTCCAGCGCAGCATTGCCGGGGCGCCTTTGGTGCCCGGCAATACCATCATGCAGCGCATAGAGACTGTATTGGGAGGGAGAGGTGCACAATAATCGATTGATTAATTGCATAATTAAAATCCATAAATAATGATCATAAAATATTTTCTTAATCAATTGGCCAATAGCATACCGAAACCACCTCTCCCTCCCAATAGTGCTTCAGCCGAAGTGCTTCAGCCAATAGTGCTTCAGCCGAAGCGGTAACTTTTTGAAAATTAATTAAATATGTCATTAATCTAAAAAAAAAAATTTTTTATTGATTAATAAATAAATAATTAATCGATTAATTGATTAGTCAATAAATCAAAAATACCCTTTAGTCAAATCACTTGGTCATTGTTGTGTCCAAATATCAGCTTCCTAACTCAAAAGGTTCCTGAGATATTGCCCAGATGAGAAAGAAAATAAATAAATAAATGACTAAATGAAAATAAACAAATAATAATCATAAAAAAAAATTTTTTTTAATCAATTGGCCAATAGCATACATAATCCACCACCATTTCATCCGAATCTGTAACTTAAAAAAAAAAAATTTATCAAGTCATTAATCGAATAATTAGATAATTAATTGATTAATCAATTAATCAAAAATAGCCTTTACAGCCAAATCACTTGGTCTTTGGCATGTCCAAATATCAGCTTCCTAGCTCAAAAGGTGCCTGAGATAATGCCCAGAAGAGAAAGGAAATATATAAGTACTTAATCGATAATAATCAAGTAACTAATCAATTAATTGATTAATCAAAAAACAAAAAAAATAGTTTTTGACAAAGTACTTACTCACTATTGTGCCCAAATTTCAGCTTCCTAGCTCAAATGATGGCCGAGATGTCGCCCGGACAAACAAACAAACAAGAAAACAAGAAAACAAACAACCAGAGTGAAAACCGAGTGCTCCCTTTCAGCGTGCGTCATTGCCGAGCCCCCTTCGGTGCCCGGCAATGACGTTATGCAGCGCCTAGAGATGGCATAGGAAAGGAGCGTTGTACAATACATCGGTAATAATAAAGTAATTATTCAATCAATGGATTAATCGGGATTTAAAAAAAAGTTTTTGCTTGTTTATTGTGCCCAAATTTCAGCTTCTGAGCTCAAAGGATGGCTGAGATATCGCCCAGCCAAACAAACAAGAAAACGAGAAAATTAACGGAGTGAAAACTGAGTACTCCTTTTCGGCGAGCGTCATCGCCGGGTCCCCTTTGGTGCCCGGCGATGACGTCATGCAGCGCCTGGAGATGGAATAGGAAAGGAGTGGCATACGATAATCTGAACAAAAACAATTGGTATCCATCCTGGAAGGATTGGGTCCCAAAATAGAGATGATGAGGGAGTGAAAGGCACCTTATCTGCAATGTCAGGCTGTGTGAACTCCGACAAACCGGGGAAAATCTCTTCTGTACTTTCAGAACGACTGCTCAGGTTACTTGTATGCAGCAATTGTCTGTGCACACACACACACACACACACACACACACACACACACACACACACACACACACACACACACACACACACACACACACACACACACACACACACACACACACACACACACACACACACACACACACACACACACACACACACACACACACACACACACCGTAAACACAAACCTCTACCCACTTAAAGATTAAATATGGTATTCTTGTTTTACAACGGATGAACATCAATACTTCATGCAATCAGTTGTCACGTGTTCATGAATGACCAACATCCAAAAAGACCATTTGCAATTACCAGATGGCATTATAAAGGTTAATCAACACATATATTCAATAATGAGGTTCATAATGTGGGAAACTGTGGACACTAGGGCCTGCTCCCCTAAGACTTTTTATTTACAGTAAAACGATTGTGATGATAATTCTATCATTTGAAATACAAAGCTGGAAAAGGGCTGAATGCATTCACTTAATAATAATAATAAAGGAGTCTTATATAGCCCCATCAAGCAGAGTAAACGACCCTCATGGCACTTTACATTATCATGCGAACGGACACACACCGCGCACACACACACACAAACATACACACACACACAGACACACCTTCACTCTTGCCCTATTCCTCTCCCTCCCCATTCAAAACCCACAGATGTGTACTCCCCTCCTCCTCCCCTCCCTCCCCCGTACATGTACACAGACATACTCTCGATCTCCGTCCCACCTCAAACCAAAGGGAAAACAGGACTTAGACTTTGAAAGACTTGTGAAACAGATCGGTTTTGAGGGAGGTTTTAAAGGCAGGAAGAGAGTCAACATGTCGAACAGAGGAAGGCAAGTCATTCCAGAGCAGAGGTGCAAGTAGGTGATAAATGTTGCTTCTGGGACACCTCCGTTTAACATGGGAAATCCCTATCTAATGTCATTTACCCCCTTGTCTTTAAAAAAAATCATAAACACCTCTATTTCTCCCTCTATGAACCTATAATCTTTCTCACCTTATGAACCTATAATCCTTCTCGCCTTATGAACCTATAATCCTTCTCACCTTATGAACCTATGATCCTTCTCGCCGTATGAACCTATGATTTTCTTCCTTTATGAACCTATAAATCCTTCTAGCCTTATGAACCTATGATCATTCTCACTTCCATGTAAATTTCCCTCTCACCATCACTTTTCTTCATTTCCCCTTAACACCTCTATTCCTGACCCCCTTGGTCTTATGGGCCTTTTACTCTTACTATCAATGATCATTGTTGTTCATTGATCATTGATTATGTTCGGGTCCTGTGCCACACACTTTTTGTTAAGCTCTGCGCCACTTTTTGCTAAGCTCCGCCCACTTTTTGTTAATCCCGCCCCCTTTTGGTAGGCCCCGCCCACTTTTTGGTAGGCCCGCCCACTTTTTACTAAAGCCCACCCACTTTATAAACTCTCCAGCATTACATTATTTTTAGTTAAGACATTACATCATTTTCTGTTGAAACATTACATCATTTTCTGTTGAAACATTACATCATTTTCTGTTGAAACATTACATCATTTTCTGTTGAAACATTACATCATTTTCTGTTGAAACATTACATCATTTTCTGTTGAGACATTACATCATTTCCAGTTAAGACATGCCCAGACTTGCCCACACTTGCCCAAGGGAATTTCCACAGGAAATGACACACCCAGTCTTTCTTATAAAAGGCACTAACCACACAGGCCTTTTCAAACACACTTTCTGCTTCACTTGAGAATGGACTACTATGCTGAAAAGGAGTTGGATAACTTTGACATTCCTTGGAGTCCTACTACCTGTGTGGAGCTCAACCTTCAGATTGATGAACTGGACTCGAACCTCTTATCAATGGAGGTAAGTTTATTTTTATTTTTATTTTTATTTTTTAAATTTTTTTTAGATAAGACTCGTGCAAGAGTCAGCAAAGTTTCTTTTAATATTCATAGAGCTTGATTTATATAAATAATAATATTGTATTAAATTAATACGTTGTTATTTTCTCTCACAGGAAATTGTATCTGAGATACAAAATGAAAATACCACTTTTGCCACAACCTGGGGTGAAATGATGATTGATTTGTTTGAAGACCTTTTGAACAACCAAGACCCACAGAACGAGTTCTACCTTGATGACCCAGCCAAAGAGTTATACCTTGGAGACTCACTAAATTTGGGAAAAACAAATTATGAGGTCTGCCTAGATGGTTCTAACTGTGGAGCCTACCTTGGAGACTCACTAAATTTGGGAAAAACAAATTATGAGGTCTGCCTAGATGGTTCTAACTGTGGAGCCTACCTTGGAGACTCACTAAATTTCATAAAATTAGGAAAAGAGTTTTACCTTGGAGACTTTGAAAACTGGTTTCGTTTTGGAGATTCTAGCTGTGTGGAGCTAAACCTTCACCTTGATAAACTCGATTCAAATTTCTCATCAATGAAGGTAATATTTTATTTTAATATACATATAATAATTGTGTATTAAATGTAAAAAATAATTAATTAATACGTTGTTATTTTCTCTCACAGGAAATTGTATCTGAGATTCAAAATGAAAATACCACTTTTGCCACAACCTGGGGTGAAATGATCGATTTGTTTAAAGACCTTTTGAGCAACCATGACCAAGAGAACGAGTTTTACCTTGATAATCCAACGAAAGAGTTTTACCTTGGAGGCTCTTTGGATTCTAAAGCAATGAACAATGTTCTTTCTTTAATGACGTTTGATTTAAGGTAAGTTCAGTTGATTAATAATCAATTAAAGTATATGTTATTTCATTCAATATTAGATAAGTAATATATTTCTTTTTTTTACATGTATTTCAGCAATATCAAGAAAGTTCGGGGAAGAAGATGCTGGAAAATACTTTCTTCCCATTTCTACTTTTTCCAACTTGAAAGCCTTGAAAGACAGAATTGGAGGAAGAGGAAAAAAATATATATTGAAATACGTATTAAAAAACATTTTAAAAAAATATTGAAATACGTATTTAAAAAAAGAAAAGGAAAAAAAGATTATGCTAGGGTTAGGGTTGGGATTTTGAATGTGAGGGTTAGGGATGGGTTGGGTAAGGGATGGGGATGGGTTAGGGATTGGGTTGGGTTAGGGTTCTGGATGTGAGGTGAATTTTTGAATGAATGTCAAACCTCACAGACTCATTTATCTTATATTATCATTGAATTGTTTTAAAAAAGTTGGGAAAAGATAAATAGAATTGGAAGGTCATACAAAGAGATGGAGTTAAGAACTTTTTTTAATGGTTGATGTAATGGATTCAGTTGTTTTGACTAACAAATTTGGTGTTTTAATGTGGGGGTTGGGTTAGGGTTTGTACATTATTATGACCCACTCACACACACACAAAAGTTAAGCCCCAACTAAAAAGTTGTGGGATTCTGTGTTTGGGGTTCACAGATTTAAAAACATATCCCCATGATACACACAAAAGTTAAGCCCCAACTAAAAAGTTGTGGGATTCTGTGTTTGGGGTTTACAGATTTAAAAACGTATCCCCATGATACACACAAAAGTTAAGCCCCAACTAAAAAGTTGTGGGATTCTGTGTTTGGGGTTCACAGATTTAAAAACGTATCCCCGTTATACACACAAAAGTTAAGCCCCAACTAAAAAGTTGTGGGATTCTGTGTTTGGGGTTCACAGATTTAAAAACGTATCCCCATTATACACACAAAAGTTAAGCCCCAACTAAAAAGTTGTGGGATTCTGTGTTTGGGGTTCACAGATTTAAAAACGTATCCCCATTACATTTTTTAATTAATTTATTATTTTCAAGGGTTATCAGCTTTGTTTTTTGTAATTCCTGTGAATAAAATGACCCTAAGATTTCTTCTCCATTTAAATCATATAATTTGTAGGTCCAAGGGACTGTATCCATTACATCAACGATTTTAAATAATTCATTAGTCCATTTTTTTGTATAACCTTTCTCAAAATGGCTTTTCCATCTGTATATTCTTACAATATCACCAACTTTGAACTTCGGTTTTCTCAAATTAATCTCCTTTTCATATTTTAATTTTGTAAATGATTCTGATGGTTTTGATTTTGTTGATGAATGAACGGTATTATTGGAATTATCTACAATACCCTGAATTAAATACACCCATTTTTGAGAACCGAGTGGTGTGAATTTTTTATATAGCCTCTCTTTCAAAGTACGATTAAAACGCTCAATAACAACTGCTTTTCCTTCATTAAAGGTGCTGTATAATTTAATACCCTCCCCCTTAAGAAATTTCATAAATATTTTGTTATAGAACTCTGTTCCCTCATCGGTCCACAGTTTCTTTGGTTTTCTTTTATCCCTATCAAATATTAGCTTAAAGGATAACATTAAAGTATCACCCTTTTTATTTTTTAAAGGGACAACCCAGGCAAATCTACTCCTCAAATCAATAACGGTTAAAGCATACCTGTATCCCCTGTCATTATTCAATTCAATTAAATCAGCGGACCATATGTAGTCAGTGTCTTTGGAATAAACCTTCCTTCTTTTAAACTTGGTGATTATAGGTTTGTGTAATTCTTCAGCCAAAAGCTCCTCAGTCTTGATGACATCATTAGAGCCTAATAGTTTTTTGAGGGTGAATAACCAAGACCAAGTTTCAATTTAGCATTTATCAAATTTCTCACAATAAACCTATCAACTTTCTCTCTCAACGTTGGATTTTGTATCAAAGACAAATTATACAACATTTCTCTGTCGGCTTTATGTTTTTCAGTCAACGTAGTGGTTTTCCCATAAGCAATATCATGCTTCATACACACTTCGTCAACCCTATTTGTAGGTTTAGACCAAGGTTTAGGATTGTCAGCCTCATCTAATCTTTTATCCAAGTTTGTTCCTGGGCCACAGAAAGAATACCCTGGAAGGTGTAATTCCCCTGGAATTCCAGTTGTTGTAAATTTGCTACCTGACAAAAACTTTTGTATGTCTCCTCCACTTTTAGGAGAGATGAATTGACACTTTTTAGAGCCACACACTTGACATATTCCTTTTTGATAAACTCTATTATTTTTAGCTTTAACATGAGATATTTTTAGATTTAGTTTTCTTTTTACATTTGAGACAATAACTCATATTTATTTATGAGAAAAAGTCCTACATAGTGCCAAAACCTTTTTGGTTTTCAACATATACATTTCTATCTTGATTTTTAAAACATAAAGAATCCTTAGAAATGGCTTCACTCTCTCCTCCATTTATTTACAAATAAAACTAACTAAAGTCAATAACACCAACATCATCAACTATATGTTGTATATCTGCTCTCTGAATTCATTATAGCAAATTAAAAAACCAATATGTTCGTAAGAGTCATTAATTCTTTATTTTCCTCTTCAGTGAGTTGATATTTATTTATTTGCCGTAATACCTTCAATCTTTCATTAATCTCAGGAATGGTCATATTTTTATATTTTTCCACCCTCTCTCTTTCCTCCCTCTCCTCCTTCTCCTTCTCCTCCTTCTCCTTTTTCTCCCTTTCATCCTTCTCCTTTTTCTCCCTCTCCTCCTTCTCCTTTTTCTCCCTTTCCTCCTTCTTCTCTCTTTCCTCCTCCTCTTCTTCAACTCCTTCCTCATCCCTTGCTACCCTTGAGCTTGAGCCCCAAAGAATATTATACATATACTCATCTGGATTTTGAGATATTCTTGTATCTATAATTATTTTTCTCATAATAGGATACCAATAAGATTTGTTGACGATTTCTAAAAGAGTTTTATATTTCATAACTTTGAGAAGTTCATTTTTATTTAATATTTTAAACAAGTCTCTATTTGTGGGTTTAACAATATCAGTATAAGGCCAGTTTTTAATGACAAAATTCCCATGTATATGCTCCACATCATAAGGTATGTAATACCGAGCACCCTTTTCTTGTAGGTATCCTTGAATACAAAAATTATAATTCTCTTGTAGTCTTCTTCCTGCCATTTATGTATCAGAAATATATGTGAGATTAATATTATGACAGGTAATACCACCCCATATTCCCACTACCAAATCGGTTTGTATTCCTTGGCTTTCTATCCTTATCTCATGACCTTCCTTCTTTGTCATGCTAACCATCGCTATACTATCATATATTTTTCTTTTCTTAAAACCATGTATTTGTTGTTTACTAATTGTACTTCCACATAAATCCTTATCCTCGCCAAGCGGATAATATTCTTCTTTACGAGACTGATTCAAATCATGTAGGTCTTCCAAGTTTATTGAAAAATACCAATTATACCCTAAATCAGGCATATCATACCCCCATTTATTGATTCGCATATTAACTATATGTCCTTCTTTATAAAATTCAATTGTAAGCAGATAGTTAAATTGAATGAGGAAAGGTGTATGGTCAGTATAACCAGGTGTTGTGGTTGTAAATTTTACTTGTTTAACAAAACGTGCTGTTTTATTTAAAAATATATCTTGTGATAAATCACTGAATCTAATTAAGTCATTCGCATCTGTAGGGTTTGGATAATTGATTAATTTATAAGTATTCTTCATATTAATATTTTTACTTATACTATATTTTTGTCGTTCAGCCTGTGCCTTTGTATAATAATTTGATAAATCAATATCCTGAGAGGATTTTCCAAAGATAGAACCATCTTTTCCAACATAAGTCATTTATATTAGATTAAAAATGATATCATAAAAATTTTCATTATTGTTGAGTTGAAATAATACATATAAACATAATTGACCACAACATTTAGAATTAATTTCTTGAACTTGAAATGTTTGATAAACACCATTCTGTAAGAATTGTATTACTTCAACAGGCGGTGGCATACCATAACTATCAAAATAATATTTATCCTGACTATTATGAATACAAACCCAATGAGAACCATTCTGTGTGTCTAAATTCATAATAATATTCATTGTATTCTTGGACAACTTTTTTTAATTCATCTCTCATACAAATAACCACATTATCAATTTTTAGTTTTTTACAATATTTAGTAAGTTCTATATTTGACGTTGTATTCTTTCCAAATTGTTTAAACCATTTATCCATTTATTTATGAGAAAGATATAACCCATTACCCCTTTTAGTTAGTTTAACACCCGCTTGAGCGATAGAAGAAAGCATATCTCCAACTAACAATCTAGCTTTATCAGGTAGACTTTCAAGTTTTTGAGCAAAATCTACAATTACACCACTTCCACTAATTTGTTTCTCCAACTCCTTGTTATGTCTTTCCAATTATTTTTGAGCTTTTAGTTGTGCCTTCCTTTCGTTAGCAGTTTTTATCGCTGCTGAAATACCACCAGTCAATGCTCCCGCCGCACTTAAACCAGCAAATAAAGGAATTAGAAATGGGAGAAATCCTCCTCTTGACTCGTCTATTGAATATTTCTTTAACATAGGTTTTGTCATTTTAATTTTAAGTGATCCAGCATCATTTAGTGTTTTCACCTGCTCTCTTGTGAGTAAAACATCAATTCTTACTGCTCCTTTTCTTTGAAATGTATTAACATTAATAATACAAGGCTTTTGATTTTGAATACAAGATGTTAATTTATCAAGATTGATTTGATTAACATATACCCCTACCATTTATTTATGAGAAAAAACCTATGTGATATTAATCATAACACCATTATCTGTATTAATCTGTAATTCTGTTTCCTCCAAAAGCAAACAATAAGCATCAACTTCTTCATTCTCTCCTCTTTCAATGTATAGAGAAGTATCCACTCTATTAGACTTTATAGTTTCCTTTTGAGAACTCAGGTCAATTGCGTAGATTGTATAAAGTTTTTGAAACGCAACCATATCCAAAATAGGTTCATTATTACCGTTGCTTTCACACACTTTTGGTAAGACTTGTAGGCTTCCGCATAATCATTTTTTTCCCAATCAATTTCCAATCTATCTCGCGGATAAAATGTTCCATCAAGAGAAACCCGAAGTTGTTTCACCTTAGCATTATCACTCAGCGCATTATTCTTATCAGTACCCTCCTCTCCATCTGGTTTCTTAAAAATGAGCCATAGGTATCGTGGCTTTCCTTCAAGAACACCCAAATTCCAAGTGTAGGTAGTGTGTTCCAGTTTAACGTGTTGACATCTTCTTTTAAGGTATGATACATTTAGCGGTTTCTTTGAGTTAAGTCTTCTATTTAACATCTCTTCCGTTTTAAGATTAGGAGTATATTCACTAATATACCAACACAAATCATTAATAACAAATTTATTATTGTCGCCAAAAGCATTTTCAGCCCCAAAAAGCAACCTATTTACATTATCATTCCTTTGTAGTTGAAATCTAATTTTAAGACCATACAAAACTTTATCATAATCACAAAATCCAAATATACCTTTCAGAGGTACTGCTACCGTAAAACTATTCTCTGCTTTTGTATCATCATTATACATTGACTTCCTTTGACTATAACCAGGGTCAGCATTTGTTCCCGTTGACATATCAGGAATAAAACCTTCAACAGCTCCCTTACCCATTCTATCACTAAACGAATATAGTGTAAATTTCATCATTTCAGATATAGCAGAGACATAATCAACCGCTTCAACCTCTTGTGTTCCAATATACAGGCGGACACTATCAAACATTTTCCAGAAGAAATCATTTACGAGTGTAGCATTAGTATTATTCGCAGCCTTAGTGAATTTAAATTTACACAGCAAGAAACTATCAGCTATATTCAAGTAAGTTTGTTGATTATTTATTTCAAAACTTTTTGTTCCGTTTGAATTCCAGTCTGTTCCTGTTATAGCATTTACCTTAAAATAGTCTTCCTTTTTAGTAGAGTTTGAAATGATAATCGTATCATCCAAATCATAGATACTATCAATCGCTTCCATACTTGTATTTATATAGCATTAAAATCGTTGAAACCCTGACCCAAGTATTTTAATGATTTTTTGTCGTTCTTGTGAAGATAGTTGAGTTTTGCCTTTTTTAATTTCTTTGATTGCTTGTAATTTATGAGACTCCTTTTGAGCATCTTTTATACTCTTTATAGCACCCGCAACTGAGCCCACGGCTGAAGCAGTTGAACCAATTAGGTCTTTATGTTTAAGGATGGTTGAACCAATACCCATTAGAGTATCAATTATCCCATCTCCTTTATTTCTAAATTGATGTCCCACACCCCGTTGTCTCTTTGGTTTATAGTATCCTCTCCCAAGAAACATACCTTCACCCTTATAGTATGGTGAAAGGAACATCCCATCCCCTGTAATTATTTTATATTTTCCCAACTCGTGTTTTCTCACAATAACCATTATTTATTTATTGAAAAACTTCACGTAGGTGAATTCTGATGGATATAATTTCATCATTAAAGGATATCATACTTGGTCGGTTATCTTGGTCGGTTATCTTGGTCGGTCGGTTATCGGTTATCTTGGATTATCTTGGTCGGTTATCCTAAAATTTACTCTGTATATGGTTTTTCCTGACACAGGTAAATAGACAAGATTTTTTGGTTCCATATTAAATTTATAACCAATCGGGGTTGAGTATGCGCTGAATGAAAATATTGTATTTGTTCTTATTCCATCGTTATAAGCACCATCAATCAAATCACAATGAATTAATACTGAATTTATACCGGAGGATATTTGAATGACATTATCACTGTAAGACGTCCCGTTAGTTTCAATCTTTTTAGAAGAGAACCCCAATAGCTCTCTGAACGAATTTTCAATCGTGAAATCAACTTTATAATTATTTTTAAGTTTAATAGTTGATTTTGAAGTGTGTTTTTGAATATCTATTACAATATTTTTTGGTTCATCACCTTTTTCTTTCATAAGGCGAGAGACTTCTGAAGATATTTGAGAAATCTCGTAAGCACCGGGTGAAACGGTTATAGTTTTATATCCACTTCCTGGATTATAACTAAACTTGTTGTTTTTCTCTGTGATATTAAAAAGGGTATTGTAAGTCTCCATTGACAACAAAGATGCCTCATATTCTTTTTTGGGGTCAAGTTGTAGTGGGTAAGGGAATGAAGCTGTGTAATCACTCGTTGTGAAATTAAAACTAAGAATTGTGCTTCTCATCTTATTTAATATCTAATAAAATATCTTTGTATTGACATTTATTAATTATTTTCATATTCATCAACTGATCTAAAATGGCGGATGCTTCATTAAAACAATTGTTGTTTCCAGCCTTCTTACTACCTAACAACAATAATAACCTATTAACTAATTGTGATGGGT
The DNA here is from genome assembly GCF_964187855.1 of Myxine glutinosa. NCBI lineage: Eukaryota > Metazoa > Chordata > Myxini > Myxiniformes > Myxinidae > Myxine > Myxine glutinosa. The sequence goes on along the minus strand of NC_136265.1, from coordinate 161,275,230 downwards.
CATTTGGAAGAAAACTAACACCCGAACCAAGCTTACTTAAAGCATCAATAATATGTTTCTCCTTCTCATTCTTCTTACTTTTACCAGCAACAGAAACTCCATAATCAAGTGCGTTTAGCAACTCAATATACTCTCTATCTTCCTCTCTTTCCATTTCAAGCGGTTCATCAAAATAAGGTGAATTAGAATGTCCATCTTTTGTTAGAAGAAACATTAATCTTGGGGTTAATTCAACATTTGGTTGGTCAGAACTTAAGAACACCAATTTATCATTAAATATCAATAACTTTTCTTTCACAAGATGGAACTGTGCTGGTTCTTCTGTTGGAATGAGACCTGCTCTGGTTTTTGAACCCTTCAAATATTCATTGTTTTGAAGAGCTTCTACAATATAATTGGAAAGTTTATTTACCTTCTCAAGATGCCGAAATAATCCTTCATCATCATATTCTAATTCTCCAAGTTCTTGCTCTGTCATTTGACTAAAATCTTTGAGCATTTGAAATTTTTTTGGAGTAAATTCTACCGTGGGAACTGTAGGTGAAATCGTTTGTTGAGTTTTTAAAAGTGGTTTAAAAAATTTCTCTTGTTTTCTTTCAAAGGCTTCTTCACCAGTTAGTTTCTGTCTCCTTTTCTTCTTTATGTCTTCCTGTTGCTTTACAACTTTTGAAACCAACTCTTGATGTTCTTTAAACTTTCTTACTCTTTCTTCGGTATTCATTTTCTGTATTTATTTATTGAAAAATATCATTTAGTATCTCATCTTGTTTCACAACAATATATTTATATTTTCAGATCGTGTGTTTCATATTATTTTCAAATTCCTTCTTACTACGTAATGTAGAACAATTATCTCTCCAAAAATTATTTGTATCTATTGAATTTAACTTAAATAAAATAAAAGTATTAGCATTGTTTCTTATTGAGCGCCGAGGGAGTTGAAAATATGACTGACTAAGATAAATACAATTACAAGAAGAATGTCTCCCTCTTGTATAGTAGCTATCCATTACTGTTTGGTTTCTCTCATTAACACAATCATCAAAGATAACGAGGTTCTTTTTTGATTTATCTAAATCTTGAGGTGAAGGTATATCATCCGTATTATCACTGAGAATACAAGTTATGGGTTTTGGTTTTGATTTTGATTTCTGTGTATCACAAAATAATTGTATTATATCATCAATATTATAATCATTTAGTTTGTTTTGAAGTTTAAATAAACCGATAATGTCTTCCTTTTTAAGACCCGCATTAAAACCCTGTGAGAGTAGTTGATACTCAGGTTGAAAACTTGACTTTGTAAAAATTATTAAATTATCATAATCTAAAAAATTAGGACTAAGGAGCATCTTTAAAAGTAAACAGGTTTTTCCACATCCGCTTGAACCGACTATTAGACATCTCAATGAATTTGGAAGATTTTTATGGTTATTAAATTTTATCTTATTTTCCCAAACGGGTAAAAAATCATTCATTTATATATTTGGAAAACAAGTCATCTAACTTTTTTTGAGTTTTTTGAGAAACTCTATATTTTATCCTGAGTTCAGGTTTAATTTCAAAATAATCCATTATTTTGTTTATATAGTATCTTGTATTAACATTTCCATTAAAATTATTTTGAATAATAAATATCATTAAACCCTTATACATTTCCTCAATACAAATAGTCTCTTCCCTTGTAAGAAATGGTGTATTATCACCATAATACTTAACATTCATCTCTCTTATTAATCTTGTAAAGTAATTCATGTTTGGTTCTAATTTAAAAGAGTTATATATTTTTCTATATTTTTTATTATCATTAATTAGAAGATAATCACAGAAAATACATTGTTTATATGCTTCTGATTCTGTATTAAGCCCCACTCTACCACAAGCCGGACAATTCTCTAATTTATCATATGGAGAGTCTGGAAATTCTAAATATCCTTCAGAATTTATCATATTTATAAAGTAAAATTATACTTAAAACAAAGTGCCTTTTTTAGAGGCTTTTTTAAAGATGAAACTGTGCTTAAAGTAAAACACCTTTGAGCTTTTCAACTCGTTTTATGTATATAACTTTACTTAAACTAAACGCAAATTTATTAGCTAATAAATACAATGTTTCAAAACACAAAAGACAAATTTCAATCAATCTCTACTTCGGTGGAAGATATAGAAAAATATGTCAAAGATGTTAAATTGAACAAAGATAAATATGGAAATTTTTGGATTAAACCCATAATGGAGAATAACATGTGTCCTTTTATTAAATTTACGGGACAAGCTATGTTAATTAATAACTCTATTAAAGTAAATTTGACAAAAGTTTCTCCACTACTACTAACAATTTACTCAAAGCTTGAAAAGGTCATTGATAAAGAAGCTTTGAAAATGAATGATAAGACCATCAACGATTCTAGAGGAAACATTTGTATATTCTTTAATAGACCCAAAGATGTGGGTGAAATTAATAATATGAATATTAGTGGTGAACTATCATTCCGTACTCTGATTTATTAGAGATTATTTGAAAATAACATTTAATGTAAAAAATATTGTAGTTATTAGTTCTAATGAAAGAAAATATATAGATATTGATGGAAGTTTAATGGTATGTAAATGAGTGATATTAACAGTCAATACTCTGAGAGTTATTATACTGAGAGTCTAGGATCTGAAGATAGTTATGATACTAATAGTTTGTGTTCAAATGATAGTTATGAGAGTAGCTTTATTGATGACTCAGATAGTGAAATTGAAATTGATGAACTAGAGTATCTAAACTTTCTGGCTAATACATAGACGCTTTACTTTAAGTAAAGTTATATACATAAAACGAGTTGAAAAGCTCAAAGGTGTTTTACTTTAAGTAAAGTTATATACATAAAACGAGTTGAAAAGCTCAAAGGTGTTTTACTTTAAGTAAAGTTATATACATAAAACGAGTTGAAAAGCTCAAAGGTGTTTTACTTTAAGTAAAGTTATATACATAAAACGAGTTGAAAAGCTCAAAGGTGTTTTACTTTAAGTAAAGTTATATACATAAAACGAGTTGAAAAGCTCAAAGGTAAACGTTTTACTTTAAGCACAGTTTCATCTTTTAAAAAGCCTCTAAAAAAGGCACTTTGTTTTAAGTATAATTTTACTATATAAATAAATATGATCAAAGCAACGTATTGCGATGTTTGTGAACAAGAATATAAACAATACAAAAGACACCTTAAAACTAACAAACACACATTTAATCTACTTCACCTACTATCTCCTATTCAGAAGGAAACAAAACACTGTTCTGCATGTAATAAAAATATCCTCAAGAAAGGCTTCGAAATACATCTTAAAACAATTCTACATTTATCAAATTTTATCACAACTAAAAACTCTGATGGCGCATTCAAAGGACATATTAAAATAAGAGTCTTTAACTTCAAACCTCCTGAACCAGAGTCTATAGTTGATGCTGTAGAAATAGTTAAACCTGCTGTTCAAACGTTGATTGAAAAAACACTAAAAGAAATGAAACCACTTAAATTTTATATGGGAGTAAAAGATCCAAAAGAATCATACACAAATAAATATCAAAAACATACTCCTTGCGGTTTTTGTTATTATATCAAATCATCCGTTGGTGATAAATATAACAAGTTAGAGGAGTATAGAGGCTCAAATACCCCAGAGGAGTTTGTGAAACGACTAGAAAAAGACTGTGTCCGATTAACCAAGATAATGAGAGAAACGAATAAACCAATGTCCTTGACGAGTGAACAGAAAAGGGAATTTAGAAAAAACAATGTTTGTCATATTTGTGAGGAAAAAATTGGTGAAGGTCTAAAGGTTAGAGATCATTGTCATCTCACTGGTAAATATAGAGGTCCAGCTCATCAAAGTTGTAATATTAATTATATCAACTCCCCTCTTTCATTCCTGTCTTTCTTCATAACAATGCTCATTATGATACGCATCTATTTATTAATGAACTTTCAAAGACATCTGGACACATTTCAACAATTCCTAACACAGATCAGAAATACATTTCATTCACAAAAACAATTCACACATCTCCTATTACTCATATCAGATTTCTTGATACATTTAAATTCATGGCAAGTCCATTGGCTAACTTGGTTCAAAATCTAAAAGAGTTTCCATGTCTTTCAGAGTATTTTTCAGATAAAGATTTTCTAACACAAAAGGGAATTTACCCCTATGACTATATGGACTCATTTGAGAGATTCAATGAAACACAACTTCCTTTAAAAGAAAATTTCGATAACAAATTAAACAACAGTCATATATCTGATAAAGATTATGTACACGCACAAAATGTTTGGGAAAAATATAACATCAAGAATCTTGGTGAGTATCACGATTTGTATCTCAAAACTGATGTGCTTTTATTGGCCGATGTATTTGAAGCCTTTAGATCTGTTTGTCGCACTGGATATGGATTGGATCCTGCTCACTACTACACAGCACCTGGATTGGCTTGGAGCGCGATGTTGAAAATGACAAAACAAGATTTGGATTTGCTAACCGATGTCGATATGCTTTTGATGATTGAAAAGGCAAAAAGAGGTGGAATTTCACAAGTATGCTCGAGCAGATACGCAAAAGCAAATAACAAATATCTTCCAAATTATGATTCAACGAAAGAGAGTTCTTACTTGATGTACTATGACGCAAACAACTTGTATGGCTGGCTGGGCAATGTCTCAAGCTCTTCCTTATGGGAGACTAAGATGGGTAAAGGAAAAAGACTACACAAAGGTTTTACAAGATGTATGTATCTCTACACAAAAAGAATTGGATGATTCAAAGGTTGGTTATTATTTTGAGGTCGATTTAAAATATCCTGAAGAACTTCATATCAAACATAAAGATCTTCCATTTGCTTGTGAGAAAGAAAGTCCAAAGAAAGAATGGTTGAGTGATTATCAACGATCGTTTGATATAGGTGAATCAACAGAAAAATTACTTACTACATTATATAACAAGAAAAATTATGTACTACACCAAAGAAATTTGCGACAATATTTATCAAAAGGTCTAAGAGTAGAGAAGATCCACAGGGTTCTAAAGTTCAATCAAAGTCATTGGTTAAAGGGGTACATTGATTTTAATACACAAAGAAGAACAGAGTCAAAAACAGATTTTGAGAAAGACTTTTATAAATTGATGAATAATGCGGTCTTTGGTAAGACCATGGAGAATGTGAGGAAAAGACAAAATATCAGACTAGCAACATCTTGGGAACAAGCATCAAAATTAATTAATAGACCGAGTTTTACTAGAGCTGAGGTCTTTACTGAGAACTTTTGTGCGATCCATTTGGTTAAAGAGAGTATTGAAATGGACAAACCTATTTACATTGGAACATCAATTCTTGACTTGTCAAAGTCATTAATGTATGATTACTTTTATATTAATCTAAAATCAAAGTATAAGGATAATGTGTCATTGTTGTATATGGATACTGATAGTTTTATTTTGAAAATTAATACTGATGATGTTTATTCAGACATGAAAAAGGACATTAATATCTATGATACAAGTAATTACAGTCCAGAGAGTGAGTTGTTCTCTTCTAAAAATAAAAAGGTGATTGGAAAGTTCCAAGGATGAATTGGGAGGAAATGTTATGAGTGAATTTGTGGGATTGAGGTCGAAGGCTTATGCTTATAAATACATTGTGAATAACGTTGAAAAGACTGATAAGAAGTTAAAAGGTGTAAAGAAAAATGTCATTAAAGAAACAATAAACTTTAAGGATTATTATAACTGTTTAACAACAAAGAAAGAAGAGTTTAGAAAGATTAATGGAATAAGAAGTTATAAACATCAATTATATTCAGAAGAGGTGAATAAGAAAGCATTGGGGGCTTTTGATGATAAGAGGTTTATTTTAGAAAATGGAATTGATAGTCTCCCTTATGGTTATATAAGTATATAAGTGATAAGATATATAAGTGATAAGATATATATAAGTGATAAGATATATATAAGTGATAAGTTAAAAAGGGGGGTTAGGGATTTTAACGGGCTACCACCACCTTTTTTCTATTATATAAATGATAGAACCAAGTATCAACCAGACTAAAGAGTGGAGGTGTAATCAACCTTGGTATATAAATGGAAAACATAACGAATGTGAAAAATATCAGATTCAAGAGGTTGAGAGAATCACTGGTCAGAAGGTTCTCAAGACGGATAAACGTATTCATTTGTTAAGTGGGGTAATGGAGGGCGGGAAGAAAAATATATTAGAGTGGAGTGAGAACATTAATGGTTATCAATCGGATAATAAATATTATAATTTTAAAATGGTATGTGGGAGAGGAGGAGGTCAAACAAGAACCCTCCGTGAAACATACCACTTTATACTTTCACAACAAAAGGTTAAGGAACCTGTATACTTTATAAATATACTTGATGGGGATGAGTTCTATAGGAGAATGGAACTCTTAAAAAAGTTAGAAAGAGATAATATATTTATAGGCTCATTAGTAGAGTGGTCTAAGTAACTACATTAAGGGGCTAGTGGGGGGAATAGGGTAAAAATTACATGGAAGTGAGAATGATCATAGGTTCATAAGGCTAGAAGGATTATAGGTTCATAAAGGAAGAAAATCATAGGTTCATAAGGCGAGAAGGATCATAGGTTCATAAGGTGAGAAGGATTATAGGTTCATAAGGCGAGAAGGATTATAGGTTCATAAGGTGAGAAGGATTATAGGTTCATAGAGGGAGAAATAGAGGTGTTTATGATTTTTTTAAAAGACAAGGGGGTAAATGACATTAGATAGGGATTTTCCATGTTAAACGGAGGTGTCGCAGAAGCAACATTTATCACCTACTGGTGCAGCAAAGGAAAAGGATTTCTCGCCAAACGACTTAGTTCCACTTGGTGGAATTAGTGGAATTATTCCACTTAGTGGAATTATTCATTCAACAACACTCAAAGGAATTTTAAAGGAATTAAAAAATAAAACTATATTCCCCATGGCTAGTCGATCATATGTATGAAGTTTAGCATCGATCTGTTAAGCAGTTCTGGAGAAGAGGATTCTTTAACGTTTTCATTTTCATTCGAATATGGCCACCAGACCATGTGACCAATGATGTCAAAAATTTAATTCTCTATTCACACCGGGTCAGATATATGAAGTTTCAGATTTTTGGGATTCGAATTTTGATTCAATCAATAATGAATGGAATACTTCACCGATGACATCATCGTTATCATGCTATACACTACCGGTCAAAAGTTTTAGAACACCTCAATTTTTTCAGTTTTTGTTGAAATTTACGCAGTTTAATGTCTCAATGTACTCTGAAATTAAGCATAGAACAAATAAACAATTGGAGATAAAAATGAAATCATAGAATCATTTTGTTTAACAACATTTAATTTGCATGTTTGACTCGGCAAAGTAGCCACCTTTTGCAGATATAACCGCCGAACACACTCGTGGCATTCTTTCTACAATGGAAATCAAATATTGTTCGGGAAGTTCTTCCCAACACTGTTGCAGAAGTTCCCACAAATGTGTTGCACTTGTAGGTTGCTTTGCTTTCACCCTTCTGTCCAGTTCATCCCAAACCAGCTCGATGGGGTTTAAGTCTGGAGACTGTGCTAACCCCAGCACATTCCTCGATTTGAAGCCTACTGTCTTGTTGTTTTCCTCGAAGGTGGTTTTGACATAGCCTGGAGGTGTGTTTAGGGTCATTATCTTGCTGTAGGATGAACCCCTGACCATCTAGGCGTATACCAGAGGGTATTGCATGGTGCTGCAAAATGCTGTGGTAGCCCTTTTGGTTCAGGGTGCCAGTCACTCTGTGCAAGTCGCCGACTCTGGATCCAGCAAAAGAGCCCCAGACCATCACGCTTCCTCCTCCATGTTTGGCAGTTGGTGTCACACATTGAGGAACCATCCTTTCGCCTACTCGACGGCGTACAAAAACCTTGCGTGATGAACCAAAGATTTCAAATTTTGATTAATCGGTCCATAAGACCTTCTTCCAGTCTTCAGTAGTCCACTGGCGGTGCTTCATGGCCCAGGCAAGCCTCTTTTTCTTATTTTGCCATCTGAAGAGAAACTGCTATGAATAGAGACAACCAAACAGACCGATTCCTCAGCTATTCTTAATGCTAATCTTATCACGAGCAAACTCGATTCAGGAACACAAGATGCAAAAGAGAATGAATGAAAATGTAAGCTGTGTATGGATCTTTCCTGTGAAGTGCTGAGAGATGCAGCACAGGCTGGACTTGAGATGCCCAAGTGCAGCAGGGCCAAAGTCTAGCGTCACTCCGCAGTATCCGCGGCTCTGGCGAAGCTTTCTGCTTTTCCCATGTGCTGGGTTGTGCTTGTGGTGTGTCAGGCTGAATAACTTTGCCCAAGGCTTTGTGTGCCTATAACTGTGCGTTTTGCTCTATGGGGGGTTCCCAGGATGTCCTGGTGTGTGTGCGCATCACCTTGGGGTTTCCAGGATGTCCTGGTGTGTGTGCATCACTTTGGGGTTCCCAGGATGTCCTGGTGTGTGTGTGTCGCTGCCTTTTTACACGCAGCAATCTGATGCCTCCACCCACCCGACACCCCCTCCCCCCCCCCGACTCCTCACTCTCCTCACTCCTCACCCCTCGGCTGTGCTGCATGGGTCTCGCGAATGTGCTCTCACAGCAGTGAGATACCACAAGTGGGAGAACTGAAGCGGACATTTGTAAAACCAGTGCAAGGCTTAAACTAGCACACGTGGTCACGCCATGTTTAAGTGCAATGAAAGGATAATGGTTTAAGGATCACAAGAATGGAAGATGGGGAGAAGAAACAGACAAGAGGGTGGGGAATCACAGAGAAGCTAACCAGAGATTGGGGCGATGCTAAATGGGGTTTACAAACACTTACCTCACTCATTAAGATATAACTGATGAATAATAATTAATCCCTCATCAACTCCACTCCTCCTCCCAAGACATTTTCCTAACTATAATATGTAGATGGCTCTTCGGGTGGCAATCCGATTACCAAAAAAATTACAATAACTCTTCCGTAAACTATGCGTCCCAACTGGCAGCATTAGTAGGTGGAAAACCCAACATGTCCTCCACGAAGAGAAGGCGAGCTATCTCAGGCACCCTGAAGAAATTACAAAGTCCTGATCTACAGGGAGGGTTGGGGGTGGGGAGGGGGGAGGGGGTCACAGCATCAGCGTCACTGTAACATCTCTGCAAGAACCGATGCTTACGGCGACAACAACTCTTCAGCAATATATTTCTGTTGTGGCTGCAAGAACTATACGACAAACTCCCCTCACCTTGCAATGGTTGCTGTAGAAATATGGCAATTGGGGCTGCAGAAAAGAGGGTGAAAGGGAAACATAAAAACGAGATGAGAAGGTTAATATTACTGATATCACATGTCGAAAACATAATATAAAAAATAACAAAACAAAAGAACCCACCAACAATGATTGTGCAAATCACAAGGTGCAGGAGGTAAGCAAATACCAGTCAGGAAGTAATATTGCTGGTATATAGATGGGAAGGGACAACTGGTGAGAATGAGGAGCTCTGGTGAAAGTAGAGGTACCTCTGGATCTCCAGGTGCTGGAGCCTGCTCTCCAGCTGCCTAAGTACGTCGATGCGCCGGCTGCATTGGCTGCAGTAAGAGGTGAAAGCCACAGGACCTCTGGGCAGAAGACCCAGCCAGTGGCGAGACGAGTGGCTGGGACTAGCAGCAGGAAGCAAAGCCCCGCGAAAGGAAAAGAAAGACCATTTGCAGATGTAAGAGGATAGAAAGCAAAAGAGATCACCGCTGCTTTGAATAAAATATATTGACGATTGCATGCACATAAAAGCAAAGCCCATTTTCCCATCGCAGCGAAGTCATCCTGAGCTGGTCAAAAAAAAAAGAAAAAGAAAGGAAATTGCATCGATCCCTTTGTTTGAAATTCAGAAGCAATGCACAACGCGACCGAACAATTTGAAATAGGTAATCAAAAAATAAAACCATCTGATGCGGGAGAGTTGATCACCTTGATGGTAAGGAAGCCACGTGTTCTTCGAGGAATTCCCGTACATGTGGAGACCGGTCCAGTTCTGGTTGACCACTCGCAAACTCTGACTCCGTACTCTCGCCGTAGTCTTCAAATTGCTCCTCTCCAGGCTCAGCACACAGCAGGCCCATTGCGCCGTGGCGGGGAGTCCTGCAAGTGGATGCAGAAGACAGTTTCTAGTCTAAAGGACTGCACACCTTGATTATTTCCATTTAACCCCTCTTCCCCCTCCTCTTCCCCTTCCCACCCCCACCTGCAGCCTAAAACTGGTATTTCACACCAAATTATCAAGGTTGAAGATAACCAAAAGTGCACCAGAATAGGAAACACGTTCTCGAATTTACAAATTCCAAATTAATCGTGGGCCGCCCCTTAACCCTATCATTTAAACCACACGAGGCCTTTACAGCTGCTGCAGAAAGGATGAAAATTAAAAACTTCGGCCTCAAATTACCGCAGCCAAAACGGGGAATTGCTTTATTTCCCCACGTCACCCTCATCGCAAATGGGCACAGACTGGGTTTGGCAATTACAACATTTCAGGGAGAACAGGAAGACCGCTCTCCCATTCAGATCCAGATCCAACGCAATTATATAGTGATGACAGAAGTGAATGAGACGAACTCGTAAGCATAATAATTGTTGCGGCTATGCAGATTACCCATCATTGTTGAAAACGTTATAAAAAGATTTTTTTTTTTTAAAGGAGAAAATTGACAACAGCTTGAGGACCAATATCACACAGAAAACACGGACTATCGTTCCATTAAATCGCAGTCGACCACAGAGTCATGAACATAACAGACTCACCCTGAGTCTCTTAGCAACGTACCCCTTCCATCGCTCGGAAAGTCGAGGACTGCTGAACCCGCTTTCTCGATCTTCGCTGCCCACTCCTGATGTGCAATCCGACACAAGCCCGACCTCCATCAGCCCAGAGCCGTCGGCTCCAAGACCTAGGCCCGAGCTCGTACGTTCCCCATCTTCTTCGCATTGTCCCAAAGCTGCGCATTCGCCCGCATCGATATCACCACCCGTGTTTCCACCTTGGACTCCATCATCCCCACCCCTTTGTGAAACATCCTGTTCATCCATAACAAATGAAGCATCGAGCCGAAAGTCCAGGTCCAGAAGGCATTCGGAGTGTGGATCTGTCGTTGATGTGCCACCAACAGGAGTGGACGCAAACGTGGACACTTTTGGTGAAATGTTCATCAAGTCCGCTGTCAGGATGGTAAGGCCTGGTACTGTGCTTTGACTCATGGTTGTTAAAATTCCACCGTGTTTAACATTGGTATTAGATGACGAAAATTCCTCCTCGTAGTCTCCTTCTCCCTCTACCCTGTCCATCCCGGCTTCCCCTTCAGTGAGGAGGTTTTCTGAGCCGTGAAAGCCATAGTCTGATCCCTGTGGATGGCAAAGGAGTCCAAAGTTTGTCTTTCAACCCCTTTCACTCTTACCTTATCTCTCCCTTGCATCATATCTCTCGTTTCAGGACCTTTGTCTTGAAGCAGAGAGATACAGACAAGGAACACATACAAATAAAACAGAACAAGAGACAGAAAGCATACAAATAATCTTCCCATGCCCGCATAAATACTCAAGCGCAAGCAAGTCACGTGGCGTAGATTAACAGACATTCCAGTTCAAATCCGATTGTAGACATCACAGACAGAATTCTCCATACTTACCTGCTCGTGTTAATATCAGGAATATTAGTTCCACAGGAACACAACTCAGTGCCTCTCCCCTTAGTTGTCAAAACATTGGCTTTCCCTCCCCCTCTAACACTTATCCACAATACCTCCACCACCACCACCACCTCCCAAAGAGCCTCTCGTCAAAAACACCAACAATAATCCTTGTTGGAATGTGAAACAAAAGCGAACTTCAAAACAAAACTAACATTCCGCAAGTTAAATGTTGTTCAACGTGTTGCACCATCTTAAACTGTTTCCCACCTCACTCTTGTATGTGCTCAGATCTGCGAGCAGGAAGGACCCGGAGTTCAGATTGAAGATCAACTGGTGACCTTTGCTTTAAAAAAAAAAAACTACCCACTTTCTTTTACACCATCTGCCGGTCACTGTGATTAAACTACCAATACTGTATAATGCTTGCACAGATTACCAGTACAAGCGCACTCACTCGCACGAGTAGAGCACTCACTCAAACTAACGAAACTCGCGTATTGGGTGGAGCGTCCAACCTGAAGTCTGGGAGGTCGGCGGTCGATCCTCAGCAGAGTCATACCAAAGACTAAAAACGAGACGTGCTGCTTCGTTACTTGACATTCAGCATTTAAAAAGGATACAGCATGGACAAAGCAACCATAGGTTGGCAACTGTTGCACCTGCAGCATAAGCCTAAAGGCCTCCTCCTGCTTTGAAATCCCTCATTATTATTAGTCCCCTACCGGTGTACACTGGAGGGGACTATAGGTTTGCATGCCGTCCCTCCGTCCGTCAGTCCGTCAGTCCGTCAGTCCGTCAGTCCGTCAGTCCGTCAGTCCATCAGCCCGTCAGCCCGTCAGCCCGTCACGCAAAGAACAGTTTTCCGGCCTTTTTTTCTAAACGCTTAATGCTAATGATTTCAATCTTGGCACATGGTTTCCTCATGATAAGTTACAGATCAAGTTCGAACCTCACGACGTTTCGATCATTTTTGACAAAGTTATGGCACTTTGAACTTTGGGAATTCTGATAATTCTGATGATCCTTAACTCAGTGCCATTTTAAGTTTTAATTTCCTTTAAAAAAGATTTTCTCTGCAATAATAGGACCGATTGAGATCAAATTTTCACCGTAGGAGGGACTCGGTCTGTAGAATATTTTAATGGTAATTATGACGTCACAGGTCATGTGGTTCGGCCGCCATATTGTTTTTCGTGAAAACACAAAAACCCCTTTTTCTCTGCAATGGCTGAACAGATCGAGGCCAAACTTTGCAGGCAGAATCGCATACCCATGACGAACAAAAAAGTCAGCGAGCATGACGTCATGTGTTACATGGTTTCAGAGTTATGACGTTTTTAAGCATGAACCTTTAAAACCGAGCTCCTCCCTCATTTTTGATCCAATTGAGGGGAAACTTCACAGATCTGTTCAGCATGTCAGTCTACTAAAATGTCCTTTTGGAATTTGCGATAGGGCACGTGGTTTGGCAGATATCGTTAATTAAACGAAAATATTTTAAAAATGGATATCTCTTGTTTATTCTAGAGTTCTCCTCAAGGCGCACCACGCGCCCTCAGCCTCGTCTCGCGAACGTCAACAGCGCGACACAGCGCGCGCTTTCGGGAGGGGCGGAGCCAATCCGAACAACATATATATGCACATCGATCATTGATCGTGAACCGGAAAATATAATAAATTAATGATATTTAGCGACTCGAAAGGTTCTTTATCAATAACGTATTTTCTCGTGCTTCTGCTGACCTGTCTGCAAGGTGTATAAATCGAAGTCCCGAGTGCGAATCACAGGTGAGCCCGTCCTGAGGTAATTAGCGATTGGGAACGATTCAGAACCTGCGGGTAAATAACCCTTGGTAATTTCCCCAACAGTTTTCCGGACGACAGACTGCCGGTTGGGGACATGTATTGCAGCGCAATACTCAGAATGCTTGTGATTATTATTTTATTTTAACTTCCTATCGCACCACCAAGTGCAAACTTTCATCTGATCGCCATCTCCAGAACCAATCGCTTGCCAGTAAATCGTTTCAGTTAAAACTGCGTGCCAAATGTTCGGGGACAACGTGGGCCTTCGGATGAGCTTTGAAACCGTGTTTTTACTTCCCCTTGTAAGGACAGAGGTTTTTGAACGAACACTTTTGACTCCGCTTTCTCCATTGCACTTTCACCCATAAATGCTTGCCTCGCTTTCAAAGTCTCTCCGCAGTTCTTCCTGGCCACAAAAATGCTCCAAAATACCTTTTTCCCCTCCTGCGCACAAAACACAAACAGGACGATGAGTCATCGGTAAAAAGGAACGTTTTGTGTACGTTTCGAAACACAAGGATAACATTGACATCACCGTCAAAAACCGATACTTCGCTACACGAACCAAACGAATCAACAATCGTTAAACAAACATCTCAGCCTGTACAAGTTAGTGGAAAGGATCGGAAGAAACTTGCACATGAAGGTCAATTCAATAAAATGGCATTGGCAATAAAAATGACACTTTATTATAGACTCGGCGGTGTAATGGTTCGAGCTGAGTCTCAGAGTCTGAGTGGTTGGCGGTTCAAACCCAGTCCGAGTTTTACCAAAGGCTTTAAAAAAATGGTACGTGCTGCTTACTTGCTCGATGTTGAGCAGTTAACAGGTTAAAAGCACAGACAATCCCCATAGGTTGGCATCCATATGGAGGAGGAAGTGCCCCGCTGAGTGCGGTGAGAAAAGTGGAGCCATTGTTGTGACGTCACTGGTACCCACAGTATCCTGAAAGTGATGGCACTCCCCCCCCCAAGTTCAGTGTCTGTTTGTCCCGTCTAACGGCCCTGCATCGTGTCTCGTGTATTCGTCTGAACGTCCATGTGTGGGTAACAGCTGCACTACGAGCCTTAGATCCTGTTAAAGATAATAATCACAAAAACGTGCTGTTTACAGAAGCACTAGACCTGGAAGCAGATACGTTATCGGGTTTGTTTGCTCCCACTTTTCAGACATGACATGGGTTCATGGGATCGCACTGGTGTAGAGTAAACAAAAACATTACACCCGGTACACCGTACACATACCGGCCTTCATGGCACTGATCCCTCGGCAGAAGTGATTGAAAGAGACCCGACCGACACCCTGCGGATCGAGGAAACCAGCCAGCTGCTGGACCTGCAACAAATGTGACAAACACGTATATACGCTGACCGACTGCACACTTGGGATGCACCGTCCTCGGTCTGCTTACAATAATTTATGGATGATCATAATCAAATGGTATTTATTTTTCCATAAAAGTACACCTGATTGCGTTTGAACTCTCTTTGGGAATTTAGGACTATTTCTCTTTTTTTAATGCTTTGAAATATTGATTTAGAAGGTTCTACTGGCTAAGTGCTGGAATTTTATATGCCAGAACTATTCCAGTTTCTGTTTTAAAATTTACCCTTCGCCTCACCAGATGTAACATGGAGCCATCTATAAATTACATATGCAAACCTCATGCCATCTGAAGGGGGGGGGGGGGGGGAGGTGGGGGTGCTGGTTGAAAAATTAAGAGAAATTAAACGAGTTAGTATGAGGAAACGTAAAGAATAGGGAGAAGAAAGAAGTGCAGAAAAGTTAGGAGAAAACTTCAAAGAGCGAATATGGTTGGGATTAGGTGAGATTGAACAAAGGTGGATGTGTACAAGTGGATACCGAGTCACAATTGCATGTACTGTACGTGGTTTCCAAGACAATGTGGTGTTAAATTCCAAAAAGAACCTTCATGAATTTTGTCACTTACAGCTTTTTGTAGATCTATAAAGATGTTTAGGTACACACTTGTGAAACTTTATGAGGGGCCATATATTTATTACGTAAGCATTGAAGAGACGGTGCTCAAAACCGTCTCGCTCGTTTGAGCGAATTAAAATTGAGGGGTAAAGATTAAAAAGAGGATGATGATGTAGGGGAGGAAGGAGGGAGACGTCAGGGTTGTGAAGGGAAAAGGGATTTGGAGGAGACGGGAGTAAAATATAGAAATAATAATTAGAGAGTTCATAGAACACTTTACCCCACGCCATGTCAGAAAGAAAAGGACATGGGCGGGGTCTGTGAGCGGCAAATTTGATTGGTCGAGATGACATAAAATGCCGTAATATTTTGTCCAACTATTGCTAAACTGGAGGGTTTTGATAGTGCCAAAAAGGGGAAAAGTCATAGAAAAAAAAAAAATTCAGAGGTTTACCGCCATTGACGCAGCTTATTTTACACCACCTTACTTAACACATAACATTAGTTATTCATGCCTGTTGCTTGTGGCCTTTATGACGTCCTTAAGCATAGTACGTTTCCTGTTTGGAGCGATTTCCAATTTTGTTTGGCTGCCAGACATGCATGCAGAGTAAAAAAAATAAAAAATTCCTGTCTTGGCACATGCGCTCGGGACAAAAGATCGATCCACTGTACAATTTGCTAAATTCATAAGGAAAGTATTGCTAAACTGCAGGTTCATGCTCTGATTAATGTTCAAAATGTAACATTCAATTGAATTGAAGGAGTTCCTCGATCATAAAATGACGTTTGTTTACAGACAGACAAAGTAAACCGATTGCTTAATCTTCTTTGTGTCGCTTCGCACAAGCACGCAGGTAATAGAGATTCTTGGAGCAAAAGGTGGTGGAGAGTAAAAATGTCAGCCAAACTTACGTAGGAAATAAACTGTTCTATTAGACCCCTACCCGGTGAAAGGTTTGCTCTCTCTCTCTCTGTCTGTCTGTCTGTCTGCCTGTCTGCCTGTCTGTCTGTGTCTGTGCATCCATCCGTCTGTCTGTCTGTCTGCCTGCCCATCCACCCATTCGTCTGTATGTCTGCCCATCCATCCATCGACCTGGCTGTCTGTCCGTCCGTCTGACCATCCATCCATCCTTCTGTCCGCCCGTCCATCTGTCTGTCTGCCCATCCATCCGTCCATCCATCTGTCTGCCCATCCATCTGTCTGCCCATCCGTCCATCCATCTGTCTGCCCATCCGCCCATCCATCTGTCTGCCCATCCGTCCATCCATCCATCCATCTCTCGTCCGTCCATCCATCTCTCGTCCGTCCATCCATCCGCCTGTCCAGACGTCCATCCGTCTGTCTGTGTCTGCCCATCCGTCCATCCATCCATCTGTGTCTGCCCATCCATCTATCGTCCGTCCTTTTGTTCGTCCATCCATCCATCCGTCTATCCATCTGTCTGCCCATCCGTCCATCCATCTGCCCATCCGTCCATCCATCTCTCGTCCGTCCATCCATCCGCCTGTCCAGACGTCCATCCGTCTGTCTGTGTCTGCTCATCCGTCCATCCATCTGTGTCTGCCCATCCATCTATCGTCCGTCCTTTTGTTCGTCCATCCATCCATCTGTCCAGACGTCCATCCGTCCGTCCGTCCGTCTGTCCACCCCACCTGTGGTTTGCTTTACTTTTTCCCCCCTTACCCTTTAACATATTTAACTAAAACTTGGTAGGGGACATGCATTGCAAATGCAAAGCAATTCTCCCTCTTGTTATTGCAACTAAAAGCCGTTATTATCACATTGGCGTTTATAATAATTTTCACCACTTCCAAAATCGATCAAAATTCAGAAAAAAATCAACGATAATTTAATTGCAAGTGTACCTGTCCTTCAAACTTCAGGACACTTTTCGTGAAAGAAAATAACGAGCTACATATATATGTCCCATACCCAAGCGTACGTAATACGTAAGCGTACGTAATATATAGATGGCTCGGGATTTCAATCCCCACGTTCAAATTTTGTCCTTTAATCACAATTCTAATCAAACTGAGGAGGGATGGGGGCACGAATTAGTAGCAAGTTCGTGGACATCCTTCAATGGTGAATGAAAGAACAAGCAAAGCAGCACGAAAACACGCATGGGGGATCCGAGGTGATTAGGAAAAGAACCTGCAGGTGAGGAGGTTTATATGAAGCATGGGGTCGCTCACCTCGTCGCCTTGGCCGAAGAAACGCGCTGCCAGAGCGAGGAAGTGCTCCGTCCGGATGAACCCGTCGCCGTTTTCATCACAAAAATCGAAAACATCGCGAAGTCTCCGACTGGACCCGCCGGGAGCGGCGGCCGCGTCCCCCATGGCGATGAAATGGCGGGAACGAGCGGGGACAATGCGTTCGGGCGATGGACGCTGTTATCCTGAGGGGGGGGGGATCTTCGGGAGAATATAGTGTAGGGGTCGACGGTTGCTCAGACAATTAGGGATTGATATACGAATGGGGGATTCGAGAGAAATCCCGTGAAAGGAAATTTCATTGACGATGTAATTTAACGTGCAGGTCCAGGTCCAGGTGTGCAAATGTGATGAACGAAAAAATGAGGAGCGATGAAGGAACGAATAATAAAACGTTCAACGAGGAGTCCAGAGTGGATTGAGGGCCTCCGATGATAAATACAGTACAACAAACTGCGGCGAATGAATGAGTTGGTGTGATGGGATTGATAGTCTAATTGAACGATTTTTAAAAAGCCAGGACATCCATTAATAGAGCAGAGATATTTGAAACGCTTCGTGGAATCATTTTGTGAAAGATAATGATGATGTTAGAGATGATGTTTATCCAGGATTGGAATCCCTGCGTGGACCAGGGAGAGGGACGTGGAGATCCCGATGGGGAGGGTGGTCACAAAAATGGACGAGGACCAAACGATGAATGAGTTAAACGACACAGGTGTAACGATGGGAGGATGGATTCGAACGTTCGACTCGAAATACGTCGCTCAGGATCGATCGGAGACCGGAGGACGATCCGCTCGTTGTGCAGGACGGGCGGTCGGACGGCCGGCTCAATGGAACGAGACGAACCTCCAAGACGAAGACAGAAAAGGACAAGGGATCGACGAGAAGGCGATTAGACGCGACGCCATCGCTTGGCGTCGCCAGTGACGCAACCACGTGGTCGTGACGTCACGTTGCGTGGCAGCCCGATGATTCGATCGCCGTTACTCCCTCCGTAAACAAAATCATGCACAAAAATTAATATTGTCATTGCTAT
Organism: Myxine glutinosa; assembly: GCF_964187855.1. Classification (NCBI taxonomy): domain Eukaryota; kingdom Metazoa; phylum Chordata; class Myxini; order Myxiniformes; family Myxinidae; genus Myxine; species Myxine glutinosa. The sequence goes on along the minus strand of NC_136265.1, from coordinate 161,256,483 downwards.
GGCAATAAAACCCAGCGATACAATCGTAATTATCATTTAAAAAGCAACAGCTGATTGATTGGCTAATCATCACGCAATCATTTAATTAGATTATTTTGGAAAGACAAATTTTATGGGACGTTTTTTTTTGTCCGATGCAAATTCCGAATCGTTCAAAATAGGTTATTACGCTTTTGCTTTGGTTCGACGCATTCCGGTCCAAATGACATCACGACATGCACGTTGGGTGCAGCATCGCAGTGCATGCGGATCATGAATATTGTCGCGTGACTACCCTTGGTGAACACAGCAGGGTAACACGGATGACCAAACGAGCTTAATCCGAGGCGTTCAGTCAAAATTATAGCGGAGGATACGCGTGGGACAGGTGGGGGTGGGGAGGGGGAACTGAAGAGTTTACCTGTTCGGATCCCAACGGCAGTCTTCAGCCTGTAATAAAAACTCAAACCAAACGGAATTAAAATGTACAAAAATAAACAGGTTTATTAAAGACAATGCCGGTAACAAAGAAACGCACGATAAAACTAAACTCCTAAATTGAGGGACCCTCCTCACAGACTCAGTACACAGAATAAGGGAAATATAATGATATAAAAATAAAAGGTTATCTATGGCACTTAGCTCAACTCGACTGGTGCCTCTCGCCAGGAATCGTCAACGATCGTCTCGGGCCTTGGCGGGGGAATGCGCTCGCTCTTCCGCACAGCCCGTGGGTGGAAAAACCAGGTCTCGCTGTGCGTCTCGCTCACTCCTGGCTCCGTGCGCAACGCGAACGGGAGTTGCCGCGCAGCTCTTCGTTCTTCCTTGGGGAAAACGTCACTCATTTCACGGCTCTTCCGCCTCTTCACGACCACTAGCAAGATCTCGGAACACGGCCGCCCACGTTGAATCCTCCTCGCGCAAGATAGCAAAATGCAACCATCCACAATAGATGCAGAATGAGAAGGCGCAAGAGCAAGAAGGAACGTCGACACATGACTGTCCACTATCGCATCCAGAAGCGAGAGAGATAAATGCCAACTGCACGCAATCAAACCAGAAGCAGAGAGAGAAAACATCCGCCAGCGAGTTCCTTTATCGTTCAGGTTCTGACGTCATTTTTCCTTCCTACTTTACCAATCAGCAAATTCCATCTTATCAGTCCTTTCTATCAATCAAAACCCCGACCAATCACTGCTCTTCGGGGCGTGGCTCTCGGCCTGCCGATCCTGTATCCTCTTACCAAGTCGGGGTAATCAGCAGTAGCGCTCAATGTCATGGCTTCCGGTAGGTTTTTAATTAGGGTGTTTAAATGTGCGATTTCTTACAAGGTGTGTGTGCTGCGTATGTCACAAGGAACAAATGAATAATTAAAGAGGCAATTACATAGTGGATTAAATACCCATAAACCCTCGCTAATTAACAAGCCCCAATCCTCTGATGGGGACGAAGATACAAGCTTACACGAGAGTCCGGTCTACACAAATTTCCATACTTATGGTACATCGAGGTTACTTCTTCTTCACGGCAGTCGGAGCACACTATATACATTCTACCTGGTCTACAGTATCACTATCCCCCACAAACATAACAGCCCCCCCTGGAACCGTAGCCCCCCACAAGGTTCATTGCAGGCGCTACCATCCCAGTCTTAACACTTATCGACTCGTACTTAATTAGCCTATGAAATAAATCAGGAGGGCTATGGGAAGCGAGCCGTAGCTACTTACCTATTCTCCTTATCGTTCTACCCCCTTAAGCAATAATTCATATTTAAAATATTATTGCGCGGACCCTTCTGGTTAAGACCAGGGACCAGAACGCGGGTGGACCAGAACGGATTTACTGGAAGCGATGACCAAACACGAATTTTGCATATGTAGCGTGGGAAGGAGAAGGGAAGTGGAAGCTGTGGTAAAAGCGCTTACCTTCAGCGAACCGACGGCAGCTTCGATCCTGCAGGGAATTAATTAGTGTGTGCGCTAGGGACCTATCTAAGTGTTTAAATGAGTGCATTGCCATAAGGGACAAAGGAACGATTACCAGGTTTGACACACGGGGGTTTATTCTTAATCCCGAGAACTATTTAACACCCGAACATCCTGGTATGTTCACAGGTATACTCTTACCCGACAACCCGCCTAGAACACAGAAATTACAGGGTCGATTCCCTATCGCGACAGACGAAGAATGTTACCTATTCAGATCTACCTGACTCGAGATATTCCTTTACCCTACCGACATAACAATATTTACAAAGCTTGATGTCCTTGCTCCTAACTCCTGGGGCAAGAAGAAAATCAACAAAGCACACAAAAACCAACCTGAACCACAAAACTTAACCATCAATTGCAAAAATTCAAAAACGTTTGTACAACCCCTTCCTACAGAACACGTCCCCCGGTGGATGCCACAATACCCAACGTTACCTGCGGGGCCATCCCAATGTACCCTAAATTTCCGTGGGCCCTGTCCTGGTGTGACAGGTTCCACATGGCTCGGTGGATTTCTCCCCCATTCATTCACACAAATCCCATAACCATTCACACACGTTTCAAAAACCATCAAAGCACGTATTCACCCCCCCTGCAGGACCATGACATTGGTGTATGTATACCACCCCTCATCCCCCCCACTCACACAAATATAACAATATGTTAGACGAGCCGTCGTACGATCAAATGCTAGTGCACGTTTCTACGGTGTACGTTAACCCTCGTTAGCAAATAACACTCGTCATTGCAAACTGAGGTCAAAAGGTTAAAAGGAAAACAAGAGGGAGAAATGCTTTGTAATACATGACCCCACCGGTCCCAATATGTTGCATAGTAAACCCATAACGAATTAAAAAAATTGACGAAACGCCCTGAAACTCGAACTTGTTTTGTAAGATATCATAACTAGATGGTATTCATAGAATACTTGTTGTGAGCCAACTCTTCTGTTTTTGAACATTTTTTCTTTCATCCAATATGGCTGCCAGACTACGTGAGCGATGACATCATAAATATATATTCTCTAATATAATTGTTGCATAGATCATTCCCAATACATTTCAAACTGATCAGATTAAGCGTTGTCCTTGTCGAATTATGACGTCATAATTATGGCATCAATGACATCGTTAATAACACCTATCCCCCATATGGAATTCTTTACAATGAGCCATGTTTCAATTCTTTTCCATGCAGCGGTTTTGGAGATAAAGGTACAACATTTTTCGTTTTTTCCAAGATGGCGCCTGTACCACATAATCTATGACGTCATGACTATCATTTAAATATTCTACAGGAGGAGGCGCTCATATGGTGAAAATTTCGTGCCCATCAGACCAACAGTTGCTGAGAATTTTTTTTCACAATGATCGGATAAGTGTTGTATTTGTCGAATTATGACGTCATAACGAAATCACGGATGACAACATTAACATATCTTATTCCCCAAGGGAAGTACTTGACAATGAGCCATGTTTCAATTTTTTCCATGGAGTGGTTTCGGAGATATAGAGGTGCAACTTTCGATTTTTTCCAAGATGGCGCCTGTACCACGTGACCAATGACGTCATAATTATCATTAGAACAATTCTACAGGAGGAGCCGCACATATTCTGAAAATTTCGTGTTCATTGGACTAACAGTTGCAGAGGATTTTTTTTTTTCATACTGATCAGATCAAGCGTTGTACTTGTTGAATTATGACGTCATAATGAAGGCACCTATGACATCATTAACATATCTTATTCCCCATGGGGTGTACTTGACAATGAGCCATCTTTCAATTTTTTCCATTAAGCGGTTTGGGGGATATAGAAGTGGAACGTTTTTCCAAGATGGCGTCCATACCACGTGACTGATGACGTCATAATTATCAGCAAAGAAATATACAGGCAGAGGTGCACCGACGGTAAAATTTCATGTCAATCTAACCAACGATTGCCGAGAAAATGAATTTTCAAAATGCAGACACGGCACACAGCACACGTACGGCACACAGCACACGTACGTAACTGAATGCAGAACCCCGCTTTTCGCTTCGCGAGCGCAGGGTAATAAAGCTGTGTCCCAAATGTCCGTTCAATATGTTAAAGGGTATTGAAAAAAAAACTGGAAAACCACAGGTGGGACGGACAGCGACGAGAACAAATCTGTCGTACCTCCGGGGACTAATAACATCAAAGAGTTTATCTGAATGAAACAACACTTAAAAAATGACACCAAAGGAAGATGTGCAACTGAAAAAAATATTTATTTTATGGAAAAGTGAATAGAGTACATATTACAAGAATGGCTCCATTCAACCCCGCTTCCAACTCCAACACATGAGGAGTGAGGTGGTGGGGATTTGAAAGGGGGCTCTGAAAACAATTGCAGATCACTTACAAGTTAATGTCGAACGGGGTAGAAAGTAGAACTCAAAGACTTGGAATTGTTAAAATTAATCCAAGAATCTGCAAAAGTATCCAACCATGTAAACTACTTTTTTTCTTAATTTAGGAAAATTGACAACAACAGAATAAAAACTCCAATCCAGATACGAGTGAAGAACACCGAAGGAGGATCCAATGAAGCCGGGACAGAACAAGAAACTTCTCATTAGAAACAAGAGCTTGTTCAATTTCCTTGTTGGCAACTGAGATTCACTGATCTGGCTCTAAGTCGAAGTTGAGATGTCAGTTCAAATCCACATTCAATTTTATGCTATCACAGCTCTGAGGAAAAGGTCGTCAAGCTGGATGTCCCATCATGCCTATTAACTGGGGGACAGTGAAGATCTCACGGTGTCTTTCGTGAAGTCTCGTTGAGTAATCGCTGGCATCCGAACAAATTACAAACTCATTGCAAGTCGAACGTCAGGCCTGGCCAGACGGTTTGTGGAAGAGTCGGGCCAAACTTCCCCACGCGGTAGACCCCAAAAGGTGGGATTAATCGGTGCTGTGAGAGGCATGCTCATAGCAGGATGGCTCGAAGGAAAATCTCGCATCAAGACAATTTAAAAAAATAAAAATAAAAAACCTCGCATCAAGACCATGAAATAAATAATCTCTGGATTTAACTCCACAAAGAAAAACAAAGAATATATATATATATATATATATATATATATATATATATATATATATATATATATATATATATATATATATATATATATATATATACATATATATATATATATATATACATATACATATACATACATATACACACATACATATATATACACACATACATACACATATATTATATATGTATATACACATATATATATAATACATATATATATAAACACACATACATATATATATAAACACACACATATATATATATATATATATATATATATATATATATATATATATATATATATATATATATATATATATATATATATATATATATATATATATATATATATACACACACACACATACATACACATATATATATATATATATATATATATATATATATATATATATATATATATATATATATATATATATATATATATATAATATATATACACCCTTTCTCTTCTCCAATCCAAGGCCATCAGGTTGTGGATTTGTGTGCAAGGGATTCTGGGATGAGTTTTGGTTCAATGACCCCCGACCAAGGAAGTACAACCTGTAAAAACAAAAAAACCTGTCCTGTGAGTCATTTATCAGATCAGACTATCATGATGACAAATGAAAAGGATAGGGGAAGGTGAGTCATGTATACGACAAAAAAATAATAATAATAACACTGGAATTTATCAGCATCACATGGCAAAAGCATTTATAAGAAACATTCTGCATTATGTCACCAAAAGTACTGGGACAGAAACTCCAACCTTGAAATGGACCATCCCAAGCTGCATGTGCATATTTTCCTACAATCCAGATCGCCACGTGACTGAAAGGTATCCTAATTGGAACATTTTGGACAAAGCCGCTCTTACAGTCTTTGATGCAACCAACACTCGTGAGGGCCTTTACTTTACCTCTCCCAGAATGGCAACAAAATTGATCAAACAACCATCTGTTAGCAATTGGCTCGAGGACAATGTTGAAAAGGGCTGGTAGGATGGCCTAGAGGTGTGTGTACTCGCTTTTGAACCATCGAGCCTCAGTTTGAATCTCAACCCAGCTTTAAACTCGAGCCAGCCAACAGCAATACCATAGCAAGGATTTATTTAATTTATCTTTCAGAGATTTAGCAGACAAGGTTTTTGCATTCCTTTCTAATTCTCAGACTGCAGCATTGTGGCATTAATCACAAATAGGCCCCACTGTGAGACAGGAAGGCAAAAGGCATTCCTGTCCCACAGGTATGGTTGTTTCTCCAGGAGCATTATGATCAAACAAGTGGTCACACCTTGTCCTCCTCCTGGTTCTTGCTGAAGTACTCCCACTCTCCATCACCTTTCTTCTCTCCATCCTCAGTTTCAAATACCAGATCAAACTTTCCAATGGCCCTCTTCCCTTGTTGAAGAAACAAGAACGATTGAAAGATTAAGAGGTAGCAAAGTGAAAGGCTTGAGATGATAGACAGAGCAGGTAGATAAAATGGAACAAGATCAATACGCTTATTGCAAAAGTGCATCAATTAAAGAGAATAATCAAGAAAGAGTTGCAAGGCCCTCTAACCTTATTGATAGCAACAAATATCCAACCATTACAATTAAAACTGTTGGACATGGAAATAACTGGACGCAAGGACAAGCTTTTGTACACAGGTCAAGGCTCGTGGAAGAGCTGAATTAAAGGGCCAATCGAGAAAGCACTTGATATCCAAAGTTTACAGTGCTATGGACAAACATTTATTGATGCCAACAAACTGAGGGATGCAGCCTTCAATGACAATGCATACCTGCAGCAAGATTATTTGTCAGCAAGATGACAGTTTCGCATGTGGCTTGGTTATACTCCAACACCTTGCCTTCCTGTGGGAATGGACACTATTAAAAAAAAAAAAAAAACACCCAAAAATAAAAGAAAGAAAAGGAGGAAAGCGATTAAAAACAGTAATAAGGTAGAACGGCATTCAGTAGAGCGCATACTTCCACCAGGCTGAATAGTTTACGTTTTGGATCCACTGATAGAAGGATCTGGATGCGGAGCTAAACCAAAATCTAATCAACTTGTTCTTGTCACCTTACTAACTCGTCTTTTTGAGATTGGCTCAAAATTTGAGGTCTTTTTGAGACAGACCCGAGAGCTAATGAATTAAGTATACAAGTATACAAATTAATCAAAGTATACAAATTAATCGATTCAGTACACAAAAAAAAAGAAAAAAGTATGAAGTAATAAGTACAACAACGACACAGTCAACCAATAACCATGTACTGAAAAAGACATACACTCACTATACCCATTACAGTGTATATACAATCTGCACACCTACAAACTAAGCCTGTGCGGCGATAGCAGGATGGAATGGCCATTTCCACATACAGTCACGTGAAAAAGTAAGTACACCCCATGTAAAGTTTAGACTTTTTCAACATATTTCAACAATGTTGATAGATAAAGGTGATATAATATAACAAATATCATGAAACATTTACATTTTGTAGTCCATTGTATAATTGAAATAAACAAATGCAAATTTCACATGTGGAAAAAGTAAGTACACCCTTGGCTCTAATAGGTGGTATTGCCCCCTTTGGCAGAAACAACCTCAAGTAGGCGTTTCTTACAACTGTCTACCAGTCTCTGACATCGACTGGGAGAAATTTTTGCCCACTCCTCCATGCAGAATTCTTTCAGCTGTGCGATGTTTGAGGGGTTTCTTGCACACACAGCTCGTTTCAAATCCCCCCACAACATCTCGATGGGATTTAGATCCGGGCTTTGACTTGGCCATTCCAGAACCCTCCATTTCTTTCTTTTCAGCCATTCCTTGGTGGATTTTTCTGGTATGTTTAGGGTCATTGTCATGTTGCAAGGTCCACCTTCGGTTGAGCTTCAACTTTTCGACAGATGGCCTCACATTATCCTCAAGCACCCTCTGGTACAATGAAGAATTCATAGTGGATTCCATGATGGTGAGCTGCCCAGGCCCTGATGCAGCAAAGCTGCCCCAAACCATAATATTTCCACCACCATGCTTTACAGTTGGTATCAGATTCTTGTGGTCAAATGCTGTCTTTGGTTTTCGCCAAACATGTCTTCTGGTACTGTGGCCAAATAGCTCTACCTTTGACTCATCTGTCCAGAGCACATTGTTCCAGAAGTGCTTTTCTTTGCCTAGGTGTTCATTGGCAAACTTTAGTCTTGCCCTGATGTTCTTTCTGGACAGCAAAGGTTTCCTCCTGGCACACCTCCCATGTAGATCAAATTTGTGCAGCCTCTTTCTAATGGTAGACTCGTGCACTTTGACATCAACAGTGGCAAGAGCTACCTGTAGGTCCCGTGATGACATTCTGGGGTTCTTAGAGACTTTTCAGCATCTTGCGGTCTGTTCTCGGGCTGAACTTGCTGGGGCGGCCTGGCCTGAACAAGTTGGCAGTTGTTTGGAATCTTCTCCACTTGTGGATGATCTTTCGGACAGTCGAATGATTGATTTCAAATTGTTTGGAGATCTTTTTAAATCCCTTCCCAGACTCGTCGGCATCTATAACCTTTTCTCTGAAGGCCTCAGAGAGCTCTTTTGATCTAGGCATGGTGACGCCGCACACTTCAACAAAGAGCAAACCAAACTAAATGTCTGAGGTTCAAATAAGACAGGTTCCTCCAAGATCCTCTCTAACGATGTTCTCATCATTTGCACCTGAGCTGGTGCGCCTGATTCTAATTTTAGGTATTTGAAGTAGTGATAAATGTCGGGGTGTACTTACTTTTTCCACATGCGAAATTTGCATTTATGTTTATTTAAATTACTAGGGCATGCCCGTACTATATCTATATCTAAAATTATATCCCCCCCCCTCTATTTACATGAAATGGTTTGGTCCAAAGCGAACGGCTTGCGAGTGGTGACAATCCCCCCCCTCTATTTACATGCAATGGTTTGGTCCAAAGCGAACGGCTTCCGGAGTTTGGTAAAGAAATCGCCATCGCGTGCACAAACGCGCAGGAAAGCGAATGAATCGCAAATTCGTTTTTATTAGTTGTAAAACATAGTTTAACGCCAACATAGTTTGCAAACGTGAAATAAATGAATACGCTCTCAAATGTGCCATCCGAGGCAGAGTGTGTCCGCCACGTTCGGCACACGCGATAGTTCGCTGCTCTCTGATTGGTTGAATCGTTTTTTGGACATAGCTCGGTAAGTAATTGTCCGATTAATATGAAACCTTGAAAAGGCACATCCTCGGGTCCCCAGCAATATACCTGGCAAGTTAAAAGTATATCGGACCCGTGGTTGTCGAGAAACAGCGGTCACAGACAGACAAACGTACAAACGTACAGACAGAGATTACTGGAATTATAGATAGATACAATGGACCACAAAATGTAAATGTTTCATGATATTTGTTATATTATATCACCTTTATCTATCAATATTGTTGAAATGAAGATCAAATAGCTGTATGTTGAAATATGTTGAAAAAGTCAAAACTTTACATGGGGTGTACTTACTTTTTCACGTGACTGTACATTGTAAACATGGCAATATAAGGGTATGTAACCCATAGTAAGAAAAATGGCATAACGTGCTGACCTTGTACTCTGACACCTCCGGAGAATAATTCTCTCCCATCTCCAACATCTGAGTAAAAAAAGAAAAAAATCGATGCTCAATTGAGGGTATGATGAGGCTAAACACTAGCAGAGGAAATAAATTCAAGGTCGAAAAAGGGAACACTGTCTCACCTTAAATGCAATGTTGTCTCCTGCACGAGGAGTGCCATTAAGGGTCACCAGGGACATGTAATCTCTCACGAGAGCCGATTTCGGAACCTGCGGGTTGTGAATGTCAGGTTAAAGAGATCCGACTGTCATATGCTGTGGCTTACCAACTGAGGCCCACCATTCAAGTAATAGTGACGTTCATCCATCAATAAAGCCAAACATTCTACTATTGGATGATTAGCTTTCAGGACAGTGTGAAGGATCAGTTCAAATCAACGACTCCTAAAATTCCCACAATGCCATGCAGATAATTTGATTGACATAAAGGTGGACAAATTCTGGTTAATTATATCAAGTTAATTATATCATCTGCTTTTCCAATCTCACAGTTATAGATAAAAGTTTTTGCTCCAAAATTATGTTTAAATTTATGCAAAAGTTAAGGCTCATGGAAGAGTTGGACAAGAAATCCTACTTACCTGACTGTTGGCTGTTCCTGTAACATCTGCAGCAGCATCTGTGACAGTTGGGCTCCCCTCAGAATTATAGTCCTCACTTTCATTCAGGAATGTGTGTTTGGGCACAGCAGCAATATGACCTCCACGTATGTTCCATCCATGACCTGCCCTCCTTCCAAGAGCATCAATCCAGTTAGATTACAATCATTCATGAGCACTGTTGACCTGACAGTGTTCTCCTAGAGTTGTAATCACTTCACACATCACTTACCCCAGACCTCCACCCTCGATGTTACATCCAGACGGCAACCCACGGCCACCCATTTGAGCTGTTCCACACCCAACTGGACGCATCAAGGCTCCAGTACCTTGATTTTGGCCTCGACCCTTCATCGGCAAAGAAAGCTTTGATAAGGCCAAAGGAATTCCACGACCTTGTGGCACCACCTCTCTCCCCCTATAGAAATAAAAACAGGTTTAGAAAAAGGTCACTCCACCAGCTTGTCGAATCTGGTAAACCACAAGGCTTTAGGTGGTTCTACATTCAGAGAAAATATATAAATAGTTGACGATCTGTTTTACATTGCTCATTACAAGATCACACTGGCTATTCTCTATGCTAGTCTGGTAAATTTACCCACCAATAATTATCCTGACTCAGGTTGGATAAAGAAGAATATATTTAAAACTAGAACGATACTCTTTGACGTCGCCCGATATGCCTCCGCCCACTTTATTACATCATTATAATACTTGTACCAAGTTTGCTTTAAATCAATACAGCTGTTCTCAAGTAATCACATTTTTACCTGACATGACCTCTGACCTTTGACCTCGGGACCCCAAAATCTAATCAATTCATATTTACATCATTATACATACCTGTGCCAAGTTTGACTAAGATCCCTTCAGCCGTTCTCAAGTTATCGCGGTAACGAAAACCTATCACGGACAGACGGACAGCCGGACAGCCGGCGGAGGCATAAACAGCATAATTACTCTAAGTCACAGTTCCACTGATACAGTAACCGTATCGACTTCAACACATTATCTCGTGTAGGAGCAGCAGCAGCAACAACAACATGTTGGACCCATGCTCGCACCTGTTCAGAAGAGCTGCAGTCTGGGCCTTTGGACTCCTTGCAGAAACAGTTTGATCTTTCTTAACAGGTGATTCGTCAGATGACGAGGAGTTGGACTCGGAAGAAGAAGACATTTTAGGTTTGTTCAATTTTTCTGAATCCTTTTTTCTTGCCATGGTTCCCTTTCTTGCGGTGTTGCCCAATTTGTTGGCATCATTCAACACTCCTACTCCCTCTACTGCTTCATCATTTCCTATGCGAGCTTCGAGCGACTCCTGCAATGGTTGTGATTTCTGAGGTAAAGCGTCTTTCACTGCATCATCATCACCATCATTAATCCTGCTGTTGCTGCGAGAGGCATTTTGCTCTTCTTGTGAAACAGTCCCCTTTAATAGAGCAGGGACATCAGGAACGGCTCTTTTCCTTTTCCTGTTAACATCAGGTCGTACTTTTTTAACATTTTTAGATACAGACGTATCATCATCTTCGTCATCATCACCGTCCTCTTTATTACACTTGAATTTTGAGTTGCTTCCATCCGATCTTTTGCACAAAGCCTTTTTACTTCCTCGATTCATCTTTTCACTTTTTCTTTTTGTTGCAGCGTCTCCATTATGCTCACACTGTTCGTACTGTTTGTTTTTCAAGGCTCTCGCGTTTGACCTGGGAACATGGGTATTGTTGAGGGCCATCCCTTCAGAGCCAGATATCCTCGGTTTCTTTTTAATTTCTTTCTTCTTAGACACCGAAACTCCTAAAGTGTCATCAATTCCATCTTTTTCTGCGGGTGGTTGCATTATATCGGTATCGGGTGTCCTTTCCCGCTTATGCTTCTTTTTACTCTTCTTTTTTTGCGGTGGCTCTTCTTGTAGCCATTGATCTAATGCATCAATAATCCTGTCAAGTATTTCAGGTGATGTAATGGTTCCCTCCACCTCGGTCATGGTATCGAGGCAGCTTTGCGATTCTCGATTTAGTGCAGCACCATTGAAACCAGGCTCATCCACATCTGTTATATCTACCTGCTGCACCCTGTTCACATCAGAGGGTAAGGGGAGACAACAAAAATCAGAACAAAATAAAAACTATAGAGTTCATAGAACACCATGTTCATAGCAGAACAAGACATAAGATGTCTTGCTCTGTATTTTTAACATGAACCACAATTTTATTGTGAAGAGTGCCCGACTACCAACATGGGAGCTCATGTCATCCAACGAAACGACAAATGCATAAGATTGTTGGTCTAATCACAACTACCTCTACAATAGTGGCTACAGAAAGGTATTTGGAGATGGGTATGCTAAGATGCGAATACGACACGCGCATGATGGCCCAAATGGCCTATACCTACGTTTTAACTCAATACCTTGTGATACCGAACACACCTTTCAACCCTCAGGACGCATTTAGCACAAGGTTGTTGGCTTAGCGGTGAGGGTGCCGGCTTGGGATCCTGGGTTCGAATCCGGGTCGATCGCTGAATTAACGCCAGGGGGGTTGACTCAGCCTGTCATCCTTCCGAGGTCGGCAAATTGAGTACCAGCTTGCTGGGATGAATGATCCCGGTGTGTACCCCGGTTTAGAATAGGTACACCGTATCCCTGCGCATCGTAAGAGCGTGACCAAGGGTTGGTGTCAGGAAGGGCATCCGGCCATAAAAACATTGCCTCAAACAGGGAACCATGATTGTCATGGGGCCCGCAAGGCTAACCCCCGCTCTAGCGGGGAAAATGGCCTTAAAACGATCATTCATTCATTTTTGTTTTATGAGGGGGGGAGGGAGGGGGAGGTGTGCATTGTGCACTCTGTCTGGCAAACCCTGTTGTACACTCGTGGCGATTTTAATCATATTTCCTGGATTAAGTGGGTCTTCATTATATCGGATCGCGAGTGTAATTTATTTATTTCGCTCCCTGTTTTCATATCCATCTATCTTTTGTCACGGGACTGTCCGTTTTTTGCAGTCCTGCGCCTTTTCATAATAAACTGTTGTCAAAGCTCCTTGTTAACATTTATTGGTCTCGTATCGAAGTGGTCAAAAACTTCACATCACGACCAACAGATATTATCAGGTTTTTTTTGTTTGTGTCCAGCAGAATCACGTCTTTACCTCCACCACCGAAGGTGGATGGAGGTTATGTTTTCACCACTGTCTGTTTGGTATGATGAACATTAAAAATCAAAAAATATATTTCTTTGTTGTGATGAAAAAAAAAAGTCATATGTTGGTCTGTCTCGTTTGTTTGAGTGTGACAACTCAAACGCTTTCAGAAATCTTCTTCAAACTTTACCAGAGAATTCCGAAGGAAAAAAGTGAGGCTGTCGATGTTTTTGACTATATACACTACCAGTCAAATGTTTATGTACACCCAACATAGTGTTTAATGTGCAAAATTAACAAAAGATGTGAACAATACTCTTACCAAAGATATATCTGCTTATCAACTGATAATATATTGTTACGGTTCTTCGCCGCCCTTCTTCCCCTTACCAAGGGGGGATTAATCCCCTTGTTCTTTCTGGGCTTGACGGAACCAAGACTTGAAACGTCCCTTCCGGGCAAACGCAAAGTAGGGTTTCGGGACCAACTCTCGCTCGTACCTAATTCCCTGCGCCGCCACGGAAGCGAGGAAGCAAGCCTCGCACGAGCCACGTGTGGTTTGGGTATGCCGAGCGGATTGAGTTTAGTAGTGGAACTGCAGTTTAGTAGTGGAACCCGATTCGAGCGGTTCTATTCGTACCACGCTTAGCCAATGAGGAAACCACAGGAACGATCAAATGGAAGAAAGGAAGAACACAGGTTTAATTATTCCCACACGTATATAGAATGATCGTGGATGCAGAGACACAGAGCAGCACTTAGTCAGTCTTATATTATCCCCCGGACTCGGGCCCGTCACACACACACAGGCAATTGCAGATGGATTGATGTCCCAGCCAGATGCGTTGACGTGGTCGTCCAGGAACAGCCCCGCCCAGCTCTCCACGGTCCCAGCACGTCCCGCGAATATGGCAGCAGGTGGTGGAAGACGTCGTAGCGCGTCTCCCGAACAAAGGCAGCCGATGAGGTGGAACGGCAAATGCGAGTCTATCAGCGTGGCTGACGGTTACACAGCCGTTATCACTCGCGCGACTTAATGCACTGTATGCGGATCGGCCTCCAACTCAACCGAGCGTCACTTTATAATAGCTCGTATTCCGGTTCATGCGCGTCTTTCTTCACCCGCGTATCTCTCAGTCCTTGGACGCTCTCAACTCCTGCTCGTCAACAATTCCTCCGGGTTGGTCAGTGTGCGCGAGTTCTCCCTGGGCAGCAGTCCTCTCGGAGGCAAGTCCTTTTGCTGCAAGTCCTATCGAGTCCTCTCGGGGGCTTTGTGCAACGGGTTATATACAGTCATGTTAAAAAGCAAGTACACCCCATGTAAGGTTTTGACTTTTTCAACATATTTCAACATACAGCTATTTGATCTTCATTTCAACAATATTGATAGATAAAGGTGATATATTATAACAAATATCATGAAACATTTACATTTTGTAGTCCATTGTATAATTTAAATAAACAGAAATGCAAATTTCGCATGTGGAAAAAGTAAGTACACCCCTACATTTATCACTACTTCAAATACCTAAAATTAGAATCGGGTGCACCAGCTCAGGTGCAAATGATTAGACCATCGTTAGAGAGGATCTTGGAGGAACCTGTCTTATTTAAACCTCAGACATTTAGTTTGGTTTGCTCTTTGTGGTTGAAGTGTGCGGCGTCACCATGCCTTGATCAAAAGAGCTCTCTGAGGCCTTCAGAGAGAAGGTTATAGATGCCTACGAGTCTGGGAAGGGATTTAAAAAGATCTCCAAACAATTTGAAATCAATCATTCGACTGTCCGGAAGATCATCGACAAGTGGAGAAGATTCCAAACAACTGCCAACTTGTTCAAGCCAGGCCGCTCCAGCAAGTTCAGCCCGAGAGCAGACCGCAAGATGCTGAAATAAGTCTCCATGAACCCCAGAATGTGATCACGGGACCTACAGGTAGCTCTTGCCACTGTTGATGTCAAAGTGCACGATGCTACCATTAGAAAGAGGCTGCACAAATTTGATCTACATGGGAGGTGTGCCAGGAGGAAACCTTTGCTGTCCAGAAAGAACATCAGGGCAAGACTAAAGTTTGCCAATGAACACCCAGGCAAAGACCAGCACTTCTGGAACGATGTGCTCTGGACAGATGAGTCAAAGGTAGAGCTATTTGGCCACCGTACCAGAAGACATATTTGGCGAAAACCAAAGACAGCATTTAACCACAAGAACCTGATACCAACTGTAAAGCATGGTGGTGGAAATATTATGATTTGGGGCAGCTTTGCTGCATCAGGGCCTGGGCAGCTCACCATCATAGAATCCACTATGAATTCTTCATTGTACCAGAGGGTGCTTGAGGATAATGTGAGGCCATCTGTCGAAAAGTTGAAGCTCAACCGAAGGTGGGCCTTGCAACATGACAATGACCCTAAACATACCAGTAAATTCACCAAGGAATGGCTGAAAAGAAAGAAATGGAGGGTTCTGGAATGGCCAAGTCAAAGCCCGGATCTAAATCCCATCGAGATGTTGTGGGGGGATTTGAAACGAGCTGTGCATGCAAGAAACCCCTCAAACATCGCACAGCTGAAAGAATTCTGCATGGAGGAGTGGGCAAAAATTTCTCACAGTCGATGTCAGAGACTGGTAGACAGTTATAAGAAACGCCTACTTGAGGTTGTTTCTGCCAAAAGGGGCAATACCACCTATTAGAGCCAAGGGTGTACTTACTTTTTCCACATGTTAAATTTGCATTTCTGTTTATTTAAATTATACAATGAACTACAAAATGTAAATGTTTCATGATATTTGTTATATTATATCACCTTTATCTATCAATATTGTTGAAATGAAGATCAAATAGCTTTATGTTGAAATATGTTGAAAAAGTCAAAACTTTACATGGGGTGTACTTACTTTTTCACGTGACTGTAGCTATGCCCTCGAACCTTCTCGAACCCCCTCGAACCTTCCCACCACACCCTGTGACGCAGTGCTGCCGCCACCACCTCTGAGCCCTGATTGGTGCTTACCGTCAGTGCCTCTGCCGTGCTTACCGTCAGTGTCTCTGCCGCCCCTCATTCGGCTCCGCCTCAACCCTCCTAGGCCTGCCTCATGTTAATTCGCCCAAAATGAACCAAAGTCAGCACAAAGGGGCATGAGGCTAGGGAGGCTGGAAAGTCGGTAGAAGTCGGGCCTATTCTCCTGACTCTACTCAACGCAGAACTAACATAGGAAAAGGACTAAGCTCACAAATACTAAGAAATAACTACACCATCGCGAGGCTACATGTTGCTTGTGTGACTAACTATGAGGGGGAAATTTTAACCTTTATTATACTGACTGTACAAAACTCAAAACCACAACACTATTGTGCTTCAATGCATTTTTCTTTTGTGAAACGTCGGTTTAAAGCAATTTTTGGAAATAGATCAGAAAGTGCAACACGAAATCCAAACTGAAACGCGAAGTTAATGTTAACGTTTCATCTCGGGAGCAAAAACTTTGTGATTTTGAGAAAATTGTAACTTTGATAAAAGAAGGCCTTGAAACAGTTGCAATGCTGGAGATGTTTAGAATGAATGAATGAATGAATGATCGTTTTAAGGCAATTTTTCCCCGCTATAGCGGGGGTTAGCCTTGCGGGGCCCATGACAATCATGGTTCCCTGTTTGAGGCAATGTTTTTATGGCCGGATGCCCTTCCTGACGCCAACCCTTAGTCGCCTCTTACAATGCGCAGGGATACGGTGTACCTATTCTAAATCGGGGTACACGCCGGGATCATTCATCCCAGCAAGCTGGTACTCAATTTGCCGACCTCGGAAGGATGACAGGCTGAGTCAACCCCCCCTGGCGTTAATTCAGCAATCGACCGGGATTCGAACCCAGGATCCTCGGATCCCAAGCCAGCACCCTAACCGCTAAGCCAACACCAGGCTGTTTAGCTGGGCTCTAATTTCTGGGTTTGCTGTAATATGTCTGTTGTGCAGACTAGTGACTCGGCTTACTTGTCCTGCGATTCTGTTGTGATTCTTGGTCGACCAGAACGTTTTCTATCTGCATTTTTACCAGTTTCATTATGTCATTTAATGGCACAAGCAACTGCATTTACTGACACTTGTAATTTTTTGCAATTTGTCTCATGAATTGGCCTTCTTTTCTCAAAGTTACAACTGCCTGTCTTTTCTCTGGTGTTAGCTGAGCTCTGGCACCCATGTTCATGCAATTTGAAACACAAAAACACTCATTAGATCGTATGGCTGGCCTTTTGGAAACATTTTTTGCAGCGCCTGGCAATAATAGACATTGCACGTGATGAAGAAACCAAGCACAAAAAAAATAATTTCACACAGAGCAGAGTATTTGTAAACAGTTTTTGCTCCCGAGTTGAAATGCTAATAACATTAACTTCACGTTTCAGTTTTGATTTTGTATTGCGCTTTCCGACCTGGCTAACCCCCGCTCTAGCAGGGAAAATGGCCTTAAAATGCATGTTGTTGTTGTATTGCACTTTCCGACCTATTTCCAAAAATTGCTTTAAGCCTACGTTTCACACAAGAAAGATGCATTGAAGCACAATATATTATCAGTAGATAAGCAGATATGTCTTTGGTAAGAGTTTTGTTCACATCTTATGTTCATTTTGCACATTAAACAGTAAAATTTCAAAAAATGTTCGGTGTACGTAAACTTTTGACTGGTAGTGTAGGTCAAACGTTAAGGTCTAAGGTCAACGTTCTCTTGTTTGTCCGGGCGATATCTCAGCAATTTCTTTTGGGAGAGGTGGAATTTGCAAGTACCGTGTTTGACCTGGAAACGTCTTTCTTGTTTGTTTGTCTTTCAAGTTCAGTCATTGTATGACAGGAAGGCGTATGGTCCATGTAGTCCCATCTTCGGGAGAACAGCAACCGGTCTAGACTCCTCTTAAAGTAGTCAGTCGTCAATGCTTGGACGGTGTCCTCAGAAAGTCCATTCCAAACATTGACAAGCCGGTGGGTAATGAAGGCTGCCCTTATCCTGCAGCACGCCAAAGGTTTTATCAACTTCCGGGAGTACCCGCGAAGGCAATGTGGTCTGTTTTGTCTATTTGTTTGTTTGTTTGTTTGTGAACAGGATATCTCAAAAAGTTGTGAACTGATTCGGGCGAAATTTGGTGTGGAGGTTGGGTATGTGGCAAAGACTAAATGATTAGATTTTGGTGCAGATCTGGATTCAGATCCGAGTACCTTTTAAGTGATTCTTCATCATTGAGTGAGTGGGCAAAAACAATATATATAGCATGATATCTCAAAAAGTTATGGACGGATTCGGCCAAAACTTGGTGGACAGGTTGTGTGGACATGTCAAGGAAGAATTGATTAGATTTTGGCGACAATCCGAATATCTGGACACAGGAATTTTTGATTTTCTAAGTGATTCTTCACCATTGAGTGATAGGGTCAAAAACGATATTGTCCTGTCACCAGCGATTAAGACCACTGGATGACATTTAGCTGAACGTTTTTTACTCCCGAGGCAGCAGCGGAAAATGGCGGTTATGAACGCGCGCGAGATGAAGGCTGCGAGACGTTTACATGAACGGCACGAAAGCAACACGTGTTTATCCCTGAACCCATGACAAAGAAACACAACAGTAAATTCAACAAATATTAATTTAATGAAAATAAACCAAAGAATAAAATGAATGCTGAGGTAAAACTAAAATTCTATTTTGAGGTACCTCCACACAGTTATGAACACGCACACAGGGGAATGACAAAATAAAATAAAACCCCTTCAGCTGGCACTGAGCTTGGTCGCAATAAATTCCTTTAGGAGCATGGCAGCTGTTGAAGCTGGTGTAGCCACTCGCGCGGGAATGAATGAATGATCGTTTTAAGGCCATTTTCCCCGCTAGAGCGGGGGTTAGCCTTGCGGGCCCCATGACAATCATGGTTCCCTGTTTGAGGCAATGTTTTTATGGCCGGATGCCCTTCCTGACGCCAACCCTTGGTCACGCTCTTACGATGCGCAGGGATACGGTGTACCTATTCCAAACCGGGGTACACACCGGGATCATTCATCCCAGCAAGCTGGTACTCAATTTGCCGACCTCGGAAGGATGACAGGCTGAGTCAACCCCCCTGGCGTTACTTCAGCGATCGACCGGGATTCGAACTCAGGATCCTCGGATCCCAAGCCGGCACCCTCACCGCTAAGCCAACACCAGGTTTACGCGCGGGAAGCGCTCCAAAATGGTGACGTTGATCACCGCGCATCGAAGGCACTACAAGCGTGAGGCAAGCAGACGAGACGGCCTCCTTTCCCCTCCACCATCTGGGGAAGCACACACGGCCTTCAGCTTCCTTGCGAGCCAACAATTGCGAATCCAGTCTGCTCGCCTCACGCTTGTGGTGCCTTCGACGTCAACATTTTGGAGCACTGAGTGGCTCCACCAGCTTCAACAACCGCCAAGCTCCTAAAATAAAGTAATTCATTGCGGCCAAGTTAAGTGCCGGCTGAAGTGGTTTTATTTTATTTCATTTTCCCCTGTGTAATCGTATTTGAGTCCGTGTGTGGAGGTACATCACTTAGGAATTTAATTTACCTCAACATTTATTTCGGCATTTTCACACCTTGCTTAATTTTCAATAAAGTATTTGTTGAATTTACTGTCGTGTTTCTTTGTTAGTGGGTACGGAATAAACCCGTGTTGCTTTCATCCCGTTCAGGTAAAAAAACGTCTCGTAGCCTCCATCTTGCACGCGTCCTAATCGCCAAAAATTCGGCGACCGCCTCAGGATTAAGAACATTCAGCTATTCGTCATCCAGCGGTCTTAATCACTGGTGACAGGACATCACTGGTGACAGATAAACGTTTGTATTTATATATATAAATATATAATTTCAAAACACACCTGGTCACAAGTGTGCCTCACTGACCGGGTCCTCAGTCAAGGTCCTCAGCATAATCCCGCTTCGGCCCTTCAACCTCGATAAGGTCAGCTAAGGTGGGCCAGCAGGGGCATATACACCTCCACATGCAGCAGCTATACCCGGATGCATATATATCCCCACCTCCAGCCAGTGAGAACACAGACCACACACACACACGCAAAACCACCACCACTCTTACAACATGCACCACTCAAACAAAAACACATTCATGAAAAACCACACACACACACGCAAAACCACACACACGCGCGCGCACGCATGCACGCACGCACACACACTTCTATTCCATGCTCGTCACGACCCCTTTAGGCTGAAATGAACCACCACCCACAACCTCAACCTACACCATTCGACGTGCCTCCATAAACTTCCTCCATATCCAAAGTGAGCCTTTCAAGGCAACCTGGGCCACTCTGTCACACATCGTCCTTCTTTCTGTCCCACACACTGCAAGCCGAGCAAGAAATGCAGAAAAGGAATTGCCAATATACCCTCTACACCCCACCTCAAATGGCTGACAAGAAACTCGCCAACCCTTCTCCCAACACTCTGCCTCCAGCTCACTGTACTTTCCTCTCTTCCACTCATGCACCTCCTCCATGTTCTCTTCCCAAGGTACAGACAATTCCCCGAAGATGACCTGTCTTGTTGCACCTGACCAGATGACAATGTCAGGCCACAACCTTGTTACACAGATCTCCTCTGGGAATACTAATTGTGGCTTTGTGTCTGCCACCACCTGCCAATCACAAGCATCTGACAGCCCTCTTGCTTTCCACCCCCACCTCTTTCCACTTGGCCTTCTTTGACAAACAACATCTCTCCCCCATCAGTCTCCTTCTCCACTCTTCTTTCTTTCTTTCTTTCTTTCTTTCTCTCTTTCTCTCTCTTTCTCTCTCTCTTTTTTTTCTCTCTCTCTCTCTTTGGTGTGTGTGTGTGTGTGTGTGTGTGTGTGTGTGTGTGTGTGTGTGTGTGTGTGTGTGTGTGTGTGTGTGTGTGTATATATATATATATATATATATATATCTCATAAAGTTATGGACGGATTCGGCCAGAATTTGGTGGACAGGTTGTGTGGGCATGCCAAGGAAGAATTGATTAGATTTTGGTAACGATCCGAATACAATAATTTTTGAATTTGCAAGTGATTCTTCACCATTGAGTATTCAGGTGAAAAACGATATATAGCACGATATTTCAAAAAGTTGAGGATTGATTATAACAAAACTTGGTGGATGAGTTGGTTATGCAACAAGAACAGGCCAATTTGATTTTGGTTCAGGTCCGAATCCAGATCCGGCCTTTCAGTGACGTAAACTGTTCAGCCTGGCGGAGGTATGCGCTCCACCAAGCACCATTCTAGTTACTTCATGCAATATAAAGACGGCACATCTGTATTTTTCGTGAAGTTCATAGGACTAGGAGGGAACGGCAATGGGAAAATCCATGATGGACGTTATTTTTGTATCTTCATTCCCCTCTTAAATTATTGGCGATGGGAAAATCCAGGATGGACGTTATTTCTGTATTTACTGACATAGACAGATGTTCTCCTGCCTCGCGGACGTCTGATCAAGGTAACGTGCTTGCAAGCTTTTGTACCTGGCCAACTTGTACAAAAATACCTCGTAAGAAATTACCATGGAAGTAATTCACATAATGGTGGCCATGATGCGTTAGCATTGCACCCAATCCGGATGAAATGCAGTACGAAACGAATCAGCATATTGGAATAGCACCTCAATTCCCTATAATCACTGCATGGTTTTCTGACGACGAAAATACTTAAAATACGAGATGGTCATTATTAATAATTAAAAAATACGAGATGGCCATTTTCAGGTACGAGAGAAAATTCCTATAAGGTGGGTTCCAGAGATAGCACAAGGTTTTGGTTTAATACCTATAAAACAATGTCCAGATGTGCCCATCATCGCCAGCAGAGTGCTCCGACTTCCGGGCTAGTAAGATATCTACAGTGCCCTCAGAAAGTATTCACACCTCTTGACTTTTTCCACATTTTGTTGTGTTACAGCCTGAATTTAAAATGGATGAAATTGAGATTTTTTTTGTCACTGATCTACACACAAAACCACATAGTCAAATTGAATTTTTTTTTTTTTTTTTAACTTTGACAAGATAATTAAAAATGAAAAACCGAAAATGTCTCGAGTCAATAAGTATTCAACCCCTTTGCTACGACACTCTAAATTGAGCTCTGATGCATCCAATTTCCTTTCATCTTCCTTGAGATGTCTCTACAACTTGATTGGTGTACACCTGTGGAGGGGTTGGGGGAGGAGAAGGGAGGGGTTGGGGGAGGAGAAGGGAGGGGTTGGAGGAGGAGAAGGGAGGGGTTGGGGGAGGAGAAGGGAGGGGTTGGGGGAGGAGAAGGGAGGGGTTGGGGGAGGAGAAGGGAGGGGTTGGGGGAGGAAAAGGGAGGGGTTGGGGGAGGAGAAGGGAGGCGTTGGGGGAGGAGGACGGGAGGCGTTGGGGGAGGAGGACGGGAGGCGTTGGGGGAAGAGGACGGGAGGGGTTGGGGGAAGAGGACGGGAGGGGTTGGGGGAAGAGGACGGGAGGGGTTGGGGGAAGAGGACGGGAGGGGTTGGGGGAAGAGGACGGGAGGGGTTGGGGGAAGAGGACGGGAGGGGTTGGGGGAAGAGGACGGGAGGGGTTGGGGGAAGAGGACGGGAGGGGTTGGGGGAAGAGGACGGGAGGGGTTGGGGGAAGAGGACGGGAGGGGTTGGGGGAAGAGGACGGGAGGGGTTGGGGGAAGAGGACGGGAGGGGTTGGGGGAAGAGGACGGGAGGGGTTGGGGGAAGAGGACGGGAGGGGTTGGGGGAAGAGGACGGGAGGGGTTGGGGGAAGAGGACGGGAGGGGTTGGGGGAAGAGGACGGGAGGGGTTGGGGGAAGAGGACGGGAGGGGAGGAGGGTGGGAGGGGTTTGGGGAGGGGGACGGAAGGGGAGGGGAGGGGGACGGAAGGGGAGGGGAGGGGGACGGAAGGGGAGGGGAGGGGGACGGAAGGGGAGGGGAGGGGGACGGAAGGGGAGGGGAGGGGGACGGAAGGGGAGGGGAGGGGAGGGGGACGGAAGGGGAGGGGAGGGGCGGGGATGGGCGAGGAGGTGGGGGTGGGGGGGATTGGGGGAGGAGATGGTGGACGAGGGAAGGTGAGGAGGGGAGGAGGGCGAGGGGGAGAGGTGAGGAGGGCGAGGGGGAGAGGTGAGGAGGGCAGGAGGGGAGTGGAAAGGTGGGCAGGGGGGAGGAGATGGTGAGAGGATGGGGAGGAAGGGGGGAGGGTTCACCCCCTGGATCCTCGGTCTTTCCCCATTTATTTCTCAACAAGAACAGGTGACGCTTTAACTGTTTCTTATGAAACTTTACTTTTTGAGAAAAGCAATCCCGATATATATGCATGAAATGGTAATTTTGAAATAATGGGTAAATCGAACCATACCAAACACAATCACCATCTCGCACCAACGTGATCCTCTCAGCTGCAGGTGCCAGGCAACCATCAATAAAAAGCGTCACCGCGGTACCACTGCTGATGCGAAAGTGCTGCCGAATGTCGCTTTGAAGGTCAGCGACGAGGCGGCATCGATCCGTGTCCACTAGAAACCATAATCGGCGCTCTGTTGGAGCTCCGGGCGGGGGAAAATCGAACAGAAGTTTGATGCGAATCGGGAAATGCTGCATGCCCACGGGCGCCACCATCTTAACTTCCGTTGTCATTTGTTAACGTGCGCTGGCATTTGGTTGTTTTTATTATTCTTGTTCATAAAACTTTCAATCTAGCAGGACATATAAACACTACCCATCGAAGTTTACATCATTCTCTAAAACCAAAAAAAAAATTATCTAGGTTTACGACGACAACGACAAATCGCATTCAGCAGCAAATCTCGCGAGATCATACGAACTTTTGTTGTACAGTACTGTAATTGCATATGTTCCTTCCAAGAAACTTCGACGCAGGCAGAGGCCACTCAACATTCGGCCCATCAAAGCCTGCGCTAGTGTTGCCAACCTATGATTGTTTGCTCGTGCTCCATCCTCTTAAATGTTGAGCATCAAGTGAAGAAGAAGCACGTATTTGTTGCGTTGTGTATTTAGTGACGTAGGATAAACAAACAAAAATCTCCAATATCAACAAATATATTTGTTTTCTTATTAAATATGCTTCTGTATTCTTTGTAGATCCATGTATCAAAAATAATCTTTATAACACCTGAAATTATTGAAAACGCCGCCGGTGTCAATACACCGCTTAAAAAGGCTAGACATTCAAAGTACATGTCTAAAGTTCTTGAACCGTAGAAAGGTTCAAACATCGTCATGTCTCTTCATTATAATGTTTTATAGGTCATATGCACCAGCAACAACCACAACAACTGAAACGGGATGACGTCAACACTAGAGCGCCGTCAGTCATGGAGATGGAGGAGTCATCGTTATTCGTTGAGGATTCCTTTTTCAAAGACTTGGAGTCCACGGAGGATCAGGTCGTCGGAGCAGAACGACCTTCGCACACGTGGACGAGCCACTTCGCCATTTTCGCCTACCAGCTGACGAGGCAGGCACGCCGTGGGAATTAGACCGATTAAAGATGCATTCCAGATTCTCTTATAAACCTTACGTCCTCACTGTTTGTTGTTGTAATGGAAAGGTAAATAAATAATTGGAGAGCCGGCATTGATTGGTCAATCCGGTGTGACGTCACTGAAGGTACAGGGCAATGCAAATCAAGCGTTTGATTAAACTTGACCTCGCGAAGCGAAAAGCGGAGTTAAGCATTCCTGTGCGTACGTGTGCCGTGTCCCAATTTTAAAAATTCATTTTCTCGGCAACCGTTGGTGCAATTGACATGAAATTTTCACCATAGGAGGGCCTCCTCCTGCAGAATATTTTAATGAAAATTATGACGTCATAGGTCACGTGGTACAGGCGCCATCTTGGAAAAACGTCACACCTCTACATCCCAAACCGCTCGATGGAAAAAATGGAAACATGGCTCATTATCAAGTACTCACCATGGGGAATAAGACATGTTAATGATCATGTCATCGGTACCTTAATTATGATGTCATAATTCGACAAATACAACACTTGATCTGATCAGTATGAAAAAAAAAAAATCCTCTGCAACTGTTAGTCCGATTGGCACGAAATTTCAGAATATGAGCAGCTCCTCCTGTGGAAGTTTTTTAAATGATATTTATGACGTCATATGTCACGTGGTACAGGCGCCATCTTGGAAAAATCGAAAAAGGGTGCACCTCTGTATCTCCGAAACCGCTCCATGGAAAAAAACTGAAACATGGCTCATTGTCAAGTACTCCGCTTGGGGGATAAGATATGTTAATGATGATGTCATCGGTACTTTAATTATGACGTCCTAATTCAACAAGTACAACGCTTGATTCGATCAGTATGAATTTTTTTTCTCTGCAATTCTTGGTCCGATTGACATGAAATTTTTAGACTAGGCTAAATTTCCAGAAATGCATCTAATACAAGTTATAGGGGCATTTCTGAGTAAAAGTTGGTAACAAGTGTTTTTAACCTATTTTGGGGGTGCTGATCATGAAAAAATAGGATACCAAGCTGAATTTTTGGTATTTGATGCTCAAATCTGGAAAAAACTAAATGGCCGCCAAAATATTTAACTTTTAGCCGCTAAACTCAGAATCACACAGGAAGACATTTCAACAAGTACACTTTACGTGAAACAAGATGAATATTTCCGGGCAATCAAATTTGTATATACTATTTTAGCAGAAATCGATGTTTCGGCCATTTTCCAAGATGGCCGCCATCAAATCTTATATTGACGATATCTCCAGTTCTAGTGAACATAGAATCATTATTTTGATGTCTAGCCCCAGGTTATCGAGGTCAAGGAAGCATATGAGCGCACTATTATTAGTGTTGGACCAAAGCTATATACTGAAACAGGACACATTCAAGGTGGTTGCTCACAAAATAGCTCTAAATATCGGCTAACTGCAGCTAAAATGATATCTACAGACACTTACACATGGACCCTTGTGCCACACAGCTCATATAATAAACAACACGATTACAAGGCAATACAACTTTACTTTTGATCTTCATTGATTAATACGATTACATGCAGTGAACAATCACATATGAACGTTTAACTATATACAGGTAGCACAGTCATGACGTCTTTTACGATATGCAGGCTCGACGGTAAGTTGAATAATGTCGTTAACACATTACACATTGTCATTAAAGCAACCGTCCTGGTCAGTTTCTTGCCGACATACACATGCAGCTGTGCAGCCAAGTTTTGCTTTACGGCAGCTACAGCGCATGGTACGACACCGTGACCTGCAACTGCAAGAAACAAGTTCAAGACACGACTCAGGAATTGGATGGAGTGTCATCAGCACTGGTTGCAAATTGGTAGCGACCCTTTTCCATCCCAACTCCGTGACATTCGGCAGGTTCGGAAGTGGGCAGTGTGCCTCCTTCCATATCAGAGATTGGTAATGCACACGCTGGATGTGGAATTTGAGAGCATCGCTCGTGGGTGGCATCGCTTCTGGTTTGCAGGCCTTCTCAAACATGACCCGACGAACGCTATCTGTTGTCTCCAGATTGTTCATCCCGTAGATTTTGCAGACAAATATTTCTGTCGATTTTGACACTTCAGGGGTCAAATTCCCTACTCCCAAACCCACAAGAAGGTGGTGATACTCAAGGAAGACTTTCCATGCTGAACGTTTCGTGTGTCCACAGATGTGCGATGTCGTGTCCGATCCCGTAAGAGCGTGAAATGGCAGAAGTGATTGGACTGAATTTGATGGCAAGTTGTGATATAATGGACCTATGGGTATGTACTTTCTCTTCTGGGCAGTACCAGCCATCATCCATAGATTTCTGCAACTGACACGCGGAAAATGTGCCACCAACAACAGCATGACATCAGTGTCTCTCGCACATACAACTACAGTGTCCAGCCGACTATCTATGACATGTAGAATTATGCGTGTGTCCGCTTCTTCGTGTGTTGCTTTTAGTGGAGTGAGGTCAGTATTGCCACGTGATGACCTGATTTCACGCTCATCGTCAAACCCCCCTGCAACCACAATCTCTGTATCACCAGGAGCATGTGCCAGAAGTTCTTCCGAGAGGAAGCGAGCAAGGGCTGCCTTGTTTTCTGGAAGGGCAATGAAGTTTATCCAGGAGTTAGGCAGTGGCACCTCCCGTCCTTCTACAATACGACGTATTGGACGACTTGTCTTTGTTCGTTTGGTTCTTGTTCCTGCTTTGATCGACTCATCTCGGTATCTGTCAAATACAACGTCTATGCGAAGATATTGCATTCCTGACTGGAAGATTGATCTTGTGAAAACGTCTGCCAAGTCTCCAAATGTCTTGGCAGCAACCGGTTTCCCAATGGCCACGACTCGAGCCTGTCCATCTATAACAAGACAAGCTGATTTCCCGTGCAGATCGAGCGTAGCAGGACATGGAATATCTGCTGTCAACATATCAGCCAGCAACGATTTGTTTCCTGTCCTTAAATTGCCATTGAGCTCTGCCAGCGAGACTGGTACTCGAAGAAGTTCGTGGTTCAACACGTTGTCCAAGTTGATCGTGCGGCCAGATGCATATGCCGTTACCAAACGTTGGAGGAAGTTTTGATCAGCTTTCAGAACAGTGCGTTTGTTCTTTTCGGCACTGTGTTGTACTACCTTATAAAGATCGTCGAATGTTGGAGCATTGTTCTTCTTGATGGTGTCATACAATGAGTGCTGAGGCACTGAGGTTTCTGCGTCTCCAACAAGTCTATCCTCCACAAATTCATCCAGTTGTTTCTGACCCATGACTCGTGCGTTCAGTAGCGATGTTTGGATTTCTTCGCTAGCAACGTCTTTTGTTGCAATGTTTTGCAGCGCAGCGTGATGCGTATCAGGTGCAAACACATGGAAGCGTTCCAATATGCTGAGCAGAATGTTCTCGTCTGCATTGTCACGTTGTTGTCTTGCTGGTTTCGATTCGTTATGGCTGAGCAAGTCTTTTGGATATATCTGCAACATTTCACGCGTATCTGCTGGAATATGTGCTCTCAGGTTGTAAGACAATGCCCATCTGTTCAAGGCTGTATTGGTTTTGGTGATACCAACGATTCCTCCGGCCCTTTTACCAGTTCCATTCAACCACTCTTGTGCCTGGTCGGGATCAACCTGATTGAACTTACGCGCCGACCGTTTGACCACAAAATTTCCTTTTTTGAATTCTTCGAGAACTGACTCTGGTAGGTTTCTCATTTCAGCCAAGTAGACAGGACCCCAGCGTCCATAGTTTACATGGTCATACCTGAGAAAGAAAGGTAGCATGCAGGTGAATGAATGGATGTGAAGGTCCCAAAGTCCATCTCGTTGGGCTCTTGTGAACATAAGTAGAATTGCTACCATTTCCAGGTATCCCCACCAGAAAGAGAAGTTGACATTGTCCTCCTTTCTGCGTTCCAGGAAATCTGACATCAATGATGAAAACGTTGGGTTTGTCAGCAAGGTGACAAGGATCTCAACAGCTGCCAGGTCGGATGCAGCCTTGGATATTTGAATATGCAGTTGCTCGTCGGCTTCTTTCACATAGTCTAGTAGATTGGGTCCTAATAGTCGCCATAGGGCCTGGCATGTAATTTTGTGTGCTCGCATGGCTTTGTTGAACTTTTTGCCAGCCAATGCTGCTTCAATGGTGTTCTGTCCCATTAGACCAGCTTCAACCCAGGCCTCTGCCAATCCAGATCCGTGCATGTGTTCTCCAATAACTTTTAAAAAGTTCATTGAAATGTGTAGCCCTCCTAGACGTGGAATGAGTCTCTTCTTGTACTCCGGATTGCACCACTTCAACTCCATGAGCTTGCAATAAAGTGCTTGATCCACACTCAGTACCGTGTATTCTTGTCCGAAGCGAGATGAAACTTCCAAACATCGCTCCACGACTGTTTTGAGTGTATCTATGACTATGACATTCCTATTTTTAAAAGAAAATTAGAAATGTCAATATCGCGTATACTTTTTTTGACGGCCATTTTGTTTTTTGGCTGATTTAAGCCCTAAATATGTAATATTCAGCTTGGTATTATTTTTTATCGTGATCAGCACCCTCATATACAGCTAATAAGCATGGATACCAAGTATTACTACGACATTCCACTTTTCTGAAGAAAAAAAACAAATATCGCATAAACTTTTTTGGCGGCCATTTTGTTTTTTGCTGATTTAGGCCCTAAATATGCACATTTCAGCTTGGTATCCGTTTTTTTCGTGATCAGCACCCTCATATCCACCTAAAACGCCCGGATACCAACTTTTACTCAGAAATGCCTCTGCCAAAAAAAAATCAGAAATTTAGCCGTCTATTTCACCATAGGAGCGCCTCTTCCTGGAGAATATTTTAATGATTATTATGACGTCATAGGTCACGTGGTACAGGCGCCATCTTGGAAAAACCTAGCACCTTGAAAATCTCTGAAACCACTCCATGGAAAAAATTGAGACCTGACTCATTGTCACCGACTCCCCATGGCGAATAAGATATGTTAATGATGATGTCATCGGTACCTTAATTATGATGTCATAATTCGGCAAGTACAATGCTTGATTCGATCAGTATGAATTTTTTTCTCTGCAATTCTTGGTCCGATTGACATGAAATTTTCACCATAGGAGCACCTCTTCCTGGAGAATATTTTAATGATTATTATGACGTCATAGGTCACGTGGTACAGGCGCCATCTTGGAAAAACTTAGCACTTCGAAAATCTCTGAAACCACTCCATGGAAAAAATTGAGACCTGACTCATTGTCACAGACTCCCCATGGGGAATAAGATATGTTAACGATGATGTCATCGGTGCCTTCGTTATGACGTCAAAATTCGACAAATTCGTCAAAAAAAAAAAAAAAAAAAAAAAAGTTATCCATCCGATTTTTTTTTTTTTTAAATCATCAACTGTTGGTGTGATGGACACGACATTTTCACCATAGGAGCGCCTCCTCCTTTATAATATTTTAATGATAATCATGACGTCATAGGTCATGTGTTACAGGCGCCATCTTGGAAAAACCGAAAAACGTTGCACCTCCACATCTCCAAAACCGCTCTATGGAAAAAATAGAAACGTGGCTCATTGTGAATAACTCCATATGGGGAATAGGTGTTGTTAACGACGTCATTGGTGCCATAATTATGACGTCATAATTCGACAGGGACAACACTTAATCTGATCAGTTTGAAATGTATTGAGCATGATCTATGAAACAATTATTTAGAGAATATAAATTTATGATGTCATCGCTCACGTGGTCTGGCAGCCATATTGGATCAAAAAAAAAAGAAACGTTAAAAAACAGAAGAGTTGGCTCACACAAAGTTGACTGCGCAGGGTAAGTATTCTATGAAGTTTATTATGTTTATTATGGAGTTTTTTTATGGAGTCATCTCGTTTATTATGGAGTCAGACAAGGTGTAACATGTACTTTGGGTCTTCAGCCCAATGTGCGTTTGTTGAGCTGTCACAATGTGATGATGTTGCCTTTTATTACCTTTTCTATATAAAAGATGTTTTGCCTTTTAACAAACACATGTCCAAGACATTCTGGCTTGAACACTGTCTCCCTCCTATGGGTGGTGCTGCTGTTGTAAAATGATTTGGAGAGATCTCTTGTCCTCTAGGCTGGACACAGACAAGGTGTTGGAGAGACCGAGGCAGGGTTCGATCACAGAGATCCAAAGAAGGGAAGTCCTTGCTGATGATGTGAGGTATGGTATTGACTATTTCTGTGCTGTAATGGTGGTGTAATGGGAAGGTATAGATGGCACCAAATCATGATGATCTGCATCATCTGCTTTGGCATTATTTGCATAATTGAAAATATTTGGCCCAAGGCCTTCCACACACTTACTGGCCAGACCTGATGTTCCACTGAAGGTGATTTGGAATTTCTAAAGGGAGCCGGTGATAACTCACCGACTCTTTGCGAAATACATTGTGGGACCTTTTACATCCTCTGATGACCAGTGCCTGTATACAGGTCCTCCACATTATCGTCATTCCAATGGATGAGCACAAATTGATGCCTCACCTTGCATGTAAACACCTGGGTGGTAGTTTATAGCTGGGTTGAAATTTGAATCCTGGCTGGACAATGCAGAGGTGAGTGTGTATACATCCAAGCTGCCCTGCCAGCTCTACCTTGTTACTTGGTAATTCATTTTTCACTGATTCCATGTATGTTCAGATTTGATCAAATCAGATAATTGAAGAAATCTTATGATCTTCTTCTTCTTCTTCTTTAACAGCCATAATTATCCCACCTTGTGGGGTCGGCCGGGGGAAGCTTGGCCCGAGTCTTCATAAACTGGCTGGCCAGGCCTCAGAACTTGTGGGCCAGGGTCGGAATTCAAACCCAGGCTAGACAGCTTTGAGGCAAGCTTGCGTACCTATAGGCCATCCTGTCAGCCAAAGAAATGTTACATTTCAAAATAAACAAGAGAGTTCTTCTTGAAATTCCCCATGAACCACAAATTTGCGAACTTAGTAATGGGGAAAATAGGGTCATGGACTTATACTTTATAATTTGTCCAAACTATTTGCTTAATTAACACATTTATGTATTGTTTTTGTGTTATTTATTTTTATGAATAAGAGTGTTAAGAACATAAAATAAAGTATAATTTTCCTGTGTTATGACATAAAGTAAAGTTTATTTTCTTGAATTATTAAGATCACTAACAGTCACATGTTGAAAAATCAATGGGCCGAGATGCTTTGAATGAGGTAATTTGAAATTTATAGAAGAAAAATAAGAGGAAATAGAAGAATCTCTATGAAAACCTTAATAAAATAAACTGCTGCTAGACAGAATAACTTGAAAACTGGATTTTTTTTTTTGTTTTTTTTTGTATACTGAATCGAGGATCGTGAAAGAGCTGACATTTACTTCACAAACAAATCAACCAGACAAACAAAATATATAAAAAGAGGGCGCGGAAGACAAGAGAAGGGGAAGCACACAAACACTTGAGAGCACACAACATTTAAGAGCAGGGAGATGTGTGGGAGGGAGAGGGCTTGGGGGGAGGACGTGTGGGAAGGGGGGGGGGGGGGGGTGGGAGAAGTATAAAACACAAGGACACCAAGGACTTCCAGGACAGAAGTTGATATTTCAAAAAAGTGGAATTGGGGTGAAATTAGCGGGGATAGAAAAGATCAAGGTTTTGGATGGGGGAAGATAAGAGATGGTGGTGAACAGCTGTTTTAAAGACCTGGAGGGTGGAGTGGGATTGAAGAGAGTGAGGGAGTTTGTTCCAGAGGCGGGAGAAAAGAGGAATGAAGGAGTGAAGGTGAGCAGAGAGTCTTGATTTTGGCAGTTTAACCATAAGAGGGTTGCAGGCAGATCTTGTGCGACCTGTAGGAATATTTGCGGGACAGAGCCCAGAGAGAGCTGGGGGGGGCAAAGCCAGAGAGGAGTCGGTAGAAGACGGAAAGGCCACCAACCTGCCTGCTGTGAATGAGTGAGAGGCCCTTGGAGTTAGCTTCATCGCGGGAGATTCCAATGATTCTGAATGCTTTGGTTTCAACAGCGTGAAGACGAGCTAGGTGTGAGGCAGGAGCACCAGCCCAGAGGGGAGAGCAGTATTCCATTGAGCTGCGGATGAAAGCCTTGTATGTGGTGAGGAGCTCAGGTGTGCCAAGGAAGGACTTCGCACGACGGAGGATGCCCAGTCGGTGACTGGCTTTGGAGGCCAGATTTGAAATGTGGTTTTCCCAGGAAAGATCATGGCAGATAGTGAGACCCAAAAGCTTGAGTGACAGAACCTCTTGGAGAGGATTATTCAGAAAGTGGATGGGAGGGTTGTCCAGTCGGTCGTTGTGGAGAGACATCGTAAGAGTGTGAGATTTGTCAGGATTGAAAGACATGTTCCACTTGTTTGCCCAGTCTGTGATTTTGTCCAGGTCTGCAGAGAGTGAGGAGGCTGCAGACTGCTGATCTGAGGGATGAAGAATGGAGCGACAGAGAGTAGAGTCATCAGCAAAGAGATAGAGAGGATTTTCAAGAGAGTCAGAGAGATCATTGATGAAGACCAGAAAAAGCACAGGGCCCAGAACACTGGGCTCCTTGGGGAACTCCAGCCTGAACAGGAAGAGGAGATGAGAGAAACCCATTCAGGGCCACACGTTGACTATGACTAGAGAGGAAGTCTGCCAGCCATGCGTGGAGATTTCCATGGATACCAAAAGAGGAGAGTTTGGTGAGCAGAGCGGGGTGCCAGACCGTATCGAAGGCACGTGATATGTCAAGGGAGACAGCTCTAATTTCCTGTTTGGCATTGAGGACCTCCATCCATTGTTGAGAAAGCAGAAGCAGCATGTCCAGAGTAGAGTGACCAGGTCTGATCAGGATGACCAGGATGTTATCGCTAAATAATAAATCAAACTCCCGGAAGTTGTACAACTTGTTTGGGAGAAAAAAAAGACTGCTTTTGGGTGTTTCTAGTAGATTGTAGTAGTTCACGGCAGCAGATGTCAGTCAATCCCCGACTATGCTCACTGCGACACGCAAAATTGAAATATCGCGCTCCGTAGCAATCGGAGCTCCCGGTCCACCGGGACCAGTTGCGGTGGGCGAAAGGCCACGGGGAGGGTGTTTATTTTGATTAACCTCACACTTTTTGCGAATTATTTTGTGGATTAAACTTACCTTTTTATACAAGGTCTAGGCTCATGAAAGAGCTACGACACAGAACAGATCAGGACACAACAAAACAAAGGGAACTGCAGGAGAAAGTGGAAACGCCAATAGCAGGGCGGAGGGAGAAGGTAGACAGAGATGGACAAACAAGGGATGCAGGTAACGATGAGGGGTAGGGAAAACGCAAAGGGTGGACAAGATGGGTACGTAAACAAAATTTTTATGAGGGGTGGGGGTGGTTTAAAGGGTGTAGAAAATATTATGACTTTGGATAGGAGTTCAGGTGTGCCAAGTGACTGAACTTGAGATGGTGGTGGGCTCCTTGGGAAGTGCCAGCAGCTTTGAAGACCGTGGGGGAAGAATGAGATCGACGAGAGTATAGAAGGTGGTTCCACAGGCAGGAAAAGAGGAATAAATGAGTGCAGGTGAGCAGTGGTGCTGGATTTAGGCAATTTGACTAGAAGGGATTGATGGTGGACTGCACGTATCCTAGAGGGGTGGGGGGAGGGAGAAAGGTGGGGGGAAAGCATGGAGAGGACAGAGGATGCAAAACCAGAAATGAGGAGGAAGAAGAGAGAGAGACCACCGACCTGTCGGTGATGACAGTGGTAGGCCCATACATCAGCTTCACCGCGAGAGATTCCAATGATCTTGAAGGCCTTGGTTTCTACGGCGTCAAGCTGAACAAGATGTAAGGCAGTGGAGCCAGCCCAGAGGAGAGAGCAGTAATCCATCAAGAGTAAGTAATCCATCAAGCTGTGGATGAAAGCCTGGTAGGTGGATAGTTCAGGTGTGCCAAGGAAGGACATTGCATGATGGAGGGTGTCCAGTTGGCATCTGGCTTTGGAGGCCAACTTTGAAATGTGTTTTGCTCAAGAGAGATCATG
Source organism: Myxine glutinosa (assembly GCF_964187855.1). NCBI lineage: Eukaryota > Metazoa > Chordata > Myxini > Myxiniformes > Myxinidae > Myxine > Myxine glutinosa. Next base: position 161,221,534 of record NC_136265.1, on the reverse strand, counting down.
GCTGAGAGTGAGTGAGACCCAAGAGTCCGACTGAACCTCTTCAAGAGGAGGATTATTGAGAAAGTAGATGGGAGAGTTTGCCGAACAGTCCTCTTGGAGAGAGAGTGAGTGTGTGGGGTTTCTCAGGATTGATAGACATAGTCCAAGTGTAGACCAGATTGTGATTTTTTTGTCAAGGTCTGAAGAGAGGGAAAAGGCTGCTTCCTGTCTGTCAGAAGTTTGAGGGATGTCACGGCAAAGAGTGGAGTCATCAGAAAAGAGATGAAGAGGATTTACCAGAGTCAGAGACGTTGTTGATGAAGAGATGGGGCCTAGAACACTGCCTTGGGGTACTCCAGCCTTGACCTGGAAAGGAAATTAAAGGGCTCCATTGAGAGCCTCATGCTGGCTACGAGAGTGGAGGAAGTCAGTAATCCAAGAGTGGAGTGGGGACTTGGTTTCCATAGGCAGACAGTCTGGAGAGTAAGTTGGGATGCCAGGCTGTATTGAAAGCTCAAGATATATCCAGAGAGGCGGCTCTGATCTCACATCGGTCATTGAGGCCCTCTACCATTGTTGGGTGAGTAGAAGCAGCATGACCAAGGTAGAGTGACCTGGTAAAACTTGATCCAATAATGCGATTGCGATGTTGATGATGGCGGCAATAAAGATGAGTTGATGGTGATGATTATGTTGGAGGGTTTGAGTGGGTTATTAACGCACAGGTTGTAAACCTGTGCGTTATAGCGTTTGCCTGGGAATTTCGGGCGCTCAAAAGTGAAGCTAGTTTCTGTCACCCATTTCTGTCGCTCATTTCTGTCGCTCAGATGTGTAAACATGACGTCATCAAATCTATATTTATAGGATAGGTTATAGGAGATATATATGTTATAGGATAGGAATATAGGACCCAAATGACCCAGAGGACCCAAATGACCCAGAGGACCCAAATGACCCAGAGGACCCAAATGACCCAGAGGACCCAAATAACCCAGAGGACCAAAATGACCCAGAGGACCCAAATGACCCAGAGGACCCAAATGACCCAGAGGACCCAAATGACCCAGAGGACCCAAATGACCCAGAGGACCCAAATGACCCAGAGGACCCAAATGACCCAGAGGACCCAAATGACCCAGAGGACCCAAATGACCCAGAGGACCCAAATGACCCAGAGGACCCAAATGACCCAGAGGACCCAAATGACCCAAATGACCCAGAGGACCCAAATGACCCAGAGGACCCAAATGACCCAGAGGACCCAAATGACCCAGAGGACCCAAATGACCCAGAGGACCCAAATGACCCAGAGGACCCAAATGACCCAGAGGACCCAGAGGACCCAGAGGACCCAAATGACCCAGAGGACCCAGAGGACCCAGAGGACCCAGAGGACCCAAATGACCCAGAGGACCCAAATGACCCAGAGGACCCAGAGGACCCAAATGACCCAGAGGACCCAAATGACCCAGAGGACCCAAATGACCCAGAGGACCCAAATGACCCAGAGGACCCAAATGACCCAGAGGACCCAAATGACCCAGAGGACCCAAATGACCCAGAGGACCCAAATGACCCAGAGGACCCAAATGACCCAGAGGACCCAAATGACCCAAATGACCCAGAGGACCCAAATGACCCAGAGGACCCAAATGACCCAGAGGACCCAAATGACCCAGAGGACCCAAATGACCCAGAGGACCCAAATGACCCAGAGGACCCAAATGACCCAGAGGACCCAAATGACCCAGAGGACCCAAATGACCCAGAGGACCCAAATGACCCAGAGGACCCAAATGACCCAGAGGACCCAAATGACCCAAATGACCCAGAGGACCCAGAGGACCCAAATGACCCAGAGGACCCAGAGGACCCAAATGACCCAGAGGACCCAAATGACCCAGAGGACCCAGAGGACCCAGAGGACCCAAATGACCCAGAGGACCCAGAGGACCCAGAGGACCCAAATGACCCAGAGGACCCAAATGACCCAGAGGACCCAGAGGACCCAAATGACCCAGAGGACCCAGAGGACCCAAATGACCCAGAGGACCCAAATGACCCAAATGACCCAAATGACCCAGAGGACCCAAATGACCCAGAGGACCCAAATGACCCAGAGGACCCAAATGACCCAGAGGACCCAAATGACCCAGAGGACCCAAATGACCCAAATGACCCAAATGACCCAGAGGACCCAAATGACCCAGAGGACCCAAATGACCCAAATGACCCAGAGGACCCAAATGACCCAGAGGACCCAAATGACCCAGAGGACCCAAATGACCCAGAGGACCCAAATTCTATGTATGTTTCTATGATGATGTATGTTTTGGTGAAAGTACATAATGTGAATACTAGTAGCAATTTTACAAAAACCATGGCATAATTTCAAATCTTGACCCGAGATGATAATTATGCTACATCATAATTTCCATGTGCCAACCTGGGCGGAATCCAAGTGGATTCACTTGACTTGTTGTATTGACGGCCAATGTTAAATATGTGAATAAATGTGGGAAATAGTTCGCCAACCCACGATTATTCCAAAGCACAGACCGCAATCCACAAACTTTGTCTCTATAAATTCATCGCGAATCTGTGAAGGGGAAACCCATGAACAGCAAGGCCCCCTTTACTTCAATTTTAATATAATAATGATTTTAAAGATAGTTTTAAAAAATCCAAAAGTTTGGTGCTGCTGAAACAGTCTTGTACAACAACCACCCTTTTACACTATAATAAGATGGCGTTGAGTCAGAACTTAGGCGATAGATAGAGGATATATTGATTGCCATCGAACGCAGCGTCAATCAGAATTGCACATAGCCATATTGGCAGCTTCTTCTTCACCCTGATACACATGCCATACCCTCTCATGCTATATAGCAATATATTGCTTTTTTTTTTTTAGCCACGTCGCAGATGCTGCTCATAGAGTGCCCTCTGCTGTTGTTGTTGTTGTTCTTCTTGTTCTTCTTGTTCTTGCAGAGAAGACAAAACCTCAAAGCTCCACCCATTCTAGGAGAGCCTTCATGTAAACAAATATCCACCATTTTATTAACTCGCATAGCTTTGAGGCCTGTTTTGTAGGCCCGTGGTGTCTTCCTCTCTCACACAGTTTTATTTCAAATCAAATTCGATATATCATTTCATTTTTCACAGTCGCTAACATAGTTTTAGACTCGGTTGAAAAAAAACGGGAAGAAAATCCGATGAAAGTTGCCCTTTATAGAACGAAATGAATTCTCAAAGGCCTGTAACTTCAAGTCCATCGAGATTTTTTTTTTTTAAATCGCGGCATGGTCAGTCATACACCGCCCGAAATAAGAGACGGGAAAATGCCGAGATATATATATTTTGTTTAAATCGCGGAATGGTCAGTCATACACCGCCCGAAATAAGAGACGGGAAAATGCCGAGATATATATATTTTGTTTAAATCGCGGCATGGTCAGTCATACACCGCCCGAAATAACAGACGGGAAAATGCCGAGATATATTAAAAATTCGTCCATTTGATGACAATCGTCACGATGAAATATTTAATTTATACGTCGTCACAATAATGTGGAGAGAGGAGCATAGCTTCGTTCACGTGTCGCTACACACGAGAAATTGCCGAGATATATTTTTTTTTAAATCGCGGCATGGTCAGTCATACACCGCCTGAAATAACAGACGGGAAAATGCCGAGATATATTAAAAATTCGTCGCCACACACGGGAAATTGCCGAGATATATTTTCACTTTGCACAAAAATAACATCAAGTAATCGAATCAATAGGAATGTCCTGTGCCTATAACATCGACGTTATAGGCACAGCTGCATCTAGGCATTGTGTAACATCGACGCGGCTTTTGTTTTAATTAAAACTTTTTGTACTTGGTTTTTAAATAGATATCGCCCCAGACATGATTCTTGGAAGTATTAAGAAGGCAATTTGTCTATTAAGATTCAGCTATAGATGTTTTATTGTTGGTGGTGGTAATGGAGGAAATGGCTTGTGCAATCGTGGTTGCAGCATTGGTTTGGTGGCCGGAGACCTGCCAAGTGATGTCGAGGAAGAGTTGAGCACCTTTGTGAGCCGCAGGGTCGCACGTGATGGTCTCTACAGAGGCATCGGCAGTGTTGTGTCATTAACATTGGGGTAATTATTTCTCTATATATTTACCATCTTCCCCATCACTTTTATTTAAAGGAATAATGAGAATAAAATCTTAACTTGTACTTGAAATTTAGTAAATAAATAAAAATATTACCGAATAATAAATAACCAATGTGCCAGTAGGAAAAGCAAAATTACAAGCGGAATAAATAAAAATCGAATGTGGTGGAAGGAATAAAAGGAGCAAAGCAAAAATCAGACCTAAGAGGATGCTTCCGAGAGAGGGCGGCACTTTGAAGGAGAGACAAACATTTTCAATCACAGCTGCTTGTAGAACCACTATACCAGATGATGTGCCTATTGCACAGTGGAAGAGCTATAGTAGTGCTGGCTGAGCGCAACGTGGTGCAGTGGATTCAGGCAGAAGAGTCCTGAAGGCGTTCAAGACACATGAACCACCACGGTGGTGGTGCGGTCTCATAGAACCTGTGCAGGAGCCCCGGAGGCACAAACAGCACACGGCTTGGCACAGTGGGTGCAGACGAGAGAGAGAGCATTGAGAGTGTCGACAGCTTGTAAAATGGTGCAGCGGAATCACAAACCCGGGAAGAGAAATGCCACCAAACAACAACCACCACTTCAAGTCATGATTGCCAGATGAGCCACATCCAAGTACTGGATGAGACTCCTCTCCCCTCAAAGGCTCGGTCTCTATTGTACTGCTGAGATTCCGGCACTCGTCAGCTCTCTCTCTCTCTGAATCATTCTCTCGCAATTGCTTCCTGCCAACTCTCAAAATCTCAGTGGTTACCAGCCAGTCGCTCCTCATGATCTACACATGATTTTTTTTTTTTTTCAATCAGGCCAGTTGACTCAAACAATGGCAAGATTGAATCAGCCATAGCAGGCAGACACACAAATGCACATTCATAATATGTTCAGCCCATCTGTAGGTTGAAAATTGGTGCGGGCTGAGGGGGAATGTCTAACATACATTTATAGCCGGCGAAGCCGGTGTTGTGAATGAACGCGTACGTATTATGTTGAAAAGCCAGATTTTGCTGGATCCCTTGAGAATTTCGAAGCTTTGACGCACCAAATCGCTCAATGGAGGCCGCCATCTTGCGGATGCGGAAGTATGCATAACAAATTGAAAAAAGTTCAATAGGAGTTTGTTTCACCCGTCTTTTTTTGATTCACAATCCTATGCACCTCTAATTTGTAATTAAAATACTTTAAGACCAACCTCGGCCCGCACGGGCCTGGTTATCTTCAACGAAAATCGTCACCAAACACCGGAACCAATGAGATTCGAGCATTTGAAAAAATATTTCAAAAACCAAATCACTCAATGGAGGCCGCCATCTTCCGGATGCGGAAGTATGCATAAAAAAATTGCGAAAAAGTTCAATAGGAGTTTGTTTCACCCGTCTTTGTTTGATTCACTATCCTATGCACCTCTAATTTGTAATTAAAATACTTTAAGACCAACCTCGTTCCCCGGGCCCACACGGGCCCTGGTTATCTTCAACGAAAATCGTCACCAATTACCGGAACCAATGAGATTCGAGCATTTGAAAAAATATTTCAAAAATGCTTTTTACCACATTTCGGATGCTGAAAACGGCGTCAAATATTCTAAAATTGACGAAGAATGATTTTTTAGAAATCTCGTGGCCGTAGGGGATAGTTTTTCACGGCCGGAATTTTTTTTTTTTTTTTTTTTTTTTTTTTCTATACTGAATCGAGGCTCGTGAAAGAGCTGACAACCGCGAGGGAAAGACAAAGACAGCACATGGGGACCACGAGGGAAAGACAAAGACAGCACATGGGGACCACGAGGGAAAGACAAAGACAGCACTGGGGGACCACGAGGGAAAGACAAAGACAGCACTGGGGGACCACGAGGGAAAGACAAAGACAGTACAGTGGGACCACGAGGGAAAGACAAAGACAGCACATGGGGACCACGAGGGAAAGACAAAGACAGCACATGGGGACCACGAGGGAAAGACAAAGACAGCACATGGGGACCGCGAGGGAAAGACAAAGACAGCACATGGGGACCACGAGGGAAAGACAAAGACAGCACATGGGGACCGTGAGGGAAAGACAAAGACAGCACATGGGGACCACGAGGGAAAGACAAAGACAGCACTGGGGGACCACGAGGGAAAGACAAAGACAGCACTGGGGGACCACGAGGGAAAGACAAAGACAGCACATGGGGACCACGAGGGAAAGACAAAGACAGCACTGGGGGACCACGAGGGAAAGACAAAGACAGCACTGGGGGACCACGAGGGAAAGACAAAGACAGTACAGTGGGACCACGAGGGAAAGACAAAGACAGCACATGGGGACCACGAGGGAAAGACAAAGGCAGCACATGGGGACCACGAGGGAAAGACAAAGACAGCACATGGGGACCGCGAGGGAAAGACAAAGACAGTACAGGGGGGCCGCGAGGGAAAGACAAAGACAGTACATGGGGACCGCGAGGGAAAGACAAAATCAGCACATGGGGACCGCGAGGGAAAGACAAAGACAGTACAGGGGGACCGCGAGGGAAAGACAAAAACAGCACATGGGGACCGCGAGGGAAAGACAAAGACAGTACAGTGGGACCACGAGGGAAAGACAAAAACAGCACATGGGGACCGCGAGGGAAAGACAAAGACAGTACAGTGGGACCACGAGGGAAAGACAAAAACAGCACATGGGGACCACGAGGGAAAGACAAAGACAGTACATGGGGACCGCGAGGGAAAGACAAAATCAGCACATGGGGACCGCGAGGGAAAGACAAAGACAGTACAGTGGGACCGCGAGGGAAATACAAAAACAGCACATGGGGACCGCGAGGGAAAGACAAAGACAGTACAGTGGGGATCACGAGGGAAAGACAAAGACAGCACATGGGGACCACGAGGGAAAGACAAAGACAGCACATGGGGACCGCGAGGGAAAGACAAAGACAGTACAGGGGGACCGCGAGGGAAAGACAAAGACAGTACATGGGGACCGCGAGGGAAAGACAAAATCAGCACATGGGGACCGCGAGGGAAAGACAAAGACAAATCTTCAATTTATAAAATATCCGAAGTTGAGACGGAATTCACCGAATTAATCAAGAAGGAAATTTTATAAATTTTAATCTCATCCAGAATGCAAATGGTGTCATTTTGAACTCGGTACGGTACCTACTACACCTACCTACTACCAACTACCTAACCTACTGATGCCATAGTGATGGGTAAAATAGTGGCAAGAGGCTTTGGCTTCGCCGGCTCATTGCGGCTTTGCAGTCGGGTACTAGTAACAGACAACAAAATAAAATACCACCTACTGGCGAATAACGAATATAACATACATCATTTAACAAGCTACACACAAGAAAAGCACAATTTCCGTAAAATATTGCTGTTAGATTACTTGATGTGAGGAATTCCAGGGTTGTGTGTTTGGCAGTGGAACTGAAGATGTAACTGCTTGCTACTGCTGCTTGTTGGACCAAGAAGAATCAAAAACCAAGGATGAACTGTCAGAAGAGAAGTCGGGGCAAAAGGATATGGAGCCTGTGGAGGGAGATGGAGACGAACCAGAAAAGGAGGAAAAGGTTCGCCAAACGCGGTGCGTCGTGAGCAAGGGTTATGTGGTCTGCTTCCTCGGTCAAACTGAGAAAACTCTCGAGCTATATCCTTTTTGGTATTTGTTTTTTTGCGTGTCATTGGATTGCTTTAGCATGATTGGGGTCGCTGGGTAGGAGGAGAGTGTGTTGCACAAAAACGGGTACGTGATGTTAAATTTGAATTGTGATTTTTTAAATTTAAATTTACCCTAAACATGGCTGAGAGCCACTAAATGTGAAGGGCGACAAAGAAAAAGAAGAAGAAGAAGAGGAAAAACTGGCAGAACCTTCACCTATTCCTGAAACAAGGAAACCTCTTCACAGGACCACTGTGCAGGAGGGGGTAACTAGGCCAGGCGGAGCTGTGATGTCATTAAAAGCCAACATGCCGTTGTTGATTTCAGTAAGAGGTCCTTAACCTACTTTCACATTCAGACAAGAGCTGGACAAGTATTCAAAGGGAGTCTGGGCCTACTTGAACAAAGAGGTATGAGTATATTGTTACGGACCGCAGTTAAGATGTTACTGGATTTGCCGAGCGGATGGCGCCGCGGCCCGAACCATTTACCAAGACTAAGACCCGATTCCTTAAACGTGGGCCAAATCGTGCCACAGATATTCAATGGGGAAAAGACAAAGGCGACACGGATGTGAAGAAGAGGAAGACAGAAGTAGGGAATACGAATATAATTTATTTGCTATTTACAACCAAAAGTAACCAAGGAGAAGGAAGGATAACAAAATAAAGACAGAAAGAGGGACGGACCAGAAGGACACAGTGAAAATTCTAGCTTACCTATTACAGTCTTAATTAACCCAGGACAGAACAAACAAAGACGGACTCACACGAATGGGGAATGGAGGCAGGAACGATTGGCTGGACCGGGAGGAAGGTTCAGCTTGGACCAGAGGACGGCCGGGCCGGGAGGGAGCAGCCGCCACCCTTCCTCAACAGCAACCTGCCGTCAACGCTCAAGCTGCGGCGGTCAAAGCTGCGATGGTTCAAAGCTGCTGTGGTTCAAGCTCCGGTGGTTCAAAGCTGCTGTGGTTCAAGCTCCGGTGGTTCAAACTGCTGCCGTGGGGACGTCGTGTGCTTTCTCAGGACTCCTTTTCATCACTCCTGCGCACTTCTCTCAGAGGCTTCCTTCTCACTTCTTTCGTGCACTTCTCTCAGAGGCTTCCTTCTCACTACTCCTGCGCACTCGTGTCAAAGGCTTCCCCCGCGCTTTTGTCTGCGGCTTCCGCGCGCGCTTTTTATAACGCCGCAGGCAAATCAAGCCGCCGGCCTCTAGAACACGCCCATCGGTGAGCTCGCCTCGGCCCTGATTGGTCGGCACGGCCCTCTGGCTGCACCCTTGATGACGATGGGCGGGCACGCCCAGGATTCGGCAGCTCCTCCCCCTTCTTCTCCGAGCCGACCGCGTGGCAATGGCGGCAAATTCAGTTGGCAGTAGAGGCTTTGGGAATGGGAATGAAAGGGGATCTATCTATTTGAATTCGGTGCAATGGAGTGTCAATTAATAGAAGACAAGGCCTTACCCTACTACACAGAATAAGGAAATAACTGTCAACAAGGAGGAAATCTATGATTGGCTAACGTGATTGTTTATGAAATAACTACGGAACGACCTTTGACCTTTATACACAGACTGGAGGCAGGAGGGTCCAGAATAAAGCAATAAAAACAAAAAAAACACAATCCTCATATCCACAACAATATTTTGGATAAAATAAAGGAAAGATTTACAAATTTGCCCAATCCCTTCTCTTCCCTCACCAGTTTATCTTTCACTAAAATGGTGGCAACATACAAAGGTGCTTCAAATTGACGTGAACTATTGTTTAGAAAGGGAAGAGTAATGTATAACGATAAATTTTTGAGATGTGACCGGGATTAGTGATTGCGCCACAGATGATCTTTATGGGCCAGCCGAGTGGTAAGGGAGGCCAACATGGAGATTGAGTTGAGAGGAACCGAAATGAAAACAACGATAACGACGTAGCATTTGAATGACCCCTCCATCATTCGGCTTCACGCACGCTCATTCAAAGAGCGTGATTATTCAATATAAATATGCCGGAGGACAATTTGTGAAGAAAAATTAGCCATACAATAATTTGAATAAGCAGGTTTGATGAAGAATAAATAGGAATAGAGGGAGGTGGTGTCTCGCTTGATTCAATACTACTATGGGTGCCTTACGTCGCTTTACTGACGGCTTTAATCAAAGGACAGCATGCTGTACTTCACACATTGCATGGCTATGTGTGAGTGTCAATGAAGATGTAAAATTAAGCAAAACACACGAAAAAGGATCTTTTATAACACTTATTGCAGTTATTGTTGTTGTGGTTGTTGTGTGTGTGCTCCTCCCAGTACCTTTATATGTTTTTCTATTACTTTGAGAAGTATTACTATATTTTCTTTTGTGTGCTCCTCCCATGTCTTTGAAAGGGTTCTTGTTGCCGTAGAACAATAAACGTTACCGTTGGAACCGCTATATTAAAGATTGCCATTCCCACGTCTTCTTCAATCCAAGATGGTCTTTTAAAATAGAAAGACAGGAAGAGGGGAGGGATTAAGGGAATTATGAGATGCCATCTAAAAACTCCATCTCGATCATTGGCAATGCTAATGGGGTAATTGAATGAGACTTCCCTTCGGCTGTTTTTAAGATATTGCTCTAGTGTTTGTTATCCATACCAATAATCACATACTTCCTGTTTTAATGCACATGCTGAAAATCGAGATTATGGCGAGTGATTTAACAAAGTGCAAACTTGGAGGGAAGAATGAGATTGAAAAGAATGTGGAAGTTGGTTCCACAAGTGGGGTGAAAAGAGGAACGAATGAGGTGAGCAGCGATTCTGGATTTTGGGAGTTTCACTAGAACGGGGTTGATGGCGGACTGTGCACACCCTGCAGAAAGATGAGGTGGACAAGCACGAAAAGAGCAGAGGGTGCAAGACCAGAACACTGACCTGTCTGCGATGGGAAAGTGATAGGCCCATAGACAGCTTCAGCACGGTAAATTCCGAATTGTATTGAAGGCCTTGGATTCCATGACGTCAAGCTGAGCAAGTTGTGAGGCAGGGGCACTAGCCCAGAGGGGAGAGCAGTATTCTATCAAGCGCGAATGAAGAACTTGTGGGGTGGATAGGAGTTTAGGTGTACCAAGGAGGGACTTTGTACGAGGGAGGAGACCCAGATGTGGTTTTGGAGGCCAACTTAGAAATGTGTTTTGCCCAAGAAAGATCATAGTTGATAGTGTTACGTGCTCCTCCCCGACCCCCTGGTCACGGTGTACCTCCGAGCCCCCAGAGGAGACACGGCAGAAAAATGTGTTATTCTGTGTGTCAAAGATCAATGGAGAAGCCACCCCAATTGTTACTCACAAACAAATATTGTATTGAGATCACACAAGCATAACGGTACAACAACAATAGTATTCAAAAGTACAATCAATATGTCCTATGATGGTACCATCAGTTTTGCAATATATAACTCACTGTGCTCCAAGTGAGTGTAACAAGAACCTTCCCCAATGTCTCTTATTCCCGGCTCCAAGACGAAGTTGATTCGCTCCAGCGATCGCTAGAACGATGTCCAAACGACCAGAATCCCGTGCGGATGGCCAGGGCAGTCACACAGCCGAAGCGGTACAAAGGCACCCTCAAGGCGACTGGGAAATCCAACGGCGCCCTACAGGCGACCGAGAGATCACACCCTCGGGTATGGACGAATTAACCTTCAAAAATCCGCGTCACACACATGCCCCAGATCGACGTCTGAATGCGGTGAGAATTGTCGAAAAGAAACAAAACCGCGAGCGAAGCACAAATCCTGCGCGAGTCAAAATGGCCGACGACCCGGTCTCGTGGCGCACGGCACGGCGATGATTCTCTCCTGAATCGATCGCAAAACCTGACATGCAGGTTGACCGGTCACAGCGATGACAACTCCGTCATAGGAATTCCTCTCCTGGAAACCCGAAAGTTCGCTAGTGACTCTGGCTCGCCAACGTTCGCTTCAGAACCCGGAGCAACTCGGCTTTCTTGTCCGACTCCTTCGCTCCGCCCTTTTTCACCCTCTCCTCTTCTTCCTCCTCTTCCGGTTCCTGATCCGGTTTCCTGTTTCATTTAACATTAACATTTTTACCTTGTGACAATAATAATGGCTATCTCCCTCAAACAATAATAATAATACTACATAGAACCAGAAATGTTTCAAGGGGATGAAAACCACAACAACGGAAGTGACGAATCCGTAACAATAGTGAGGCCCAAGAGATTGAGTGGCTAAGCTTGTTCAATAGGATTGTTAAGAAATGAGATTGGGAGTGAGGGGTGGAGAATTGCTAGACGGTCCTTTTGGAGAGAGATAGTGAGAGTGTGAGATTTGTCAGGATTGAAAGACATGTTCCAATTGTTTGACCAGTTTGTGATTTTGTCAAGGTCTAAAGAGAGGGAAGAAGCTGCTGCCTGTCTGTCTGAAGGATGAGGGATGTCACGGCAGAGGGTGGTCATCAGCAAATCGATAGAGGATTTTACAGTCAAATAGATCATTTATAAAGATTAGGAATAGGACTGGGCCCAGAACACTGCCTGGGGTCCAGCCTTTACAGAGTGAGGAGATTAAAGCATTCTGGTGAGAGCTACACATTGGCTACAAGAGTAGAGTAGAGGAAGAGTGGACTTGGCCTGGGATGCCATAGGAATAGAGTTCGGAGAGTAAGGCAGGATGTCAGACCTTATCAAAAGCACGAGATATGCCCAAAGAGACGGCCCTGGTCTCATGTCTGACATTGAGGGCCTCTATCCATTGTTGGTGAATAGAAGCAGTATGTCCAAGGTAGGGTGATCAGGTCTGAATCTAAATTGATGATCTGAGATTAGGCTGGTGGGGAAAAGGAAGGGTTTTATGTCAATTGCGATGACTGATTCCATGACGTTGCTGATGATTGGAAGTAAGCTAATTGGTCTGTATTTAAGGAGATTGAGTTTTGCACCTTTTTATGTAATGCTGTGATGTTGTCTGATTTCCAAGCCGATGGAAGATGACCTAGGCTAAATGATAAGCTGAAAACGGAAGAAAGAGGATATGCAAGAGCAACAGAGCACGTTTTTAGGACACATGAGCCGATGCCATCTGGACCAGTTGCAGAATCAGAATCGAGGGTTATCAAAGATTTCTCCACCTTCTCAGGTGCAAAAGACAGAGTTCGGAGCCGTTGGGTACAACTGGATAAGGTGTGTATAGAGAGCGAGGGGTTGGAGAGGGGGCAATATTTGGAAGCAAACACAAAATTGAGGAAATCGGCTGTGGTGCCATTTGAAGTGAGGGAAGGGATGGATGGGAACTATACTCCCGAGACAGACTTAACTAGAACGGTACTCCGCAGAGTGCATACCTCCGTCAGGCTGAACAGGTTATGGTTTCTATCCCACTGATAGGCCGGATCTGGATTCGGACCTGAACCAAAATTGAATCGGCTTGTTCTTGTCACCTAATCAACTCGTCCACTAAGTTTAGTCATAACTCGTCCATAACTTTTTTAAATATCATGTTATATATCGGTTTTCGATCGATCTCTCAATAGTGAAGAATCACTTAAAAATTAAATAATTCTTGTATCCAACTCCATATTCAGATCTCCATCAAAATTGAATCGATTCTACCTTGTCGCACACACAACCTGTCCACCAAATTTTGTCCAGATCCGTCCACAACTTTTTAAGATATAGTGCTATATGTCGTTTTTGGTCCTTTCTCCCAAATGGTGAAGAATCACTTAAAATTTTCTACTAGCCGGATCCGAATCCGGATCTTCACCAAAATATAATCATTTCGTCCTTGTCACACACACTATCTCTGCCAAATTTCGTCCGAATCCGTCCACAACGTTTTGAGATATCTTGTTCCCAAACAGACAGGGGTGAAAACATAACCTCCATGCGCTTTCGGTGGTGGAGGTAACAAGGCAATTGAAATCTGCACAGTTCAATTGGCTGCACAGTACGTTGATGATTGCCTGTCAAGGATGTCTGTTATTAAGGACCTTGTAAGGCTAGAGGGTTTGATGAACTAGGCTATTAAGAATGAGGTCCTGCACTGGCTCCATCGACATCTTTTAACAATCCAATAAAAGTTTCCACTCCAATGGGATAAGTGTTCGTCTAAAGTTGGAGAAAAGCTTGAAAAGCAACTTTAGTTATCTTTGTTGTATATATTATCCAAGGTGATCCAAAAGTATAGAGTGAACTTGTTTAGTATTTATTTTGTGTATGGTGAAGATGAAACGACGTGATTAACGTAGGTGCTCAAAATGTTTCCCTTCCACATCAACACAATCCTTGTATCTGTCGGTGATAGATCTACAACCACAAACACCTTTAGTGGTTGAACAAAATGCCGTTGCTATTCGATTATGAAGGTCACCTAGGTTGTGGAATTTGGTTTTATAAACGCCATCTTTAATTAACTCCATGAATCACATTGTTTAAGCTAGAACGGCACTCGGTAGGGCACAAGCCTCCGCCAGGCTGAACAGTTTTTGTATCCTACTGATAGGCCGGATCTGGATTCAGACCTGAACCATTCAGAACCGAAACTTAATCGGCTTGTTCTCATCACCTAACCAACTCATCTACCTAATTTTGTCATAATCCGTGCATAACTTTTTGAAATATCCTTTTTGGCCATGTCACTCAATGTTGAAGAATCACTTAGAAATTTAAAAAATTCTGATATCCAGATCCGGATCTTCACCAAAATCGAATAATTTCGTCCTTGTCACATACCCAACTTCACCAAATTTCGGCCGAATCCGTCCACAACCTTTTGAGATATCCGGTTCACAGACAGACAGAGGTGAAAACATAACCTGCGCCCACCTTTGGTGGCAGTGGTAATCAACCTGACAACACTGTTATATACTTCACTGGTCCACTGTCAGTCATGTTCATCCAGCTGATGAGAAAAAAATAAGAAGGAATAACCAGTCAGAATGCTGGATAGGTAAATAACTAATGAAAAATCCATGACTTCACTTGGTAACTTTTTGATCACCCTCTAATACCAAACTTAATTCCAAGTCAACGAAAGTCCTCGTTGAATTTGAACCACCCTCGTACAAAAGCTCATGATTTTGGATATTTCTGGCACTAATAAGGTGAAACAGCCATATATGTATTTGTTCCACATGTCAGGCAGATTCACCTAGTGGAGAACTTGTGACTTACCTGGAGTCCTGGCTACCCGATGCCATCTTCTATTTACAAAGGGTCGTTGAGGCTGTGCGTGAAGATTCTGCCTTCCTGTTGCATGCTGTAAGTCACCTTGATGCTTTGCTATCAAACTAACGCTCCTATTGGCTTGTCCAACTGAATTATTTTCTTTCACCTAAGTTCGTCCCAGATTTGTTTCAGACAAGTGAAAACAAAACCACAAGTACCAATAGTGTCGATTTTGACATTTCATCAAGTGTGCCGCTGATGCAGTTCCCTATGCTGGTTAGAGCAGGAATTTGTAATTTGTTGAGGGTGTCGGCGATAGCTCACCTACTCTTCGCAAAGCACACCGTGGTATCTTTAACGTCCACCAACTAATGCTGGTAGACTGGACACCCAGTTTAACATCCATCCGGAGTACGGCACTCACATTGTGAAACACCAGGATAACCGTTTATAGCTGGGTCGGAATCAAAACCAGGCTAGTCGGCTTAGAGGCAGGTGTGCGTACCTCTGGGCCATCCTGCCACCCCTTAATGTCTACTGTAAGAATTGCTTTAATGCTTTCTTATGTGTTAATATTTCTTCATTAGTTTTCTGATTGTTGGAATTCCTTCTGTGAAATGATATTCTTCCATGTCGCTGACGATAAACTGGTTTTCTTTATGGATTAACACCTTTGTGATTAGGGTAAAGTGCCACCGTCATCTAAGTCCTTGTCCTGCATGCACACGTTCTTCCACTGGCCTGAGACACTTAAACAATAAAACCTTCCACCTACTATTCCCACAAGGCGATGACTGGTGCTGCTGTGCAAGTGACTGGAGCCCACGACAAACTCGACACAGACATCATCAGGTAACCATTCTGACATTCTGCATGAGAATGAAGAAACAAAACAAAGTCAAAACTAATCGATACATTTCAAATTATTTTAGTTATTCTCATGTAAGCACTTCAAAGCAACCCTGGTTGACATAATGATATGAGTGTGAACAATTGAAAGACAAATTTGAAAGAAAAATAAATCTGCCAATTAGTTCAATTGATTTAAATCTGGTATATCTGCTTAGAAAGGCTCTGTTATGTATATATATATATGTATATATGAATATTGTTACGTTTGTGGGGGTAGATGATGGAATACCATAGGAAAGATAGGATTGTATAGATATAGCATGGACCGTGGACACGTAGGAGACATCTCGATGTATTTAAGTAGGGAAACTGAAACCTAAGATTTTTTATGTGTCTTCACACGAGGGGTGAAGCTGTGTGACCTAGTTAGGGATTAAGGTTAGTCCCCCAGTATGTGAATGCCTCCTGTGGCTTTTCCCTACGTTTTTACAACTACAACAAGGCCAGCCATAAAAACCGCCTTTTAAAGAACAACCGTTTCCTGCAAAGCCAGGCAGAGCTGTTCGTCAAGTAAACCCCGCCCCACCAACCTAATGAGGAAAAAAGGCCACACCCCCAGAGTGGTACGAGGGCCGTGGAAGAGCAAAGCCGACAGGCCACACCCCGAGCTTCATGATTGGGTGAGAAGATTGTGGGGTGATTTAATTGAGCCTGGCCATTGGTCGGTGTGACTTCGGAGGAGAGAAGGTTCAAAAGGAGTGAGAGGATGAAGAGCGCGTCTCACTCGCTCTCGGTGTGGGGTTTTTTGGAGAGAAACGGATGTTGGTGGAGGAGCTGCTGCGTCTTTTCTTTTGTGTGTGTGCCTGAGAGGATCGCTTTTGCCGAGTCGGCAGGATTTTGAGGGGTTTTTCACACTGCTGGGGTTGTGGTGGACTGGGTCCGCGTTGTGCTTCCCTGGACGGTAGAGGGACTTGAAAGAGGACAGCCCTCACAAAGGACATCACCTCATTTCTCTATAAATCTAAATATATATATTTTTTGCACAGGGTCCAAGGCATGTCGAGGAGCTGAAACATGAAGCACGCACACACACTTGCAGACATGAGGCAATGCAGGATGTGACTTCAAACAGCCGCTGACCTTGGGGCGGCTAGCATGACTTTCCAGGGTATTGTGGGTTCCAGCGCTGCCATCTTGTGACATCGCTTTTCTCTTTATAGTCAGTGGGGCATTTAAGGAGAAATCACCCTTCCCATTGGATGCCAGCCCATGGAGTTTATTCATGCTCTATCCTCTAAGTGCTGAGGGTAAATGCTGATAAATATCAAACCATGTTTCATGTGGCAAGTTCCGAATTCCAGGGGTATTAATTTTTTTTTTTCATCTAAAAGCTTCCGGTGCAATACATACAACGACCAGCTTTCAACTCATTCCATCCAGCAGTTCAATACAAAGAAGTCAAACACACAAACAAATAGACACTTCTCAAATTATATATATCGTATAATTTCTGTAATATTCAACATTTTCACACAAATATTCAAAACTATCGAGAGTTAAACATTGCTGGTCATATCTTACTATAATTCACCAAATGTCCGTCCGTCCGTCCGTTCGAATGTACCGCAAAAACGGCTCAGCCGATCGCAACGATATTTTGGGTGGGTATTCCTGGGACCCCCGGGAGTAAAATAGGCTATATTGTTTTTCCAATTTTCCAGTTTCTTCAAACACGATGGAATAATATTTACCGATATGAACAGTGATGTGGCTTTTGTTGAAATTCTACAAATACTGTTTATTCTACGTACCAGGAGAGAGTAGATCGACTCCTGACGAACTCTTCCTATATAAACGTGCGGCTCCGAAGTAACATGGCAGCGTGTGCAAAACGACTGAGAAACAGGTGTAGCGGCCGCTTCCGTGTTACAGATTCGGCGCGCACTCTTCACACATAAATGTGCGACCGAGAAAGACGTGTAGCGGCCGCTTCCGTTTTGCAGAATTCAATCTTTTTTCAAAATGGGCGCCATGTACTGTTTAGATTCTGATGATTTGCGTGTGATATGATTCAACGGATGTTTATATGAATCGTTTAAAATAAAAAAAGCCTTCAATTTCTGAAATTTTGCCTTTTCATTTGGGCCTCCCAATTAAAGCCCCGCCCATAGGGCGGGTACCGTTGTTATATAGAGGAAATGCGTGTTTCTGTTGTTGAGTGGGTGAAACCTCATTGCATTGCCCTTACCGGAGGGTGGCAGGAGGGGTTGATTTCTGTGGCTGCTCAGCTGGACATGTAATGGGAAAACAACCAGACGGTGTATACCTTGCCTCCAAACCGCTTCAGCAGAACTGACACCTTGTCATGGATTAAGGTCATATGGGATCTATTGCTAGGATTGGGAAAATATTCTAATTGACAATCCTCTCTTTCTTCCATAATTGTGGAATGTGGCAGATTCGTGCAGACGAGTACCTTGGAGGGTGTGGGAGGTGAACGACTTGTTGCCACAGCTCTCAAACGGCAAGCTATCGTGGTGGATTGCAGTGAAGAGAAACCACACTTCCAGCACGCAGGTATGTGTTGCTGCCAAACGATTCTCAGCAGACTCTCTTTAACTCCCCCTCTTCTGCTCCTCCCTCCCCCTTATGTCACCTCAGTTTTATCTTGCTTCTTTAATCTTCCCCACCTACCTTCGGCCCACGATCTTCATTTTTCACCCTCCACATCACTGCCTCTGGTCCTACAGGAGTGAACAAGTTCTGTGAGGCTTGGGCCGAGGCATTGGTACGAGGCCTGGACACAGGTAGCCTGTTTGTGCTACGACAGATCCTGGAAAACTTCAAGCTGAAGGTGTGACTCCAAAAAACAACAACACGGAAGTACTATATGTTTCCCAGATCACAAGAAAGATACCTCTAATGCAGCGATTATATTTCCACAAAGTTCTTCAATTTGGTGATGAAGAATGCTGTTCATTTAATGAAAGTAAACAACCGTTTCCCTACCATATGGGAGGATCAGGGCTGCCCATGATTGTACTGTGCACGTTTCCGTGACTGATTTTATGTATTCTGAACAGACTGTTCTTCCATTGCATGGGGGTTGCCAAAAGCATCCCTCAGTCAAGGTAGAAATTTGGAATTTGTCCAGGCACCTAATGGTCTCCCATTTTCTTACGGTACCATGAGATGTTGAATGTGAACAAGCGAATGCGAGTAGACAGGGGTGTCAGCTTGACATCCTCTCCGCAACACTGCTAAGTCTCCGCAACACTGCAACACCGCAACACTCTCCGAAACACACACTGCTCAGTAAGGTTAGTATGCAAAGCATTAAGGTAAGGGGTTTATAGTCGGGTTGGTAATCAAACCCACATAGGTGGCGTCCGCTCTGTGCTTGGGAGGTCAGAGGTTGGATTCTGAGCCTGGCACAATCATACCAAAGACTTTAGTAATGGTACGTGCTGCTTCATTGCTTGACGTTCAGCATTTATATGGTAGTGGTAGAGCATAGACAAACAACCGTTTACTTTGAGGCTAAGTCTGGTGCTGGCGTAACGGTTAAGGTGGCTGGCTTGAGATCCTAGGGTTCTGAGTTTGAGCTCCTGTCATGCCATTGAATTAACACCAGGTGGGTTTACTCAACCTGTCATCCTTCCGAGGTCGGCAAATGGAGTACCATTTGACTGGTTATAGAGAGGCATTGCATCAGTGGGATAGCCGCGCTTCCAGAAAAATGATGCAGCCAGCAGCCACAGGCTGAACACGAACCACAACTTACTTTGAGGCTACCTCCTGAGGTATCCTGCCAATCACATTGGAATGAAGGAAAAGGTTGTTTCATTCATCTTAGTTGCTGTAGTGGTGGTTTTCATGTTGAGTACAGCATTTTGTTTGTTTGACTTTGGATCATAAACCTTGTGTCTAAGTTTAATCGCCAGTCAACATTCGCTGTAGGTAATTCCCTTCGGAACAGGTGACCATAATCTCTTGTGAAACCATGATACGCATCGCCTTTTGTTTAAAGCTTTCGCCAAACCCACCGCCGGTTTGCGCACTTTGTTTTCCATTTGCCCCAAAATTAATTTGCCCACGTTCGCAGCAGCCAACACGACACGGCGTTGCTCCATCTCGAAGGAAACATTTGTCAGACCAGTGAACAAAAAACATCTGCACAAGTATGGGTGCGACGCAGCAGTCTGCGGTGCTATTCAAAATGAAATATGCATTATGGTCACGTGACGTTCTGCTCATCGACCAATTACACCTGGGGGTAGAACTACACGCGAACCCTTCCTTTCATTAACCCATTGGTCTCTCTCTCTCTTTCTCAGGCTATACAGGACATTAACACGTTCCAGCGATTGCTGCGCCGCGCCGAGTCGGACCATTACGCCCTCTACCGTTGCCTCCGTTTCCTGCGCAGCTGTGGGAACGGCGCTGCCTTGCTCCTCGTGCCGAGCGGAGGCTCCTCCGGTAGTGAGGAGACGCGCCTTGTGCTGCAGGTGTTGGAAGAATTTGCGCAGGAAAACGGCGAGGAGTTGTGAGCATCGCTGGAGGAGTGCGGGGAAATCATTGCAGAGGTATAAAACGCTAGTTTAGGTGCACCTGAAAGTTTAGTACTAGTTTAGGTGCACCTGTTTACCGCTAGTTTAGTTTAGTTTAGGTGCACCTAAACCACTAGTTTAGTTTAGGTGCACCTAAACTTAAGGTTTAAGGTTAAGGTCTAAACTTAAACTTAAGGTCTAAACTTAAGGTTTAAGGTCTAAACTTAAGGTTTAGGTTTAGGTGCACCTAAACCGCTAGCGGTACAAACCGCTAGTTTAGGTGCACCTGTTTCACCTGAAAACAGGTATAGAGCTAATCTCTCTAATGAACGTTTTACCTGAAATTTGGAAAGTGAAGCGGAATTTTTTTGGGGTGGATGGGGTGAGGAGCCTTTGGTGAAAGAATCATGCTGTTATTTTCATCTGTAGTCGACGTAAAATACACAGGATTTTAACTGTTCGCAGAGAGCAATATTTTGTTACGGTTTCAATCCAGTGGTGAATTGTATCAATGCCTGCAGTGAATTGCTAATACTGCAAAGACAGGCTCGTGGACGGTGAATATCCCACGGTATTTTCCATGGAAGGGTAGGCCATTGTATGCCAGCACCCAAGCCAAATTCCAAGTTATTACCTGAAAGTAAGTACAAGGGGGACAATGTATTGTTGGCACAGCTGCTCCATGGCGACGATGCAACCGACGGGAAAATCCGTAATCAAATGTGCACTCATGTCTGCGATTGAAAAACTCATGGTTCCATTGAGCCTAAGGCCCATCAAAAGCCTGTGCAATGGTTGCCAATTTATGTTTACCAGAATTGGCGGCATAATGGTTTGAGCGAGAGTCCTCTCCGAGACTGAGAGGTCGGCGGTTCAAACCCCTCTGCGTTCAAAGTTCATCCAGGGCAGGGTGCAGTTTTGCCCTTGAAAGCTCCGCAACAGCCCCCAAAACGCAATTGGGGGCAAAAAAAAATTGGAAAGTGAGGTTAAATAGGAGGGAGGGGGTTAAATAAATAAAATCGGCCCCATAAGTATTTTCCTGCGACCTTGTAAATTTTGGTTCTTGTATGCAAGTTAAGTCTCAAGAATTACAATATCTATTGATCGTGAAAGTCCCTGAAATTTGGCGATGGAGCAGTGCAATGGGCGCAGCCATGTTGTTTACTTCACTGTCATTGTAAACACTGCGTACGCGCAGATGCACCGTTTTGTGTCGACGTACACACGAGGCTAATACTTGTGACCCTTCTTGCTCGTGGGCCAAAAACAGATTTTTCACTTATCGATACCACCTAAGCCGGCAAAATCTCATGTTTTTGAAAAGGTCCAGGCCTCGGGATGGCGGGAATTGACGGGATAGCCATTGCAGCCGAGTGGTAGAAATCCAAAATGGCGTCTAAAATGGTCACCATTTTGACACGAGCTTATGTAATGGAAGATAACATTCTAGTTAATGTTTAAAATCTGGCCAAATAAGCTGTAATATTAAAGGCAATGGCATTTTTGATGTACATAAAGAGCCCTGGTGTTGGGCTAGCGGCTAGGGTGCCGGCTTAGGATCCTAGGATCCCGAGTTCGAATCCCGGTCGATCGCTGAATTGAACGCCAGGGTGGTTGACTCAGCCTGTCATTCCTTCCGAGGTCGGCTAATTGAGTACCAGTTCACTGGTAATTCCCTGTTTGTCGTTAAAGGCGGCAAAAAGGGTTGGCGTCAGGAAGGGCATCTGGCCGTAAAACATTGCTTCAAAAAGGGGACCGAAAAACAACAACAACCATGGTCCCCGAAAAAGGCCAACCCCTGCCTGCGGGGAAAAAATGGCCTCTAAAGGTGGTTTTTTATAAGGGAATGCATTTTGAAGGGTTTGAAATAGTGTGGGTCACTTTTTCTGTATAATGCAAAAATATTAAATTTTGTAATATTAAAAAATATTAAAAATATATAAAGTATAAAAAATATTTTATTGCAAATTTTTTAACTTTTGCTTGTAGCTCTTACACGAGCCTAGACTTAGTATACAAAAATAAATAAATAAAAGGGTCATTTTTGACTTTTTTCGGAATAGTGAAATGACACAATTAGGTTTGTTCTCCATTTATTGCTGTTTGTTTCAAGGATTCACCTCGTTTATTGTAGAAATATGGATAGATATCACGTGCACACCTTGTATAAAAAAAAAAATGCAGACATTTGTCCTTTATGGGTTAAGATTTACGTTATGGCAAAACCTGTTGACCTAAAATATGAAAATAGCTCAAAAAGCCCCATTATTATTTGATTTAATAAAAGCAGCTCCATTGTACATTCTCTCAATCTAAAACTATCACGTTGATTTAGGGAATGAATGATATGATATAATAGAAGCACACACTTAATGTTTAAGCAGCACTGTATGTCATTAGTTAGGCACGTCTCGAGTTTATACATGTCCGTGCACTTCAGTCCAGTGGCAGGCAGGTGCTGGTTTAATGGTTAATGCGGCTGGCTTAAGATCTTAGGGTCTTGAGTGTGAACCTCTGTTGTGCCGTTGAAATAACACGAGGTGCGTTGACTCAGCTTGTCATCTTTCCGAGGTCGGCAAAATGAGTACCTGCTTACTGGCAACAGGGGCACTGCATCGGTGGCACAGCCATGCTTCCATAAAATGATGCAACCACATCTGTCGCTTGACTGCACCCACCATAGAGCCGAGACGAAATATGGATGCCATCGTGTTTCCTGGTATGGCCTAACACATGGCATTTTCCTGGTATGGCCTGTCCCATACTTTCCATCAGATTCCCATTGGCTTTATTTGGGTCGAGTGTTAACTTATTATTAAGGTTTTATCAAGCCCTTATGCACATCCCTGAAAAAAATAGCGTTACAAAATTTTTGAACGGTGCCATATGCTCGTTAAATGCGTGTTTCCCAATCGGCCTGTTACCGGATTTTAAAAGCCAAATCAATCACGCTTAAGGGCAAAGTCCTGTACCTCAAATGACCATGCAGAGGTTTTTTTAATGGACAAAAGGGTTATTACGACAGAGAGCGGAAACTTGGTAACTGAATATACCTCTGACGTTCTGGAGGCACCAGTCTAGATCTACTGTAATCTATTAGGTGCACTGGAAAGTAATATCATTGAAAAAAAATGACATTACTTTCCAGTACACCTAGTATATACTTATACCCCACAGAGGATAATAACATGACCCTTCCTGCCGCTACTTTTCGGAGTGGGTGTACTATTTGCCCGAAACCAGAACCAGCTGTCCGTCAGATTCCTAATTGATATTGAACCAAACCGTGAAGACCCTCAGAGATGAATTGGATAATTCCTTCAACAGGAAGGATGATGGAGTTGAGTAAACAAGAGGCGAAAAATATTGTACATTTTGGGTCGCAGGTTGTGACCACAGTGCGGTCATTCTTGGTACCTTTCAAATACTTGCTTACTTCCTGGCCGAAGATGAACTGTGGCTCAGATACCCTCGACTGGCGTGTTGCATTCCCACAAGACTTTCTGGAACTGTCTATTTCGTCTGCTGTTTGGCTCTGTCATCGTCACTCCAGGACTTGTAACTGTAAATTACGAACAGGGCACGTTTTATTCCCAACATCCATAGATCGAAATCAGCAGAACTTCCGAAACTTTTCAAGACAGAAACGGAATTATTGTGACTTCAATGTTTCCTAAAATGTCAAAATATGACCCCTTTTGAGTTAGAAATGATCAAGAGTATATGGAAACCCCTCATAATGCATACCATTCGATGTAAAATATCATTATCTTTCATATGAGATCTTATTTGGCCAGATTGAAGCATTAACTGTAATGATAGCATCCATTATATGGGCTGGAGTCAAAGCGGAGGCCATTTTGGGTGCCATCTTGAATTTCTACCATCAAGCTGCCACTCTGGCATAGTTATCATATCAATTCAACATCTCTAGGCACCCTTTCAAAAAACGAGATTTTGTTGGCTGAGGTGGTACAGACATCACCTTTGGCCCATGGACTATTCCTTGTAGCCCATGGACACAAGGTTGAAGATACTATGGCTGGGTGGGCCCGTATAAAGAAAATAGTGCGGACGCACTACAGTGGAATGCTGTGACAGGAACTTTGGATTGTGGTCTTCAAAGATATGCAAGACGAGTTTTGCAATTTCTTCCACCTCCTGGAAATAGTGCAGGTTATAGGACTGGCAACAGCTAAAGTCGAGAGGGCTTTCTTGCTCATGAACAGAGTAAAAAGCGGCTGGAGAGTCAATCTCGAGACTTAGATCATCGAGGACTTGACGATGATCTCATTAGAAGGCCCTTCTGAGAATAGTCAGGTTCACTATGTTAGCAAATATAATTTCCTGTACCTGTACCTGTAGCAAACCTGTACATTTTTGGAATCATCAGAGCATGGAGAATCCGAAAATCAATGTTGGCATTTGCACCGACACAGATTTTGGATTTTCAAAATGGCCGCCATAAAATACATATTTTGCGCTCTCGGCTTCTACTCAACCTAGAAACTTAATTCAATATGTTAATCCTATGTTTTCTGGGTCAAGGAATCCAATAAAGGCCTCAAAATAGTGCTCAGGATTATAGAAAAGCAATAAACAAAGATAATTGAAAACCATTGTCTTTATATTTGTGATATAACTGTATTACATAATACATGATATTGCAAGTCCTTTGAAGTTATAGGTATGGGTTTATAAAGCAAGAAAGCAGCCTTGTTAGTATCAGATTGAACTATAAGTCCTATATACAGGATCTACTAGGTCTATACCGTTCAGGAATATGCTTTTACAGATCTTCATCACTGTCCTGAGTGTCATTTTCACAAAGGTGTCTATGCAAATGTAAACATTACTTTTTGGATTCCTCATGCCCTGAATATTCTAAAAATGTATAGTTTTGCTAATCTCCAAAAATTTTGAACGAAAAAATAGTGAACCTGACTAGAAAGGGTTCAGTGTGGAATCTGCCGTGACCCGGTGGTACAAGGCTGGGAAATGAGTGAGACGACCACGTATACAGCCATGTCGTAGACAATCAGCTACCTCACGTAAGGCAGCATCAACTTCGTAGGTTGCACCCTCTGCTGACCATAACCAGAGAAGAGATTGAATTCCTCAGAAGAAGAAATTGAAGTGGAAGAAACAATATATAAGGAAAGGACGAGAAGTTAACTGATGGATACAAAAATGTCCACAAGGTACCTGTTTTTTTATTTACTTCTTAACTTTTACAGGTTGTTTGAGAGCATACCAACAGGTTAATGTGATTTTAGGGTGTGATGTTTGTCCGTGTTAGATCTAACTAGAATATAATGCACGTCGACAGCTGCACGCACAGTCGCACACCGAGACCAAGTTCCTTTTATATATTAGATCCATAAAATAATAATGGAAAAAGAGACCCAACGTTCCCCCTCACCCCCACCTCCCAGTGGGCAATTTAACGGAAGCGTTTTTTCCCCCACAAAAAAAAGCATTGAACCCTGGAACCTCAGCAGAGTCAAACCAAAGACTGGAAAAATGGTACGTGCTGCTTCCTTGCTTGAAACTGAGCATTTAAACATGATGGAGACAAACAACCATAGGTTGGCAGCTATTGCACAGGCTTGATGGGCCTCATGGCTTCCTTTTGCGTTGCCTTCCTTGTAAGGGAACTCATTATTATTGTGACCAAACAATCGTACACATTGAAACCTGTCATATATTGTCTGCTTAGATGGAAACAGAATCATTAAAACCTGTCATCGGACAGGAAAAACGAACATTGTGCTTTTTTTTTTTTTTTTTGTATAC
Source organism: Myxine glutinosa (assembly GCF_964187855.1). Taxonomy (NCBI): domain Eukaryota; kingdom Metazoa; phylum Chordata; class Myxini; order Myxiniformes; family Myxinidae; genus Myxine; species Myxine glutinosa. Next base: position 161,195,381 of record NC_136265.1, on the reverse strand, counting down.
AAGATCGAGGCTCGTGAAAGAGCTAACATTAATCACACAAAAAGTCAAACCGACACATAAAACACAAAAAATAAGGGGAGCGGTAGACAAGATTGGGAGAGAGGGGGAAGGACACAAACACAACATTTGAGAGAGGGACATCGGGAGAAATGTGGGAGGGAGAGGGCTTGGGGGGGAGGTTTTTAGAGGTATAAAACACATGGACACTGCAAGGACTTCCAGGAAAGAAGTTGGAATTTCAAAAAAGTGTATCTGGGGTCAATTAGCGGGGGTAGAAAAGATCAAGGTTTTGGATGGGGGAAGATAAGAGATGGTGGTGAACAGCTGTTTTAAAGACCTGGAGGGAGGAGTGGGATTGAAGGGAGTGGGGGAGTTTGGGGGAGGGAGCTTAACATCTTCCTGTCTTTTCTCGAAGCATAGGAACTTTTGTACAATGTAAGTTTGCTCGATTTTGGACATTTATCTGTCTCCAGGGTGAAGTTTGATGTGAAAGACCCGTCAGTAAGCGCAGCGGTGAGAAACAAATGAGAGCCGCATCGGTAGCAAAAGGCAGACATCACGATGTTTTAATGTGAACGTTAAAATGCGGCGACGCGCGCTTGCATAATGTGAAAGCGAGACCAGGCACGGAAATCTTAAGCACGATGCGGCAACATTCATGTCAAACGTCGTTAGCGCGAAGGCACCGGTCACTGCGGAACCGTCGGGCCCGCGGGAGGCCAGGTCGGAGGCACGGAGCATCCGGAGTATCCGGAGCATCCGGCATGGAGCATCCGGAGTAAGATGTAACGGATTGTGGAACAGAACAACCCGGCAATGCAAAGATCTTTTTACCTCCCCTCACGCAGCATTGTACGGTCTGCCCACGGCCTTCTCTCACGTTTCATGTAATCGGAACAAACCCAAACACGTTTTCATTTCCCAGCCACAAATGAAGTTGACATTCTGCATGTTACTCAAGGCAAGCGGCAAAGAAAACCTAAGGAAGTCACTTAATATATACATATACACATAAATATTCTGCTAAATGGTATCTCAAAAAAATAAATATATAAATTACATGCTATATCGATTCGAGGATGAAAACCCGAGAGGCATTTGGCGGCACCACATTCTGTACTGGCTCTTTGCCCTGACCGACGTCATGTGACAGTTGTCCATCAGTTAGACCACCAGCGTTTGGACACCTCTCTATTTCTCACCTGCTGATAATGTCGTACGCCCACTCGAGCAAGAGCTACTAATGACAGGTGGCAAGAAGGTGCTGGATGGCAAGCACCATTCCTATATTTTGGTAACGTCTGAATGAAGCTACGGGGGACATCACAAATGTTTTGGTAAATCTGAAGCTACATTTTCTTGCAAAATAGTAACATTAATCACTTCTTCAGAGGAAGTTTGCTCTAGAAATGGTGAAAACGCTGCCTTTTGGATCCATCTGTTCCTTACTTAAACAATGATGGGGGAAATGGTTGGGGAAGTGGGGTTAATTCTGAAAAATAAAATTGAGAGATGGGAGACGGTAGAAAATTTGGGAGGAAGGGGAAAAAAATGTGAGGATATTCATAAGATGCGAGAGCAACGGAGAGTCTGAGGAGGAAGTTGAGTGATTGGATGCAAACTCAAAAAGAAAATTCACATGTGTCATGTGCACATGATAAATAAGTAGCACCTTTTTCACAATGATAAAAAGGCCTGCTATTTGGAACATTTCAGTAATGAGGTGTTTGCTCGACTACCTCAAGGAGAGGGAAAGAAAAACAGCCTTTCCGACCTAAGATTGCAATTTGCCAAAAGCCTTAGCCCTTGAGGAAAATGCACAAGGCCGTGCTCCGTAAAATACTTGCATACACTACACAATGTTTCTGTAACTTTCTCTTGAGTGACAAAAAGTTGCAAATGTATGCTGAGAGGTGAGCAATTTCAGCAGGTTGCCAAAACTTTTTACTTAACATTTCTGACCTTGCAGCCTCAGCCAATCCGTTCGCCGGACGATGTCACACGAGCAACGAAATCAGTGTTTGGTTTTTCTAAGAATGAAGTCAGTCTAATCATGTAGTTTCACAAAGGTTGTGCTTTTTCTTACGAAGCCTCACGTTGTGAACACAAACCAGAGGTTTCTTTGATTGCACGTGTACTCTACATTTCAGATTGGCAACTTTGACACGAGTGAGTAAGTAAGTACACAAGAGGAAGTTAGGAGTGGAGGAATGGTTGATCAGAGTAGTGATGGCAATGTACGAGAGAGCGCACACAGCTGTAAGGACGAAGGACGGGAACAGTGGTGAGTTTGAGGTGAAGGTGGGAGTGCATCAGGGGTCGGTACTAAGTCCACTACTATTTGTAGCTGTGATGGAGGTGCTGGCTCAGAACGTAAAGGAGGGTTTACCGTGGGAGTTGTTGTATGCAGATGATCTGGTGTCGATTGCAGAAAGTATGGATGGACTGAAGGAGAAGATTTTTTTTTTTTTTTTTTTTTTTTTTTTTTTTTTTTTTTTTTTTTTTTTTTTTTGTATACAAGGTCGAGGCTCGTGAAAGAGCGAACATTAATCACACAGAAAGACAAACCGACACATAAAACATATAACATAGGGAGCGGTAGACAAGATGGGGAGAGAGGGGGAAGGACACAAACACAACATTTGAGAGCAGGGACCGAGAGACATGGAGACATCGAGAGATCTGAGAGAGGGCGAGGGCTTTGGGGGGGGGGGGCGTGGGAAGGGGGCGGTGGGAGAGGTATAAAACATATGGACACTGCCAGGACTTCCAGGAAAGAAGTTGGAATTCCAAACAAGGTGGATCTGGGGTGAATTAGCGGGGGTAGAAAAGATCAAGGTTTTGGATGGGGGAAGATAAGAGATGGTGGTGAACAGCTGTTTTAAAGACCTGGAGGGAGGAGTGGGATTGAAGGGAGTGAGGGAGTTTGTTCCAGAGGCGGGAGAAAAGAGGAATGAAAGAGTGAAGGTGAGCAGAGAGCCGAGATTTCGGCAGTTTAACCATCAGAGGGTTGCTGGCAGATCTTGTGCGACCTGTAGGAATATTTGGGGGACAGAGCACAGAGAGAGCTGGGGGTGCAAGGCCGGAGAGGAGTCGGTAGAAGACAGAAAGACCACCTACCTGCCTGCGGTGAGTGAGTGAAAGGCCCTCAGAGATAGCTTCATCGCGGGAGATTCCAATAATTCTGAAAGCTTTGGTTTCAACAGCGTGAAGCCGAGCTAGGTGTGAGGCAGGAGCACCGGCCCATAGGGGAGAACAGTATTCCATTGAGCTGCGGATGAAAGCCTTGTATGTGGTGAGGAGCTCAGGTGTGCCGAGGAAGGACTTCGCACGACGGAGGATGCCCAGTCGGCGACTGGCTTTGGAGGCCAGCTTGGAAATGTGGTTTTCCCAAGAAAGATCATGGCAGATAGTGAGACCCAAAATCTTGAGCGACCCAAAATCAAAATGAACAAGTGGAAGGAATGTATGGAGACAAAAGGTCTGAAGGTGAATATCGGAAAGACGAAGGTGATGGCAAGTGGTAAAGCATGTGGTGAGGTGGAAAGAACTGGGAAGTGGCCGTGTGCTGTGTGCAGGAAGGGTGTCGGAGTGAATTCCATTCAATGTACAATGTGCGGCGACTGGTGTTGGGCTAGCGGCTAGGGTGCCAGCTTAGGATCCTGGGTTCGAATCCCGGTCGATCACTGAATTAACGCCAATGCGGGCAAGGGGGTTAACAAGGGGAGATGCAGAAAATAGGGCAAAATGGAGAAGATTGTAAGGGGCCCGCAAGGCTAACCCCCGCTCTAGCAGGGAAAATGGCCTTAAAATGCCTGTTGTGTTGTTGTTGTAAGTACCTGTGGTACTTTCAGTGCAGCTTGTAGTGGATTGGCAGGCAGAGTCCATGCAGGGGATGCAGAGCTGAAACGACCAATAACGAATCACTCGAGTGTCCTCACGAATGAAGGAACAGTGGCGCGTCCGCCTGCTTGACCGAAATCCTCAATGCAGTTTAAACATTTGCCGTCATCCTAATTGACCATGGATGATTGCTCATAATTTCCAAATTGTAATATGCCAGAATTAATACCGAAGAAGGAAATAGCCGTTTGGTACAATACATCAAAAGGAAAATCTAAACTTGTCACACTTTTCATCTTCCTTCATACTACTGTATATCATGCTTCTTTACTTGTCTGTAAACTATTCATCTCATCTCTATAAAGTTAACTAGTAATGACAAAGCTTAACTCTACGAAGCCTATACTGGCAGATAAAGCTGATATCCTTTCAGGGGACAGCAGCACGATTCTAGATGAGGAAAACCTAAATTTTGCACGACAATTATATAAGGGTTGTTGTCTTTCTTAATCATAGACGTTTTGGTGTGAGGTCTTACCTCCTCACATCGTATTACATCTGATACAAGGAAAGTCCTTGTCCATGTCAAATTGCATGTACGATTATCCCCCGGTCAGGTGGCACTCGATATAGAAACTTGGTTTGATGTTTGAGAAATGTATTACTCTGGAGGATGGAGAAGTGCAAGCCAAAAGACCAATCAGATGCTATGTTCTGTGACAGGGTGCTCACAACCGAGAAAGCTTGCAGAGCTCTAACTTTGACTAGCAGCATCAGCAACTACCTCCCTGGCTTCGTCATTACACAATCCCCTACTTGCTAAACATGACCTTTCGTTCAAAATGGATAGGAGAATATGCACGTCCTGAGATGAGGCCACTGCGATACCTGCAACTGACACATTACATCTCCCGAGTCCACCAAGGTTTGTATTGCAGGCGTACACACCATCAGCTTCGGCACAGCTTGCACATGGGAACAAAAGGTTATCTTCTCCACATAACCACTACACAGTACACAGTACACACTGCCCATTGATCAAGAGGTGATAATAGTGACCAATACAAATCTCTCCTTGCTAATTATACTTTCTCTTACCATAGCTTTTCCTATGTACAAAGTAAATCTAATACTGTAGTTCCTGAAATGAAACCTTTCTCCATCATCACAAATATCTCTTCTTGGTCTGCATGCAGAACCTCTTGCAATTATCAACCGACTCTAGCCACCCTTCCCTCCCGCTCCCACCTCCAGCAATGTGCTTATTGCCATGAATCGCACCTGCTCTTCAGCACTAAATGCTCACTGGATCAGGTCTGACGTCTGTAGGTTCTTTTGGTCTCAGTGGATTGTTGAAAGTTCACGTTTTGTGCACAGTCTGATGTCCACAAACCTATAAGCCACAGCTTGCAAGGTTATAAACATCGACGATTTCATCATCGAGATGGCAGTCGAATGGACAATGAAGTCTCAACTTGGTGCGAATGATATGTTGCAAATGTTCATGCCCGCATGCCCGGATCTGGATTGTCCGTACGCCCAAGGGAGACCACTCCATATGCAAACACGTTCCAGAAGATGGCAAAGGCGAGAAACCCAAATGATGGACCGAGAGCAACCCACCACAGAAGGCGGCGGGTGGTCGGCCAACGTTGCGCCCGAGGAGCCAAAGCAGCGACTCCAAGGGTCACGCCTGCCAATGAACCAGCGACGTGGCCTGCAAAACTGGGCTGTGGTAGATCACCAGGGGATAAACGTTGCCACACGGCACGACCTAGTTCTGCACTCACTGTGCAGAGAAAGAGTGGGGTGGGGAGGGGGGGGGGGTGGGGGGGTAAAAGCATGAAAGATGGGGAAGGGGTGAGGTGGAGGGACAATCTTGTTAATAATACCCAAGAGTCACCTTCCTCCAGTACTCCAAAATTCACAGCCAGGATCCCAAATTCAGCAGGAATTGCATCCTTCAAGTTTACCACAAGATCATCCCTTTCTTTTTCCCTGATCATCCCTGATCATCACTTTCTCAAGAATTACAAGGACAGTTGCCCATGCACAAATCAACACAGCATATGGGATTTGAATCTGCATTTCCAGTACCACAAACTTTATGCTCAGATGGGAATGCGAAAGCAGATCAACCCTGTCAGCGAACTCTAATCCATCAAAAATCAAACAGTATTTTGTTAATCGATTTCTGTTTTTGTCAAAAGTTTTAATTTTCATTCCCATATCTGCATTCACCGCTTGCCCCAGAATTCAATGCACCACACGTGCTTTAGTCTGGCCTTTGAGCTGTCTAGTCTGTGTTCCAATCTCGAACCAGCTATAAACTGTCATCCTGGTGTTTAGCATGTGGGGTGAGGCATCGGTGTGTGCACCATCCTTCGGATGGACGCTAAACTAGAGGATCCGTCTGCCAGTACTCGTGGTATTGGTAGACATTGAAGATCCAATCGAAGAGTAGGATCTTTAGTGCTGGCACTCTGAACGAATGACAAACTAATACCTAAATCATCTCCAGTAAAATATCAGGCCTGGCCACTTGGTTACACAGTCCAAAAAAAAGTCGATCAATGGCCAACTCCACAAGTACGGAATAATTGGGACATTAAAAGTCGTAGTCGTAATCACATGCTTCAGTACCTAATACGTAGATAAAAACTGAATCGTGGTATTCGGTCCAATGGCAAACTCAGTGCTGCCAAAGCAGGAATTTGTTCAGGGTGCTTGTGATAGCTCACCCAGATCAACATCTATCTGAAAGACGGCGCATACACCCTAGAATTCAATTCAATGCCTTGTCCTGACTGTCCTGAACGTAGAGCAGCAACGAAGGTTGGAAAGGGTGGAAATGCGAATGGTTCGACGGATGTGCGGAGTATCGTTGAGAGAGAGGAAGACAAATGATGAATTGCGAAAGATGATGGGAATAGAGCCTGTGATTGATGCTGTGAAGAGGAACAGGTTGAGATGGTTTGGTCATGTGTTGAGGAAGGATGAAAGTGACTGGTTGAGAAGAGTGATGGAAATGAATGTAGAAGGAAGTAGAAGACGGGGAAGACCGAGAAAGACTTGGCTAAAGATGGTGGAAGAAGAAATGCGGGCAAGGGGGTTAACAAGGAGAGATGCAGAAAATAGGGCAAAATGGAGAAGATTGTCATGGGGACCGCAAGGCTAACCCCCGCTCTAGCAGGGAAAATGGCCTTTTAAAATGCATGTTGTTGTTGTTGTTGTCCTGACTGTGAAACACCAGGAGAGGTTCAAACCGAGGATAGACAACACAGATGCAAATGTGCATACCTCAAAGTTATCATGCCAGCCCAGTACGTAGATAGCTTTAAAGTTCAAACTCGACGAAACTCCGACCTCAACGAGAATGAAACATTTCTAAAAATTGCATTTCTGGAAGCTTCAAAATATAGAGCCAAAAAACCAGGCAAATTTACAATGCTTTCTTCATCGTCAACGTATCAGGCAAATTTAACTTGCATTTAATTATCAAATTATAATGCGCAAGTTCGGTTTGAAAATAACATGTACGTGTTTCAGTGCAAGATAAAATTTAATAAACTCTGAACTATTTTTGGCTTTTGCCTGCTTCATGTGACCCCCTAATTACCAACGGTGGTAGCATATAATTTTCTTAAATGGATCCACTCTTGAACTTGTTGCCATGGCAATGTGGAGAGCTCAACAAGCAAATTGGTCACACCAAGCACCATGGCACAGTTTGCTGAGCGGTCTTCAATCGGAGCAATTTGTTACTCATCGAGAAATGTCAACCAGTGAAAATTGCATTGCAAACTCAGCTACAGGGCCATGGTGACTGTGCGCCGTTATCTTCGAGTCATGGTTGCACCTTTTGCATCTCTTCCTCGAATTGCCTTGCAAGCTTTGATCAGCGTTCATCATTTAGGGACTCCATTAGTGCAGACGTAAACTATATCGAGGAATAGAGCAATGACAAGGTCAAGGCCTTGAAATTGTCCAGGGCTGCAGCTCGATTCATCATGTTCAGTATAGCCAATATGCAATTGGTAATTTGATTATTGGCAATAATTTGATGATCGCATCCCTTGCTGTCAGTCTCCATCTATTCTCTCCGTCGGCCCTGCTGTTGGCATTTCCCCCTTCTCTTTCTGCTGTTCCTGGTGTTATGTTGCGTCCTGATCCAACATGTGTTCTAGCTCTTTCATGAGCCTCAACTCTGCATGCAAAAAAAGAGAGACGTCAAAAATAAAGAACCAAATCAACTTGGATAACCAATTAATGGTTCAAGAGCTAGGTTCCACAAATAAACAGGTTTTAAATATGATAAAATAAGGTCATTTTGAAGAGATTACAAAGGTATGGTTAGAGGGTGAGAATGAAAATTAAATAAAACAGCCTTCATGTGGTGCCAGCAGAACGTGTGGCATTGTGGAGCGCACAGGAAATGTGTCATAAAGTAGCAGCAATAGAAAATAAATACCCACAATCTTTATTTAGTCATGTTCATTCATTAATGCCTTTAATTTCAGTTACAAATTTCGGAGATATAGAGGTGTAACGTTTTTCCGAGATGGAGTCCGTACCAGTGACCTATGATTTCATAATTATGAATAAGAAAAATCTACAGGCAGAGGCGCTCTTATGGTAAAGTTTTGTGTCAATCGGACCAATGGTTGCCGAGAAAATGAATTTTAAAAATGCAGACACGCACGCCACACGTACACAACCGAATGCCTAACCCTGCTTTTCGCTTCGCAATCGCAAGTTAATAACAACCCGAGCGTTCATAGAACACCTTACCTTGGTTATTGCGTTTCCGAGCACGATCTACATTTCCTACATGACATTTTGTCTGAGAGAGCGAGCGCTAAATTTGATGGGTTGAGATGATGTAAAATGCCGTGATATTTTATCCAAGTACTGCTCAGTGGGTAGGTTTTGAAAGTGCCAGTAGGGTGATTTGTGTTCTAATGTTTAAGTATATAATTCAATTGAAATAAAATAACAATTTTAAAAGCTGAAGTTTTTTGTTTTTTTTACCACCACTGATGCAGATTCTTTTACACCACCTTTAACACGTTCCGTTAATTATTTCTGCCGGTTGTTTGTGTGGTGAAATTGTCATCTAAGTTACGACCCTGGTGTTATTCTACTCATTGCCACTACGCGGCTCCTATAAAGAGACTGCCCTTCAGCGCAGAAGGAAGTTCTGTGCCATGTAATTCTATAGCATCTCCGGGGTTCCGTAGAATGGTAAGGATTCTGCATTGTGCGCTGCATGCTCGCTTGAATAGATATCATCTGTATGTACCTGAATGTACCTGTAGTAATATTAATACTATGATTGCTGGTTCTCCCTTTAGATGCTGTCTGAGATCGATCACGATTAAACTCAGCTCTGAGACAATGTAGTATCTCTGATTATTACAACAGTTTGTGTCCTTTATGACACTCCTAAAAACAGTAAGTTTCCTGTTTGGAATGATTTTCAATTTTGTTTGACTGCCAGAAAGGGTAAAACAATTACCTCACTCCTCTGTGCATGTGCACTCAGGACGAGATACCATGCAATTTGCAAAAGTACTGCTAAACTCCAGGTTTATGTTCCGATTCGTGTTCAAAATATAACATTCAATTGAAATGAAGTAGTTCCTCGATCATAAACTGACATCTGTAGACAGACATACAATGTGAACCAATTGCTTAACCCCACTTTTCTCTTTGCACGTGTGGGGTAATAAATAACAAGTACCAAGTGGGGTCCACATGCTATGCCCCCATTGTTATCAAGACAACTAAACCCCATCCCCTTCCCAAAACCTTCATCCCCCCTCTCCCCCAATTCTCCTACCCATGGAGCCTATACTATCCTTGAAAAGTTTTGTCACAATCAATTAAAGCGGTCAAATAGATTACCCTTCCCCCTATTCCAAATACCCCCTTAAATCTCAAAATATATTAAGGTAATAACTTCATTTTTTTTCATCATCATCCTGCCCCAACCACCGCAACACTATCCCCACTAGGTTTGGTGGTAACCACTCATGCAGTTACAGAGATCCTCACTCCCCCATATTCTAAATCATCCCTCAATTGGAAAGTCTATATGGTATTCCCATTATGCAAGCCATGTTTGGTCGCACTGTGACCCATAGGGCTGGCCTGAATAGCCAGACCCCGATATAGAGACCCCCCTATTCCCACACCCACCCCCGCCCCCTCCTAAAATTACTATCCCCCTATTTTTGTATATCCCATTGTATCTGCAAAATTTGGTTGTGATCATGTAAGCCATAACAAAGATCTCCAACTCACCCCTCTTCTCCACCCCCCTAAGATTGACACTCCCCATAGAGCCCCCATTATGTCTGCAAGGTTTGGTGACCCTAAAATGTTCTATTCTTAAGATATATAAGGGAACTAAGAACTATAAGGGAGCTTTATGTTTGTGGAAAATAAGGACAGCTTGATGTTTGTGTCAGCTTCACCTGATGCGAGACTGGTTAGCAAACGCCACACATAGACCAATAATAATTTCTCTTACAATTAACTTCTGCATGGGGAGGCCATTAGGCCCATCAAACCTGTGCAATGGTTGCCAACCTATGGTTGTTTGTCCTTGCTCTATCCTTTTAAAATGCTGAGCGACAAGCAGCACGTACCATTTTTAAAAGTCTTTGCTATGACTTGGCCAGGGTCAGGTTTGAACCACCAACTTCCAAGACTAAAAGCAAACACCCAAACCATTACGCCACTGAGTCCTAACACAAGTCCATCTGATGCCCATGTTTCTGAATTATTAGTGGTATTGATCAATCCAAGACAGCGTTAAAGCATTGTGCGATAATAAATTAATCGACTGTGCAGAGCATTGAAGCACGATCGATTCCTGGTCGCCCAAAGGTGAATGCCAAGCTGAGAAGAGGAACCATGTCGGTACAGTGTGCTCCAGCTCACTGAATACGATAAACAAACGTTGTTTGTGAGATACTCAACAACCGGTACCTATGCGTAATCAAGATAAATTTGGCAAACGTTAAGCTGATGGGCCAGAATAATACCTCATGCCACATGAATAAAGCTATAAACTAAGCAAAGTTGAGCAAAGTGGGGAAAGCATTAGTGGAGTGCTAGTGAAGGGAGTGGGGTGACAAATGTGAGTGAAGTGTGATGGAAGTCGGTAAGACTCACTACTTGTGACAGCAACAGCCATCTGCAGGAACTTGAGTGGACACTGCATGTCTGCCCAGTTCTGTAAAACAACCAAGCAGTGTGCCTTGGTGCATGCCTGTCGCCCTTCATAAACACAGAACAGTAGAGCCAATTCAAGGAGTAGTGTTCATGCACAGGGGGGTGCAGCACGATAAGGAGAAACTGCGAGTAATAATAGAGTTTGAGATGTTCCATAAAGAAAGAAGAAGAAAAAAAAGGAAAAGACTGGCAGACACACTTCCGCCTCTGGAACAAACTCCCTCACTCTCTTCAATCCCACTCCTCCCTCCAGGTCTTTAAAACAGCTGTTCACCACCATCTCTTATCTTCCCCCATCCAAAACCTTCATCTTTTCTACCACCATTAATTCACCCCAGATGCAATTTTTTTTAAATACCGACTTCTTTCCTGGAAGTTATAGCAGTGTCATTGTGTTTTATACCTCTCCCACCCCCCCCCCCTTCCCATGCCTCCTCCCCCCCAAGCCCTCGACCTCCCGATGTCCCTGCTCTCAAATGTTGTACTTGTGTGCTTCCCCCTCTCTCCCCATCTTGTCTTCCGCTCCCTTTATCATATGTTTTATATGTGTCAGTTTGTCTTTTTGTGATCAATGTTAGCTCTTACACGAGCCTCGACCTTGTATACAAAAAAATAAAAAATAAAAAAGGATTCTATTATGACTCACCATGGCAGAGAGGGCAAGATGTGCAGTTAGTAGGGCATATAGACCTCCAGATCCACCCACTAGGGGAGAAGACATGTCTACAACAGAGGCTAGCAAAGAACCTGGCAGGGAGAAAGAAACATAATTAAAATGTGACTGCAAACTATTGGGAATTATAATATACATAGATCGGTGACAGGAAATCATCAGTCAGTAATGTTAAGAGCTTTATATTACAAAGGCCCTAGGAGAGACAGATATGATGCTGTGGCTCAAGCTCATAGAGGAGAGCAGTATTCCATCGAGTTATGGACAAAGGCCCTGTACGCTGTGAGTAGTTTGGATTTTCCAAGGAATGATTTAGAACAAGGAGATTATCCAGTTTGTGCCTGGCTTTGAGGATAACCTCATTATATGGTCATCCCGGAAGAAGCCATGACTGATGCTGACACCTATACGTTCAAGAGACTGAACCTCTTCCAGTGACTGAGCATCGAAATAGATAATTGGGTTTGTTTGCCATTCCTTCCAGAGCGACAAGATGAGAGACAGATTTTGCAGGATTGAAAGACGTTGCATTTATCATACCAGAATCTAATCAATTCCAGATCAGCAGAGAGTGATGCAGCTGCCTTCTGCCTGTCATTGGGATGGAATCACTGCATGAAAAAAGTAATCTGCAAAAAAGGAAGAGAGGATTTTCCAGATCATCACAGAGGTTGAATAGGTAAAGGATGAATGAGACTGTGCCCGAGACAATGCCTTGGGGTACTCAAGCCTCCACTGGGAGAGGACAGGAGAAGGATCCATTGATAGTAACATTTTTATGCATGAATGGTCAAAGTCAGAAAGCCAGGTATGACAGTGGCCTTGTGTGCCACAGGTAGCGATTTTGACAAGCAGTGCTGGATGCTAGACTGTGTTAAATATTTGAGATATCTCCAGGGAGATGGTCCTGACTTCCTCTGACCTTTCCTGGGGGAGATGCAGAGCATGTCCATAATTGAGTGACCAAGACAGAATCCAAAATGATTTGTCAGAGATCAGGTTTGTAATGAAATTGTGTCTAAGTTGAACCCAGGTGCTATGCTGTCTCCGACCACTGAGAGGCTTCCATAAGAACTCGGACGGACACCGCTCCGACACATTCCTGTGACATTTATTCTGTGTGGCAGTGCATACTCGAATGGTGCGTATTGCTAGATGTTCCAGGCTTGCTTGCACTAATTGCTAATCCATTGTTACTTCTATGATTATGATGCTTGTTGATTTCTTACAGGTGTTGCTAGAGATCGAAACTGAATTAAACCTACCATTGGGACAATGTTGTAGATCTGGTTTTTACAACAAGGTTGCTTGAAAAAAAGGAGGAAAGACGACATCAGAAGCAAAGTCCTGGATTGATTCCAGGAATTTGCTTGTAATTGGAAGTAAGCTAATTGGCCTAAAGTTGAGAGGATCTGTTTTTGCTCCCTTGTGATTGGGAGTATTGTTCACCGGCTTCCAAGCAGATGGGAGGAGGCGAAAATGGGATGTAAAGATTGAAGACAGCAGACAAAGCAGAAGCAAGAGCAGCAGAGCAGGATATGAGAACATTGGAGAAGGTAGACAAAATTCTCTACTGCCTCCTTTCTGGTCTTGCACCCTACCTCTGCTCTTTCTGTGCTTTGTCCTCACACCTCCCGCTCTCCCTCCCCAGTCCCCAGGTTTCTACAGGGCTCACACGGTCCATCATCAACTCCCTTCTGGTGAAACTACCTAAATCCAGAATCATTGCTCACCTTCACCCAGTCGTTCCTCTTTTTTCCTCGCCTGTGGAACCAACATCTCATTAAAGACAACCCTCATACCCACTCTCACTCATCATTGTTTTAAAGTCTTTGGTATGACTCAGCCGGGGTTCGAACCACCAGCCTCACAGCGGATGCTCTATCCATTAAGCCACCGAGGCTCTAGCTCTTCCACAAGCCTCGACTTTGTATACCACAAAAAAGGTTTGTATACCTCCAGGTACACAATCTGGAGGCAGATATTCTGCCTCGTCTTTAGCAGAAGCTGAGGTGAGGACATTTTGGGTGAGCAAAGAGATAGAAGAGGACTTGAGATAGTACCACTAGGACTTTGAGGATGGACATTTGATGGAATCAACAGAACATTGACCGAAATATGTTAACCGCAGTGGGAAGCAAGGAGAAACTGATGTTTCAGGCATGCTTTCCTTTAAATAAAATGAAATGGTGGAATGTTTTTACTCGGAAATGGATTTATCAGAATCTGGTTCCCTTTGCACACAAACATTTCTGTGAACAACTTTGTTTCCACGAGTCCTTTGCAAAGCATCAGGTTACAATTATTATAATCATCCTTTATATTTCCAAAATCTGTCAACCTGTAATTTTTTTTTTACTCCTTTGATCAAACTTTTCACCTGAAACAAATTGTTTAATGTCGAAGTGAAACTTAATCTACATTACATATGCACATAGTTACCTGCCAAAACACCGGAAAAGTAGAGAAGAGCCACAGGTAAAGTGCCGTGTGCCATTTCAAGCATGACTCCAATGAGCAGCTGCCCAAACACGACGTACAGCAGTTGTGGCAAGCTAGTAGGAAGAGAAGCATTACATTAAAGAAGCATTACACAAAGTGAGAATGCCACTGTTGGTAGGGAGCGTTGAACCTTGAAATCTAACCCAGAGCTTAATATTTAATGGTGACTTGTGCCTAAAATGTCACCCTTTCGTGTTACGAGCCATATTGTATCCCAGAATAACATTATGCAGCCATGATGCAGTTTCAGCTCGAAATCACATTCGACAGGCACATCTCACTGCTGATGAGCAAAGCATTTTTGCGTCATAACACCATGGTGATGAATCTAAATAACCTGCAGTCATTGAACTACGCTGGTGAGCAAAACATTTTTTCTTTCATATGACACGACTCAACACAGAAAAAAAACTACAATGGCACTCAGTAGAGCGCATTCCTCCGACAGGCTGAACAGTTTACATTTTGTATCCCACTGATTGGCCAGATCTGCATCTGGACCTGAACCAAAATCGAATTGGCTCGGTCTTGTCACCTAACCAATCATCCACCTAGTTTTGTCATAATCTATCCACAACTTTTTGAAATATCGTGCTATATATTATTTTTGGCCTAGGTACACAATCTTGTTAAAGTCCTGGTGAGCCCTTCAGAAAGTATTCACACCCCTTTGACCTTTTCACATTTTGTTGTGTTACAGCCTCAATTTAAATTGATTAAATTGAGATTTTTTTGTCACTGCTCTACACATAATACCCCATAATGTCAAAGCAGAATTATATTTTTAGAAATTTTTACAAAATATTTAAAAATGAAATACAGAATTATCGAATTTACATAAGTATTCACCCGAATCAATACTTCTGTCGAAGCGGCTTTGGCAGCGACTACAGCTTCGAGTCTTCTCGAGTATGTCTGTACCAGCTTTGCACATCTGAATTTGGAGAGTTTCTCCATTTTTCCTTGCAGATTTGTTCAAGCTCTGTCAAGTTGGATGGGGAACGTCGGTGGACAGCAATCTTCTCGTCTTTCCACAGATTCTCAATGGGATTCAAGTCTTGGCTTTGGCTGGGCCACTCAAGGACTTACACATTCTTGTTCGGAAGCGATTCCAGTGTTGCCTTGGCTGTATCGTTTGGGGTCATTGTCCTGTTGGAACGTAAATCTTCGCCGCAGTCTAAGGTCTTTTGCACTCTGTAGCAGGTTCTCCTCAAGGATTTGCCTGTATTTGGCTCCATTCATTGTTCCCTCTATCCTTCAAGTCTCCCAGTCCCTGATGCTGAAAAGCATCCCCATAGCATGATGCTGCCATCATCATGCTTCATGGTAGGGATGGTGTTAGAAGGGTGATGAGCTTTGTTTGGTTTCCACCAGACATCGTGCTTTGCATTCAGGCCAAACAGTTCCATTTTCATCTCCTCAGACCACAGAATCTTTTACCTCATGCCCCGACTCTTTCACGTGCCTTTTAGCAAACTCCAGGTGTGCTGTCACATACGTTTTTCTCCAGGAGTGGCTTCCATCTGGCCACTCTCCCATATAGCTTAGATTGTGAAGTGCTGCAGAGACTGTTGTCCTTCCGGCAGGTTCTCCCATCTCAGCCAAGGAACTCTGTAGTTCTGTCAGAGTGGTCATTGGGTTCTTGTCACCCCCCCCCCCCCCCCCCTGACCAAAGTCCTTCTTGCCTGATTGGTCAGATGGCCAACTCTAGGCAGAGTCTGGGTCATTCCATATTCTTTCCATTTCCTAATGATGGAGCTCACTGTGCTCTTGGAAACTTTCAACACTCCCTTCAACACTCCCTATTTTATACCCTTCCCCAGATCTATGCCTCCTCACAATTCTATCGTGGACTTCATGGTGGAGTTTCTGCTCTGACATGCACTGCCAACTGTGGGACCTTATATAGAAAGGTATGTTTCTTTCTAAACATGTCCAATCAATTGAATCGGCCACAGGTGGACTCCAATCAAGATGTAGAGACATCTCAAGGATGATCAAAGGAAATTGGGTGCACCTGAACTCAATTTAGAGCATCATAGCAAAGAGATTGAATACTTGTTGACTCAAGACATTTAAACTTTTCATTTTTAATGAATTTGAGGAGATTTTAAAAAATTCCACTTTGTCATTATGGAGTATATTTTCGTGTCGCCGGTGATTAAGATCACCGGTGACGAAAAGCTGAAACAGTTTTTTACTCCCGAGGCGTCCGGCCGAAAATGGCGGTTATGCGCGCATGAGATGGAAGGCTGCGAGGCCTTTACCTGAACGAAAAGAAACACGGGTTTATTCCCGAACCCATAAAACATGCAAATAAGACGGTAATTCAACAATAATGATTTAATGAAAACAAAGCAAGTGGTGAAATGAAATGTTGAGGTAAAAACTAACTTCTAATTTTGAGACGTTGCCACTCAGCCAAAAACACACATGCAGGGTAAGGTAAATAAAAAGAAAATAAAATCCCTCATTGGCCGGCCGCTACTTATCGGTGGTCCAAAAGGGTCCTTTTCTGTGTAGACGGGGCTCGGAGCCTCTCGCTCAGGAAGCGCACAAGATGGCGCGTAAGGCACCAAGGGTCGTGAGGCAAGTTGTGAAGACGGCCTCCTTCGGGTCCCTCTACCGTCAAGTGCAAGGCGGACCCCAGCACCTTGGTGAGCCCAAATATTGCCCGCCTCTCTCGAGATGCTGCCAGCGCAGCAAAAGCTCCACGCTCCGGCAAAAGCACACACACATCTCAGTGCACCAACAATCACAAGCTTCTTGTTCGTGCCAAGAGAGAGACCGACTCCTCTTCACTCTCTATAGCCAATCATGAAGCAACGTCCAAACATCGCATCAAAGTCCTCTGGGCCAATCACGTCCTTGAGGGGCGTGGCCTGCCGTAAGTGTTCATAGGGCCGGCGCTGGTTGTAATTTAAGGGCCGGCAGATGCTACAAAATGTTAGGGATTATAATCACAGGGGGAAAATTACACACTGGGGAAAATTAGCCTTAAACCCGAGCGATAATTAGCACAACACCCCCCCCCTAATCCCCCCCGCCCCCCCCCCCCCCGAGTGGTGAACACATAAACACCCTTAAGCTACAGTTTCCCTACTGACTGTACATCGAGATTTCTCCTACGCATTCACGGTCCATGCTACTTCCTATACAGCTCTACCTCTCCTACGGTATTCTTTCACCTACCCCCCATAAACGTAACAATATTGTGTAGATCAGCGACAAAAAATCTCAAATTTTCTCATTTTCAATTTGAGATTGTGACAAAAAATGTGAAAAAGTCAAGGGATGTTAATACTTTCTGAAGGCACTGTATCTCTCATTGGTGAAGAATCACAACAACAACAACATGCATTTCAAGGCCACAGGCTCTAATCCCATCATCTTTCACAATTCATCATTTGTCTTCCTCTCTCTCAACGATACTCCACAACATCCACCGAACCATTTGCATTTCCACCCTTTCCAGGCTTTGTTGCTGCTCGACGTTCATTACCCATGTCTCGCTCCCATAAATCATAACACTTCTCACACATGCAGCATACACCTTTCCCTTCAGCTTCAACGACACTCCCCTCCTCGTCAGCACGCCACTCAGTTCCCGAAACTTCTTCCATGCACATCTAACTCTAGCAACCGTTGCCGAGTCTGATCCACCTTCTCCATTCAGCATGTCTCCGAGGTAACAAAATGTTTTCACACCTTCCAGCTTCACGCCGTCTCCAAGATCAAACTCAACATTTCCTCCATCTGCAGCTCCCTCTGTGCACACCTTACACTTGAATGTAGCTGCCACACTGGTTAATGACCCTCTCAAACCATTACATTTTTGATGAACCCAATCAGCGCACATTGCACATTGAATGGAGTTCACTCCGACACCCTTCCTGCACACAGCACATGGCCACTTCCCAGTTCTTTCCACCTCACCACATGCTTTACCACTTGCCATCACCTTCGTTTTTCTGATATTCATCTTCAGACCTTTTGTCTCCATACATTCCTTCCACTTGTTCATCTTCTCCTTCAGTCCATCCATAGTCCATACTTTCTGCAATCAACACCAGATCAACTGCATACAACAACTCCCACGGTAAACCCTCCTTTACGTTCTGAGCCAGCACCTCCATCACAGCTACAAATAGTAGTGGACTTAGTTCCGACCCCTGATGCACTCCCACATTCACCTCAAACTCACCACTGTACCCGTCCTTCGTCCTTACAGCTGTGGGCGCTCTTTTGTACATTGCCATCCCTACTCTGATCAACCATTCCTCCACTCCTAACTTCCTCAATGCCCATGTCACTACTTCACGTGGAACCCTATCGAATGCTTTGTCCAGATCAACAAACCCAAGAAACAACTTCTTCCTCTTCTCCATGTACTTCTCTTGCAACTGCCTCACAATAAAAAGCATGTCTGTCGTTCCTCTTCCTGGCATAAATCCAAACTGCATTTCGTCAATCTTCACTTTTTCCTTATCCTCCTCTCCAACACCCTTTCCAATACCTTCATTCCATGCTCCAATAACTTTATCGCTCGGTACGAGCCACAGTCCAGCGGGTCACCTTTCCCCTTGTATAGAGGGACGAGGGTACTCAGTTCCCAATCCACTGGAATGCGGCCTTCTTTCACCACCAGATTGCAGATCTCTGTCATTCTCTTCACACCCCAATTTCCCGCTGCCTTCAACATATCTCCCACAACTCCCGTTGGCCCTCCCGCTTTTCTACTCTTCATTGCTTTTATCGCTTCCTCAACTTCCTTCTCGGTTATCTTCTCTGCCGGTCCTAAAACTGGGTTACTCTCTATGTTGCCATCCCTTTCATTCTCTGCATTCAACAGTATTTCCATATATCTCTTCCGTCTTCCTTTAATTCCATCTGGGTCCACAACGATTTGTCCCACTTCATCCTTCAAGCAACTCACCCCCATCACATCACACCTCTCTTTCGCAATCCTGAATACCGCTCTCTGACCCTCTTCCAAATCCAAGCATTCTCCGAACATTTTCCTACATGCCTCCTGCGCCTTTGCTACCTCTTTCTTTGCAGCCTTCTTGGCTGCCTTATAACTTTCATGCTCTGCCTTTTCTGCCCCCATACCCTTCGCCTTCTGCCATTCCTTGAACTTCTTCCTCTTCTCATCAATCTTCTTTCCAACTTCATCATCCCACCACCATGTTTCCGAGTGCCTCGGTGGTCCTCTGGTCCGTTCACATACCTCACCAACGGCTCCTAACAGACTATCTTTCATTGACATCCAACCACTTTCAAGCTCAACCACATCATCCTCTACCATACTCAGCCTCTCTTTTAATGCCCCCCTCACTGTCACCTCTTTCAACCTCCACACCTTCATTCTCGGTTGGTACTTCACCTGCCGAGCTATCCTCGCACCTTTCACCCTTATGTCGCAGACAACCAAGTGGTGCTGTGAAACAGCCTCCTCCCCCGGGATCACCTTTGTGTCCCGGAGGTGCCCCCTATCTCGCCTACGCACCATCAGGTAGTCAACGGTTGTCGTCGGCCCACCTGACGTGTATGTAACAAGCTTATTATCCTCTTTCTGGAACTGAGTCTTACAAATCAACAAATCAGCTCCATCAGCAAACTCCAAAATCCTTTCACCTTCTCCATTTCTCACACCATATCCGTAACCTCCATGAACTCCCTCAAAACCATCCATACTCCGTCCCACATGTCCATTTAGGTCTCCTCCTACCACAACAACTTCCTCATCTTTCACGTTTTCCATCAGCTTCTCTATCGCACACCAGAACTTGTCCTTCTCTTCATCACTCTGACCAACCTGCGGAGCATATCCCGAGATAACGTTCACCAAGAGCTTTCCAATCATCATTTTCACCATCATCAACCTTTCACTCACTCCAGTCACACTCACCACACTGTCTACAAACTCCTCAGAAAACAGGACACCAACACCATTCACGCCTTCTGGGCACCCTTGCCACACAAACTTGTATTTCTGTCCCTGCCTACCCTTCACCATTCTCACACCACTTCCCTTCCATCTCGTCTCCTGCACACAACATATGTCCACTCTTCTTCTGACCAATACTTCCACCACTTCTCCTGATCTCCCTGTCATTGTCCCTACATTCCATGTCCCAAACCTCAGAAACCAATCTCCACGTCGGGCATGAGACGTTTCGTCGTCATAAATGGAGTGATTTCCACCCTTGCTTCGATCGGGTTCCCCACCTTGAATTTTGACGAGAGGGAGTGGGGTCCCCCACGGGGTACTTCGGGCTGTACCCTGCCCATTTGTAGTTGTAATTGTCATGGTTCTCTTTTTGAGGCAATGTTTTTTTTATGGCCGGATGCCCTTCCTGACGCCAACCCTTTTAGTCGCCTCTTACGACACGCAGGGATACGGTGTACCTATTCTAAACCGGGGTACACACCGGGTGGTGAAGAATCAGTTCAAAAAATGAAAAATTGTCATATCTGAATCCGAATCTGAATCTTCACCAAAACCTATTCAATTCGTCCTTGTCACACACCCAAACTGTCCAACAAATTTTGTCCAAATCCATCCATAACCTTTTGAGACATCCTGCTCACAGATAGACAAAAAAATAGCCAGGGGTGAAAACATAACCTCCGTCCACCTTCAGTGGCCGAAGTAAAAAGTGTTGACAAGAATGTGCACTGACCCAGAGTGCAAAAGTGCATAGCTGATGAAACGCCAGGCCTGGTGCCGCTGCCGTGGATCATAAACGATGGGAAGGTCTACGAAGCCAACCTCCTGACATTGGACCAGCCAGGCATCCAGCAGAACACCGCAGTAAAGGTATAGGCACACCTAGCAGTCACGTACCACACCCACACAAGTTTTTTTTTAAACCCCCAGAAAATGTACTGAAGCCAAGAAAAACAAAAATGTCATTTTCATTTGAAATTATCCATCGACCCCATTTTCATCATATCTGAGCTAGTTAAAACTGATGGATGTATAAAAAAACTGTTGACATTTTATTTTGAATGTTCATACATTTAGATGATTTGTTCTGCTTAATAAATAAAGAAAACTATACATAATTCAACATTGTGACGTTGACTGATATACCTCCACCCACATTATTACATATACTTGTACCAAGTTTGATTTAAACCCCTTCAGCTGTTCAAAAGTAGCACATTTTTACCTGACCTGACCTCTGAATTTTGACCTTCGACACCGAAATCTAAGCAGTTCATCTTTGCATCATAATATGTACTTATACCAAATTTTATCAAAATCCCATTACTGGTTCACAAGTTAGCACGGTAACAGAATTTTACCTAATGGGACCGCTGACCTTTGATCTCTTGACCCCATAATCCAACCAGTTTATCTTTAAATCATTATACACACTTGCACCAAGTTTGACTGAAATCCCTTCAGCCACTCTAATGTTATTGCGGTAAAGAAAACCTATCATGGACATAAGGACGGACGGACAGCAGGATTAACCCAAAACCATAATGCCTCGGGCGACTTTATCAGCGGAGGCATAAAAACAGAAATTGATGATAAATTAAAGGTCCTTTGGTCTTTTTCTTGATGACAAAATATATATACACACTGAAGTAGAAACAAAACATATGAACAAATGGCTGCAAAATACATTTGACATCAAAATGCTGACAGACACTTTCATGTGAAGATCAATGAACAGACCGAATTAAATTTACTAATAAAACTGTTGTCAAATATGATGGCAATCATAGGATGAATAGTTTAAGTACATGTTGGGAAATACAGATGGGGATTCTCCCCAGACAATCCACACAATGAAGCAAACAGTTTGTTTGTTTGTTCGCTAAATACTCTAGCCATCTTGACCAAACCTGGCATGAGTAGTCAGCACTCTCTGCCCCTCCACACCCCCAACGGATGTCCTAATAAAGTCAGCATCATGAATACCACATCCCCCCCCACCCCCTCTCTCTCTCTCTCTCTCTCTCTCTCTCCCATAGAGTGGTGGGGGAGGCAGGGTTGTTCATGAGAAAGATTCAATCATTCACATTCTTGGGTGTATAATGTGAAGGTGAAGAAATGATCTCTGAGTAATAATGAGACGAAACAACAATGTCGAATGGAGGGGTTAAAGACAGAAGGCTCGTAATTCTGTCAAGGCACAAAGCCGTAAAAAAGGCAACGTTTTAAAGCCATGAGTAATGGACATGGCATCATTTTATAAGAATGCTGCACCATGATGTAGACGACAATACCCTTGTACAATACGACAATACGACAATCCCTTGTTCCTATATCCTCGTGCTTCATCCATATCTCGATCCTCTATGACATACAGCTATACATTTGCCACCAAGTATTAATAATAAAGTTGTGCTCGTACAGTACTTACATTTGTGATTGGTCAGTCAAAGATGGGGTCCCTCTTCTCAAGAATTTAAAAACGATGTGATCGTGATGCAAAGTTAGTGTACCTTGACCACAGCCTAGATACCATGAAGGCATCAAAAGGCTTTATATTATTATTTTTGGAGAACTTGAGACGAGGTTAGACCATTTGTATTACTAATTACATAGCTGGAAAAGAGAAGCCGAGAACACGTAAATATTACATTAGAAGTCAAAATACTTCAAATATCCCCCCTAATGATGTTGGGTGTGCTTCCGAGTTTGCTGGAAAATCATAAAGCGCCCGTGAGAAAGTGGCGACTCTTGCATTACCCAGTCGACAGGATTTTACCTGCAGCAGCGTGACAGTAGGGACAAAGAGAGGAGGTGGGCGGCAGGTATAGGCCGACAAAAACTGACGCTGGGGCTCAGGTGCTGGAAGGGTCTGTGCGGCCACCAGACCCAGAGCCCTGCGGGAAAGTCCGAGCCTCAAGCGTCGTCGGCCCAACGTCACAGCTGCTAAGAAGCTGCTACTCCGCCGGGAACTCAACTGCAGGAAGAAGGGAATTGAAAGAGGGTGTAAAAAAACAAACAAACTGTCATCTCATAGAATGCATAACATTTTCTCTCCCTGGTAGATTGGGTCTTTTGCATCCCACCCTGCGTCCCTGGATGCAGAAGCGCCCTTCGGCATTATGGACAAAAATTGACAGGAGAGCGAGGTGGAGGGCCTCCTTTTTTTTACTGCAAACATGTTGGTGGCCTTCTAGTTTGTTTGTTTTAATTATCTAGCCTTGCACCTCCTCTCCTCTCCATTATCCACCATTTACCAACCCTATATAGAGTGGCACACATTCATCAACAACTAACCCCAACCCTAACTCAACTCTGTGGCATTTCAACATCCAAAAGTTAATTCAGGTTGGAGTACGAAGAAGGACACCATCCATAGGAGCTTGTTTTCCACTATGTTCTTCATGTCTCCTGGCTACCCATAATCTTCCAAATCAGAAATGTTACCAATATGTTTACATCCTGGAGCTGGACAATGGACATGCACTTTAATTACAGGTGGGTTTGCTGTCTGTTTTGAAAATTGCATAGTCAGTCAAGGCAATCCTGGAAGCACATATCATAGACCCGCTCCCAATGTGGATTCAATTAAACCAGTTCTTGTCGCACTCTGCAGTGGTCTGTCTCGTTCCATTAAGCAGGCGCACCCAGGCGTTATCGACAACAGGCCGATTGTGTCCCCTCTCAGTGGGGGGAGCTTTGTGTATCTTGCCAATCTTACCCGTAAGCTCTTGCACCCTTGTGCTCGGAATGTGGATCGTTTTTCACGAGGCACGTTACCTTGCAACGCTTTGGAATCCCCTCTCTCTCTCCCTCCCTCATCTTATTGTTCCTGGTTATTACTCCCGCTAAGGAGTAATGCATTCGATCGTGTCCGTCCGTCCGTGTGTGTGTGTGTGTGTGTGTGTGTGTGTGTGTGTGTGTGTGTGTGTGTGTGTGTGTGTGTGTGTGTGTGTGTGTTCGTGTGTTTGTGAACAAGATATCTGGAAAAGTTCTGAACGGATTTTTTTTTGTTGTATACAAGATCGAGGCTCGTTAAAGAGCTAAGATTAATCACACAAAAAAGTCAAACCGACACATGAAACACAAAAAATAAGGGGAGTGGTAGACAAAATGGGGTGAGAGGGGGAAGGACACAAACACAACATTTGAGAGCAGGGACATCGGGAGAAATGTGGGAGGGGGAGGGCTTGGGGGGATTTGGATGAAAGTTGGTGGGATGATTGCCCTTGGGATAAGGAAGAATTGATTAGTTTTTGGTGAAGCTCAGGATATTATTCCAGATCCAGGAATTAATTTTGGAATTTTTTGGGGAATTTTTTTTTCTGTCTGGAAAAGTTCTGAACGGATTTGGATGAAAGTTGGTGGGATGATTGCCCTTGGGATAAGGAAGAATTGATTCGTTTTTGGTGAAGCTCAGGATATTATTCCGGATCCAGGAATTTATTTTGGAATTTTTTGGGAATCTTTTTTTCTGTCTGGAAAAGTTCTGAACGGATTTGGATGAAAGGTGGTGGGATGATTGCCCTTGGGATAAGGAAGAATTGATTAGTTTTTGGTGAAGCTCAGGATATTATTCCGGATCCAGGAATTTATTTTGGAATTTTTTGGGAATCTTTTTTTCTGTCTGGAAAAGTTCTGAACGGATTTGGATGAAAGGTGGTGGGATGATTGCCCTTGGGATAAGGAAGAATTGATTAGTTTTTGGTGAAGCTCAGTATATTATTCTGGATCCAGGAATTTTTTTGGGAATTTTTTTTTCTGTTTTACTGCATTAAAGCTTTTATTCTTATTCTTAAATGATGTTTTTCTCCTCTAATTCCGAGATATATCAAAATAAATTCTCTGACAGTTCGGGCTTACTTTCTTTTTCATTTATTGTTTTGGGGAGAGGGGATGTTAAACAAAACGTATTATTCCAACTAAACCCACGGCGGGAGTATGCGCTCTACTGAGTGGCGTTCTAGTTCACTAATTTATTTATTTGTATTACTGTATACTGTACGTGCAAGTTTTTTTTGAGCTGCCATTTTCTTTTCTTTAAGTTTGTTCTCTCTTTCATAACATCCTATTTATTTATCTACCTGACCATGAGCAGGTTTGCTCTACAAAATAATTTTGCTTATTCCATCAATGACAGGCTCCATTAATGCACTTGGAAAGCGTGAGAACATCGAATTCCAGTGACCCACGACCATCTTTACTGTCATTTTTATAAGAGCTTGTTGTGTAAATTCGGTCAACCTTTGATGGTACTGTGGCGGACACAAAAGCCCACTGGCGTGGTGACATCATTCCACGCACCAAGTGGGCGGTGGCCACGCCCGAGGGGTAGGCGTGGCCTCATGATATACACCGGGCGACCAGCCCGGAGGAGTTCAGTGTTACAGTGTAGTCTTACAATAAAGACGTTTATATGTTACCGCTTGTCCGCTTCCTCCTTGCTCACAAGCAGAGCGCGTAACGCCGCGCTTTACTGGTGACCCTCGACGTTGGATCTGCCGGAGCGATCCTTCCACACGAGACGCCATCGCCATGGCCGCCTTCGTCAAACTTCCGGAATTTTGGGAGGCTCAGGCCGAAGTCTGGTTCGTCCAGGCCGAAGCCCAATTTCAGCTTCGGCACCTCACCGGCGATGACACGCGCTACTGCCACGTCGTCGCCTCCCTCGGGCCCGGCACGGCCGCTCGAGTTGTGTCCGTCCTTCGCCACCCACCGGACGGCCACAAGTACGAGGCACTCAAGCGGCTACTCCTAGCCACGTTCAGCCTCACGGACGACGCACGGGCCGACCGCCTCCTGGATCTCCCCGAGCTCGGTGAGACGCGCCCGTCGGTCCGAATGGACCATATGCTGTCACTGTTGGGCGACGAAGCCCCCGGTTCGCTATTCCGGGCGCTTTTCCGTCGCCAACTTCCAGCGCAGGTTCGCCTCGCGTTGGCCGGGACCGGGCTAACGGAACCCCGAGCATTGGCGGCCGAGGCGGACAAGTACTTCGCCGCTTCGGACACGCGGGCGAGCGTTGGCGTGGCCGTCACGGCCTTCGACGCTGATGTTCCACAGCATCATCTTCTACAGCACGCTGAAGTTCAGCAGCATGCTGATACGCACCTCGTGAACGCCGCCACGCCCCGCCCACCGCCGCGGCGAAAACCGCCACCGCGGGGAAACCCGTCGACTCCACCGGCCTGGCGGAGCCAGCCGCGCTCCTCCAGCTCCACCACCTGGTGCTGGTTCCACGCCAAGTTCGGCCACGAAGCTCGGCGGTGTCATCCGCCGTGCTCCTTCAACGGGTCGGGAAATGCCCGGGCCGGCGCTCAATTGTGGCGATGAGCGCCGGCCGTTCGAGCAGCCTGCTGTTCATAACGGACACCTTCTCCGGGCGCCGTTACCTGTGCGACACGGGAGCGCAGGTGAGTGTCATTCCCGCCGGCACGTCAGACAAGCACGCCGCGGGTGGGGGCCCCACGCTGCTTGCCGCGAACGGGACGCCCATCCGTACGTACGGAAATCGCTGCCTCTCTCTGCGGTTTGGAGGGCAGGTTTTCCGATGGACGTTCGTCACCGCCGACGTGCCCATGGCACTGCTTGGCGCGGACTTCCTGTGCGCTAATGGGCTCCTGGTCGACGTCAAGCGCAGACGGCTTGTCCAGGCCGAGACGTTCAGCTCGCTCGCGTGTGCGTTGCCCAGCTCAACGAGCGGCTTGCCAAGCGGCTTGCCGAACGATTCGGTTCCGGCCACGTTGGTCTGTACGCTTCCGGCAGCGGACGCATTCACCCGCCTCCTCGCCGGCTTCCCGGCCCTCACGCGGCCCACCTTCTCGGCGGGGGCCGTCAAGCACGGGGTGGCCCATCACATCCCCACCGTCGGGCCACCGGTCTACGCCCGGGCACGCCGCCTCGAGCCGACGAAGCTGGCGGTGGCAAAAGCGGGGTTCGCTACCCTGGAGCGACTCGGCATCGTTCGGCGCTCAGAGAGCGCTTGGGCGTCGCCGCTGCACATCGTGCCGAAGCCCGGCGGGGGATGGCGACCGTGCGGGGACTATCGCCGTCTCAATGACGCCACGACTCCCGACCGCTACCCCGTCCCCCACATTCAGGACTTTTCCGCCCGTTTGGCGGGCAGGTCCTTCTTCTCGAAAGTGGACCTCATACGCGGCTACCATCAGGTCCCCGTCAGGCCGGAGGACGTCCCGAAGACGGCGGTCATCACGCCATTCGGACTCTTCGAGTTCCTGCGCATGCCCTTCGGTCTGAAGAATGCGGCTCAGGCGTTCCAGCGACTGATGGACAGCGTCCTGCGCGACTTGGATTTTGTCTACGTCTACCTGGACGATATCCTCGTCGCCAGCGCGTCCCGCGAAGAGCACCTACGCCACCTCCGCACGCTCTTCGAACGCCTGGGCCAGCATGGCCTGATTGTGAACCCCGCAAAGTGCCGGTTCGGCGCCGCCACAATCGATTTTCTGGGGCACCGTGTCACCAGGCACGGCGCCGTCCCCCTGCCGGCCAAGGTGGAGGCGGTGAAGGGGTTTCCGCGCCCCCGCACGATCAGAGGGCTGCAGGAGTTCCTGGGCATGGTGAACTTTTACCATCGGTTCCTGCCCCGTATCGCCCAGCTCCTGCGCCCCCTGCACGAAGCTCTCCGAGGTAAGCCGGGCAAAGGCGACGTTACCTGGACCGAGCAGATGGACACGGCGTTCACGGGCGCGAAGCTCGCCTTGGCTAACGCCACCATGCTCGCGCACCCGGCGCCCGATGCACCGATCGCCCTCACCACCGATGCCTCGGACTACGCGGTGGGCGCGATGCACGAGCAATGGGTGCGTGGAGCTTGGCAACCGCTGGCGTTCTTTAGCCGGCAGCTTCGCCCGCCCGAACGCCGTTACAGTACCTTCGACCGCGAGTTGCTCGGACTTCACTTGGCGGTCAGGCACTTCCGCCATCTGCTCGAGGGCCGGGCGTTCACTGCCTTCGTCGACCACAAGCCGCTGATCTTCGCGATGGGCAAGGTCACCGAGCCGTGGTCGGCCCGGCAGCAGCGTCACCTCTCGGCCGTGTCCGAGTACACGACGGACATCCAGCACGTCGCGGGGAAGGACAACCCGGTGGCGGATTGCCTTTCCCGGGCCGTCGCCCACGCAGTCCACCTCGGCATCGACTATGCCCGGATGGCAGCGGACCAGGCCGCTGACCCCGACGTCCAGGCCTTGCGGACCGCCGTCACGGGCCTCCGCGTCACCGAGGTGCCGTTCGATGGCGCGGGCGCGGCCCTCTTGTGCGACGTCTCCCTCGGGCGTCCTCGCCCCATTGTGCCCGCGGGCTGGCAGCGCCAGGTGTTTGACGCCATCCACGGCCTGTCCCACCCGGGCGCGAGGGCCTCCCAAAGGCTGATCGCCGACAAGTTCGTCTGGCATGGCCTCCGGAAGGCCGTCCGCGGCTGGGCCAGGACGTGCCTCGCGTGCCAGCGCGCCAAGGTGCACCGGCACACCCAGGCCCCGTTGGCCCCGTGCACGGTGCCGGAACGCCGGTTTGACCACGTCCACGTGGACCTGGTGGGACCTCTGCCCCCCTCGCGGGGTTTCACCTACGTCCTCACCATGGTGGACCGCACCACCCGGTGGCCGGAGGCCGTGCCCTTGGCGTCGACAACGGCGGCCGATGTCGCGCAGGCTTTCATCGCCACCTGGGTCGCCCGGTTCGGCGCCCCCTCAGACATCTCATCCGACCGCGGCCCCCAGTTCACCTCGGAGCTCTGGGGGGCGGTTGCGCAGGGGCTCGGGGTCCGGCTGCACCGAACCACGGCCTACCACCCCCAGGCTAACGGCCTGTGTGAGCGATTTCACCGCTCATTGAAGGCCGCGCTCCGGGCCACCCTCCGCGACGGCGGCTGGGTCGACAGGCTCCCCTGGGTCCTGCTGGGCCTCCGGACGGCGCCCAAGGAGGACCTGCGCGCATCCGCGGCGGAGTTGGTCTTCGGGCAACCGCTGCGGGTGCCGGGCGAGTTCCTCCCCGACTCCACGGCACCATGGTCCGCGGCACAGCAGCGCTCCGCTCTGCAAGAGACCGCCCAGAGGTTCGCCCCGGTGCCAACGGCATGCCACGGGCACCCACCGACGCACGTCGCCCCGGAGCTTCGCACGGCGGAGTACGTCTTCGTCCGCCACGATGCCCATCGGACACCACTGCGGCCCCCGTACGACGGGCCTTTCCGCGTGCTGGAGACCGGGGCGAAGCACTTCACCCTGGACATCGGCGGTACTCCTGACCGCGTTTCGGTAGACCGCCTCAAGCCGGCCCACCTCGATGTGGACCATCCACCGCCAGTGGCCCGACCCCCACGTCGGGGCCGCCCTCCTGCGGGCGGACCCCCGGCACCGCCCAGCCCCGCCGCCACGGCGCCCCCCGGTCCTGCACCCATCCCAGGGGCAGCCAGGGGCATCCCACCTGGTATCCCTGCACCCCGGACGCCGCCGATCGCCAGGGGGCGCTTCGGCCGGGTCATTCGTCTGCCCCGCAAACTGGCCCTCCAGGTGCGCGGGAATTCTGGGGGGGCGCGTGTGGCGGACACAAAAGCCCACTGGCGTGGTGACATCATTCCACGCACCAAGTGGGCGGTGGCCACGCCCGAGGGGTAGGCGTGGCCTCATGATATACACCGGGCGACCAGCCCGGAGGAGTTCAGTGTTACAGTGTAGTCTTACAATAAAGACGTTTATATGTTACCGCTTGTCCGCTTCCTCCTTGCTCACAAGCAGCGCGCGTAACGCCGCGCTTTAGTACATCCATTCTGTTTTGATGAAAACCATAACTTGTTAAGGAAGAAGAGGGGAATAAAAATGTAACGCCTCTCATGCCTTTGGGTTGAGGAAGTAAAATAATTAGTAGTACTGTATTGCTCACTTGGCATACTCTTAGTGGAGTAGAAAGGGCTTTGAGGTTAAAATGGCAACTTTATGGTTGGGGTAAAACAGCAGTGTCATCACCATGGAAACATTACGACAATCTCATTTTAAAGGAGGCGCACACGCTTTACGACCGACTCCCTTGTTGTACAGAAGAGCTATTGCTCTTTGCCATTTGTAAG
Organism: Myxine glutinosa; assembly: GCF_964187855.1. Classification (NCBI taxonomy): domain Eukaryota; kingdom Metazoa; phylum Chordata; class Myxini; order Myxiniformes; family Myxinidae; genus Myxine; species Myxine glutinosa. Next base: position 161,165,081 of record NC_136265.1, on the reverse strand, counting down.
GTTTGAAGAAACAATTTTTATAATGTTCACTAGGATGCACTTCTTTTAGCAATTGTCATGGTGTTAGCACCGGCGTTTTTGGGCAAAATCACACCTGCCATCCCATGTTATAATGGTACCCTTTGCAAAACTGGTTCGAAATACAACTTTGTTTAACATGTTGTATGTGAACCAAAATAAACTAGAATGGCGCATCGTAGAGCGCAAACCTCCGCCACACTGAACAGTCTATGCTTTGTATCAAATGATAGGCCAGATCTGGATTGGAACCTGGACCAAAATCTAATGGGCTTGTTCGTGTCACCTAACCAACTCATCCACCAAGTTTTGTTATAACCCGTCACAACTTTTTGAGATATCGCACTATATATCGTTTTTGGCCCCCATTGGTTTTGGCCAATGGTGAAGATTCACTTAAAAATTTAAAAATTCTCGGTCCAGATTTGGATTCGGATCTTCACCAAATTCTAATCAATTCGTTCTCGTCACGCACCCAACCTGCCAACCAAGTTTTGTCTGAATCCATCCATAACTTTTTGAAATATCCTGCGCACAGACAAAAAAACAGACAGGGGTGAAAACAACCTCCATCCACCTTAGGTTGTGGAGGTAATAAATAAAGCATTGTGCCTCCTCTCTTGCTCTTGATTAGAAAGGCAACAAGATTAATATGGCCGAGACTGATGATTGACGTTTAATTTTGTATTGCTCAAATGCATTCCTGACCTTTGTGTAAGAGTTAATGAGTGATCTTTACAGATCTCTTCACTTTCTCCATTTATTGGACTCTCCACCCCCTGTTTCCTCCTCTTCCCCCCTCCCCTCTGTCCCTCCCTCTCTCCTTCCTACTCCTCCCCTATCCCCCGTCTTTCCTTTTTCCTCCTCCTTCCCCTTTTCCTCCTCCTTCCCCTTCTCCTCCGTCCTTCCTCATCCTACTTCTCCCCACCCCCCATCCTCTTCTTTCCTTCTCCTTCCTCCTTCAGCCTCCATCCACCTTCAGCCTCCTTCCTCCAAGAAAATATTTGACAAAGTTGGTCACTCTGTTTTATATTCTTTTTCTATCTAGTTCTCCATTATTTACCGTAATTGTTTGTTATTGAAACTACATTTCATGCTTCCTATTCGTATCTTTTTTATTTTAAGTTTACCCCTTGTTGTTGTGAGATACTAACTTGGACTTTCCACAAATGCCAAGTTAGTCCCTGACCATACAGCTGGAAACCATTGATGCATGGAATGTTGTATCAATCTGTGTCATGTCATACCAAATGGGTATCACCCATGCCCCTAGCTACCCACAGCACCGGCATGTGCTGTATACAAAAGAAGACGAAGAAGAGAGAAATGATGCCAAAGGGGTCATAGATTTATGAGCCTGATCTATGCAAACCACTCTTACCAGCTGCAGAAATTCTCGATAAGGCACCGAACCATCACGTCCAGCCAGTGCCAGCAACAACCCCAACTTAGCTGGATCTAGGTCTGGGCGACGTGAGCGCAAGAGACGCCCCAGTGTTTCAGTGCCCACAAATCCAGTCTCTTCAACATCGCACTGCAACACAAGTGTATGTACAATCACATCACTAAATTAACAAAGGAGGGGGAGATTTATTAGCCTGAAACTCCAGCTAAGAGCATGACACAACAGTAGCCAAAACCTTGTGACATCACAAGTCGTGCAAGCCCAGATTTAAATGTTTATGCACTGCAAAAAGACGTCAATAATTTGCTGGTACAAGTGCAAATGGTAAATGTAACAGAACTCCATAATGTGGAAGCAAAATCATCAAGCCGGGTTAAAGCAGCCAATGTTTGCCCATTTGCACACACACTTTCCTGATGACTGGATACCTTACCTTTCATTCAGTACATGCATTTGCACAATCCAGTGGTGTATTTCTACATTACCTTAACCTGACAGATAAGCTTGTACAAGCAGTAAGTAAAGAATGATATTTTGACAAATGTCAAATCAATACAGGATTTAAATCAGTACTTTATGCATCATGAAACAGGTGCACATGTCGCCATAAAAAAAACAAAAAAAAAACACATTTAGAGGCCATTTTTCCCCGCAAAGCGGAGGTTGGCCTTTTTCGGGGACCGTGGTTGTTGTTGTTTGTTGGTCCCCTTTTGAAGCAATGTTTTACGGCCGGATGCCCTTCCTGTCGCCAACCCTGTTAGTCACCTCTTGCGACACACAGGGAATTACCAGTGAACTGGTACTCAATTTGCCGACCTCGGAAGGATGACAGGCTGAGTCAACCCCCCTGGCGTTAATTCAGCGATCGACCGGGATTCGAACCCAGGATCCTGGGATCCTAAGCTGGCACCCTAGCCGCTAGCCCAACACCAGGGTTGTACAGATGGATGTCACAGATGGATGGATGTCACATGTCGCCATATCAAATGATAAAACAAATACAGACTTCACCAATATTTATATTGCCTAAACACCTTCTCTCCCTTCAAACACCGCGTCGCTGTTGCAATTTATTATTCCTTACCATTGCCAGGTAAAATCAGTAAGTGCAAGGCGATACAACTTATACAACCCTAGGGGGTAGGGTGGGCAGGCACGATGACCAAGGCCCTAGAGGTACATACACTCAACTCTAAGCTATCTAGCCTGGGTTTGAATCTCGACCCAGCTATAAACTGCCACCTTGGTGTTTTGCGTGCAGGGGGATGGATCAATGTGTGTGCCATCCATCAGAAGAAGGTTATGCCAGAGGACCTGTCTGCCGACACCGGTCGTTGGTAGACATTACTGTACTTAAAGATCCCAAGGTGCCTTTTGATGAAGAGTTAGTGAGTTTTCACCAGGACCCTCAACAAATATTAAATTCCTGCCCTGACTGCTGGGAAAGCAACAGCAAACCACCCAGCATAACCCTTGCCAAGAGATTGTTTTGGCAGCACGATGCTCTGTCAAGAGTAAGATACATTGGTGAGGATGAGGGGGAAGTTTGAAAGTTTTGCACAGGTTTATGTTACATTCCCTGGTCCATCTTTGTAAAATGTTCAAGATGTATGGATGACCTTTTGATGATGTCACCATCAGCACTTCAGCAAAAATGAAGCAAAGTCGATAGGAATCATTCTTGAAAAGAAAAAAAAACAACACCAACAGCTTTTCTTCAGATGCCAATGTTGTAATCACCATAAAAATCAAGCGTTACCCCTAGGTCCCCCGTCGGTGAAGTGATGTGAGTTGACAAAGTGGAAGACGCAAGGCGGCCATCTTGGATTTTGACGTGGCGACCCAATTTTCAATGGCGTTCTTCCTTATGCCTCGATACACCCACACACCGAATTAGAGGTTAGTAGTTCATTTATTTTTCAAGATATTCCGCTCACAAGGTTCAACGCACGCACGCATGCACGGAAGCACACACAGACGGAGGGGAAAACCATAGTCCCCCTTTCGCTCCGCGGTGCGACGGGGGACAAAAAGACACAAAGGTTAAGGCGTTGTAATGTAAATACGAGAAATTCCAGAATTCCCCTAGGCCTTGTACCATGGTGCTTCAGTATGGAATATAAAGGAGAGGTTTTAATTATTTCTTTTTAGAAGATCTAAGGCTCACAGTGGAGCTGCCACACACACATTGGCATACAGACAAATACACAAGACAACACAGGGCTGCTGGACAAGACAAACACAGCCACTGAACTTGGGGGGAAGTTCCATCACTTCCCAGGGAACTCTGGGTACCAGCAATGTCACAACAATGGTGCCTCCTTTTTCTCCTCACTCAGTGAGGGCATTTCCTATGGAGGTGGGGCATTCTAAAGATATTTAGCTCTTTCCAATACATGTTTACTTTTCATTTCCAAAATTATACACAGGACACTTGTACATACATTTGGCATCTGAAGTTAGAGGCCATTTTGCTGTTTAATTCTCAAATCTGAAACACATCCTACTAAACATTATATTCAATGGTAATGGCATCTGATCTTGGGGTTGCAACCTTGGCAAATAGAAGTGTGATCACCTCAGAGATGTCTTGAGTTTTGTGTACGACAGAGACCAGTCCATTGTGGAGGAAGAATTGAATGTCCTCTACTTTCGTGGTTTAATAGAATGATCGTTTAAAGGCCATTTTCCCTGCTAGAGCAGGGGTTGGCCTTGCGGGCCCCATGACAATCATGGTTCCCTGTTTGAGGCAACGTTTTTTTTTATGGCTGGATGCCCTTCCTGGCGCCAACCCTTGGTCGCCTCTTACGATGCGAAGGGATACGGTGTACCTATTCTAAACTGGGGTACACACCGGGATCATTCATCCCAGCATGCTGGTACTCAATTTGCCGACCTCGGAAAGATGACAGGCTGAGTCAACCCCCCTGGTGTTAATTCAGTGATGACCGGGATTCGAACCCAGGATCCTAGGATCCCAAGCCGGCACCCTAACCGCTAAGCCAACACCAGGCTTTAATATAAAGCGTTTATTACCGGAGAGATACACATTGACTTTAATACAAGAAAAACTACAAGGATACTCAAAATAAATGAACAAATACAGAACAAAGAAGTCAGCCAGCGTATATCTCTCCCCGTTTCTTCGTGAAAAGCTCTTTAAATACATTCCTCCACCGAGAAGCGGCACACCAGGGAGCGTAGGGTTGGGAGGGTAGAAAGAGGCCGAGAAGCCTTGAGAGATAAGGTGTGTATTGCAGAAATGTGTGATCTGCCTTGTGTCACCACAGTCGAGGCAATGTGTTATAAGTAGAGACAAGATGCATGTATATAGGCACGGGGACGGGGAGGCTTTTGAAGAGAGTGTTCCAGTGTAAACTGTGCATGTTTATTTGCTATTTTAGTCCAAGATGAAAAGGAATTGTCTCAGCTTATGTCCTTGCTTCGTCTGCTGTTTCCATACCACTGGCACTTTATATATTTAATTATTAAACTGTAACTGCTGAGGTACATAGATTTTTATATATGGAAGATACGTGCCCAGGAATATATGTGCTTAATGATGATATGTCTTCATCATTATAAGATTATAAGCAAATGGGTTTTAATTCCCATGTCAAGCAACATCTGGTTCCTCGCAATGGTCACTGGGGTGCTGGGAAAGGGAGGGCCCATCCACGCAGCCTGTCGGCCTCCATCAAAACGTTGGCATTCCCCAAAATGACCCCTCAAGATGGTCCCAATGACCCCCAGTCTGACCCCAAGTCTGATAATCAATGGATTTCATAATTTTAATTACATTTAACCACGACACCATCTACAAAACAGCCATGGGTGATGCGATGGTAACAAGTCAATTTGTATTGTGAAACTCGCTTTTCTGTGGACAGATCTCACTTGCATTTGATTGATATTTTCTGGTGGACAGATCTACATAATTGCTCATTTCGCAAGATTATTTCGAGCTACATTGACCATAAAAAACAGATTAGCTAAGAGAACTAAATTCCTTTGAAAAGCACTTTTTGAGAAACATGCTAATAATAAAATTGGATTCTCTCAAGAAATGAAGAGTTCAGAGAAAAAAACATTAACAAATTTGACTGAGTACGATAATATGGAAATAGAGACCAAAATGGTTTGGACATACTGTATTGAAATATATAGTGTGAGAGCCAGGCCACATTTGATTCGAAGATTGTGCACAAAAGCTTCAATGATGTTAGAGGAATCGACGATCAGCCCTTATACAGAAAACCCAATGCTTAAGTTTTTCAAGGTCAGCCTAAGAGACACTTAGTTCTCATTTAAAATGACATCATTCGTCACTTTTGTTTGGACATTTTTGGAATATGGCATTCTCTTGTCATCCTCTTTCAGAATATGAAACTTAAGATTGTGAGGTCAGCCTAATGATCTTAAGAAACGCCTCTAATTAGAGCTACCATCATTGAAGGAACGTGAATAACGATACAGAACATATAACTTGAGAATGTATACAGGTCAGCCGAAGTGTCTTAAGAATCATTTGAAGGTGATGAAAGCTTCATGTAAAATACACTGTGGCCTCATTAAATGTACATCGGCATACAACTAATTTCTGGAATGGATTAATACATTCCAGAAAGATATAGTGAATGACCTGAATTTGACCGCACAGCAGGTACAGGCACTCTCGTCCACACGCTCGGACTACAAAATATTTCACATTCAGAAAACGTGGTTTGGACAGCGCCAGCAGTTTTTGTACATTCTGGTATTATATATCTATATACACATAAAACACAGTGTATAACAGTATATGTGCCTATCTCCTTTATAAGGACGATTCGAGTAGGGTTTTAGAGGCCAATAATTTAACATGACTCTTCACGACCGTCTATTTTTCAGGATAACAGCCATGATGAGCAAGAAGCTTCCAGCGATGATGAAAATATATCACTCAGTAGATAATGACTGATTATATATTGACCATGGATGCCTTTTGGCAATCCATTACGACAGTAATTCACAATTCACAATGACAACTGAGATACATCGATATGATTTTCAGATTTTTCTGAGCAATTTTTATTCAAGATTTGATTAAAGTGCATTGAACTCTCATGTTTGTGTTAATAATCTTTAATTGATTCTTAAGACACTTAGGCTGACCTGTATGCATTCTTAACGCATCGTAATTCACCCACCTTCTATTTGCAATATGGTTCAATCTTGTGCTTGAAAGTCATAATTAGCTCTAATTAGAGGCGTTCTTAAGCTCATTAGACTGACCTCAACAAAATCTCAAGTTCGATATTCTGAAAGAGGCTCACAAGAGGATGCCATATATCAAAAATTACATTTGTGCACAAATGTCTAAACAAAAGTGACTTATGGCACCATTTCACATGGGTGCCAACCAAGGGTCTTAAGCCGACCTAGAAAAATGCAAGTGTTAGGTTTTCTGTATAAGAGCTGATAGTCGATTCCTCTAATATCACTGAAGCTTTTGTGCTCAATATTCTAATCAAATGTGGCCTGGCTCTCACAATAAGAGGACCAATGATCCTGTAGTTCACCTGGCTGGTTGCCAAACAGTGATGGATGGATCAGGGTAAAAATAAGAGCTGGATTTAGAATACACCGTTTAGGTCAGGTAGTATTGACGTGATGTTCACAGTAGTGCAACTCCCTGTTGCAAATGAGCCTTTGTTCATGATGTGCCCACTTACAGTATGATGATGTCACTTCCTGTTGTGTCAAAATTAGCCCTATTTGATAAGGATCAACTCCAAGATGTCTAAAATTCATACGTTTCGAGATATTGCCCACTCTCTGTATTATGACGTCACTGGTGGCCATATTATGTTTCGGATCAGCTTATTTTGATCAAACATTTGCAGAGGTAGTTGTTCATATATTTTAAGTTTCACATTGATTCATTAAGCGGTTTAAGAGAAGATAATTTTTGAAGGTTTTCCTTTGATCCAATACCAATGCATGGCTGCCAGACCATGTAACCAATGACATTGTTATCAAATTATATTTCCGACATGCAGTCAATCACATTTGTAAAGTTTTGCATTGATCAGTGAAGCAGTTTCAGAGGTGGGGATTTTTAAAGGTTTTTGTATGATCCAATATGACTGTCATACCAAGTGACTGATGGTGTCATTGTTAACAAGCTATATTTCCCTTCGTAGTTGATCACAAATTTAAAGTTTCACATGGATTGGTTAAAGAGTTCGTTGGCTGAGATGGGAGAACCTGCCGGAAGGACAACGGTCTCTGCAGCACTTCACAAATCTAAGCTTAATGGGAGAGTGGACAGCTGGAAGCCACTCCTAGAGAAAAAGGCACATGACAGTACACCTGCAGTTTGCAAAAAGGCACTTGAAAGACTCGAGAGCATGAGGTAAAAGATTCTGTGGTCTGATGAGCCGAAAATTGAACTCTTTAGCCTGAGTGCAAAGAGTATCATCTGGTGGAAACAGAGCACAGCTCATCACCAATCTAAGACCATCCCTACCATGAAGCATGGTGATGGCCAAATTATGATATGGGGATGCTTTTCAGCGGCAGGGATTGGGAGACTTGTAAGGATAGAGGGAACAATGAATAGCACCACATACAGGCAAATCCTTCAGGAGAACCTGCTTCAGAGTGCAAATGACTTGGATTTATGTTCCAACAGGACAATGACCCCAAGCATACAGCCAAAGCAATACTGGAATGGCTTCAGAACAAGAACATGAAGGTCCTTGGGTGGCCCAGCCAAAGCCCAGACTTGAATCCCACTGAGAATCGGTGAAAGATTTGAAGATTGCTGTTTACCGACATTCCCCATCCAACATGACAGAGCTTGAGCAAATCTGGAAGGAAGAAGAGGAGAAACTCCCCAAATCCAGATGTGCAAAGCTGATACACACGTATGTCTGCATCAGATTTGCTCATCTTGATGTGCATATACCCAAGAAGAACTCAAAGCTGTAATCGCTGCCAAAGGCACTTTTATGGAGTATTGACACAGGGGGTTGAATACTTAAATGTAAACTAGAACGGCACTCAGTAGACAGCATACCCCGGCCAGGTGAACAGTTTACGTTATTGTATCCCAGAGTAGACCAGAAAATCACAATACAGAATCACATTTAATCAAAATCATCCGTCCACAACTTTTTGAGATATCCTGCTGCATATCGTTTTTGGCCCCATCTCCCAATGGTGAAGAATCACTTTAAAAATTCTACTAGCCGGATCTGGATCAGGATTTTCACCAAAATTGAATCGATTATTCCTCGTCACACACAACCTGTCCACCAAGTTTTGTCCAAATCCATTCATAACTTTTTGAGATATCCTGCCATATGTTGGTTTTAGCCCAATCTCCCAATGGTGAAGAATCACTTCACCATCACTTAAAGTCACCATCTCCCAATGGTGAAGAATCAAAAAAAAATTCCACTTTGACATTTGGAGTATTATGTGTAGATCAGTGACAAAAAATCCCAAATTAATCCATTTTAATTCAGGCCGCAACAACAAAATGTGAAAATAATCAAGGGATGTGAATACTTTCCGAAGGCACTGCACGTAAAAGTGGCAATTTTCGAAACCTTCAACCTGAAAATGTCCTTTACTTTCATTCCTTCTGCACCCTTTATTTTCTCTTCTCCCCCATGCTGCCATTTGTTCCAATATATATACCGTATACATATACATACATATAACCACCTTTAGAGGCCATTTTTCCCCGCAAGCGGGGGTTGGTCCTTTTTCGGGAACCGTGGTTGTTGTTGTTTTTTGGTCCCCTTTTTGAAGCAATGTTTTACGGCCGGATGCCCTTCCTGACGCCAACCCTTTTTGCCGCCTTTAACGACAAACAGGGAATTACCAGTGAACTGGTACTCAATTTGCCGACCTCGGAAGGATGACAGGCTGAGTCAACCCCCCTGGCGTTAATTCAGCAATCGACTGGGATTCGAACTCAGGATCCTCGGATCCTAAGCCGGCACCCTAGCCGCTAGCCTAGCCCAACCCAAAACCAGCCAACATACACATACATACATACATACACACACACACACACACATACATACATACATACACACACACACACACACACACACACACACACACACACACACACACACACACACACACACACACACACACACACACACACACACACACACACATATATATATATATATATATACATATATATATATACATACACACACACACACACACAGTGCCTTCAGAAGTATTGAGACCCCATCACTTTTTTCACATTTTGTTATGTTGCAGCCTTATGCTGAAATCATTTAAATTCATTTTTTCCCTCATCAATCTACACTCAATACCCCATAATGACAAAGAGAAAACAAGATTTTATGAAGTTTTGCAAATTTATTAAAAAGAAAACACTGAAATATCAGATTGACATAAGTATTCAGACCCTTTGCTATGACACTTGAAATTTAGCTCAGGTGCCTCCCATTTCTCTTGATCATCTTTAAGATGTTTCTACACCTTGATTGGAGTCCACCTGTGGTAAATTCAATTGATTGGACATGATTTGGAAAGGCACACACCTGTCTATATAAGGTCTCACAGGTGACAATGCATATCAGAGCAAAAACCAAGCCATGAGGTCGAAGGAACTGCCTGCAGAGCTCAGAGACAGGATTGTGTCGAGGCACAGATCTGGGGAAGCCTACTAAAAAATTTCTGCTGCATTGAAGGTTCCCAAGAGCACGGTGGCCTCCATAATTCTTAAATGGAAGAAGTTTGGAACAACCAGGTCTCTTCCTAGAGCTGTCCGCCCGGCCAAACGGAGCAATCGGGGGAGAAGGGCCTTGGTAAGAGGTGACCAAGAACGCGATGGTCTCTCTGGCTGAGCTCCAGAGATCCTGTGTGGAGATGGGAGAAACTTCCAGAAGGACAAACATCACTGCAACACTCCACCGATTTGGGCTTTATGGCAGAGTGGCCCGACAGAAGCCTCTCCTCAGTGAAAGACGCATGAAAGCCCGCTGGGAATTTGCAAAAAAGCACCTAAAGGACTCAGACTGTGAAAAACAAGATTCTGTGGTCTGATGAAACCAAGATTGAACTGTTTGGCCTCAATTCTAAGCGTCATGTCTGGGGAAACCAGGCACTGCTCATCACCTGCCCAATACCATCCCAACAGTGAAGCATGGTGGTGGCAGCATCATGCTGTGGGGGTGTTTTTCAGCAGCAGGGACTGGTTAGGGTTGAGGGAACAATGAACGGAGCAAAGTACAGACATATCCTTCATGAAAATCTGAAACAGAGCGCTCAGGACTTCAGACTGGACCGAAGGTTCACCTTCCAACAGGACAATGACCCTAAGCACACAGCCAAGACAACGCAGGAGTGGCTTAGGGACAACTTTGAGAAGGTCCTTGAGTGGCCCAGCCAGAGCCCTGACTTGAACCCAATGGAACATCTCTGGAGAGACCTGAAAATGACTGTCCACTGACGGTCCCCATCCAACCTGACAGAGCTTGAGAGGATCTGCAGCGAAGAATGGCAGAAAATCCCCAAATAAAGGTGTGCAAAGCTTGTCGCGTCATACCCAAGAGGACTCGAGGCTGTAATCGCTGCCAAAGGTGCTTCAACTAAGTACTGAGTTAAAGGTCTGAATACTTATGTCAATGTGATATTTCAAGTTTTTCTTTTTAATAAATTTGCAAAACTTCCTAAAATCCTGTTTTCTCTTTGTCATTATGGGGTATTGAGTGTAGATTGATGAGGGGAAAAATGAATTTAAACTATTTCAGCATAAGGCTGCAACATAACAAAATGTGAAAAAATAACAAAATGTGAAAAAATAACAAAATGCTGCAACATAACATTCCCAAAATGTGAAGGGGTCTGAATACTTTCTGAATGAACTGTATATATATATACACATACATATATATATTGTTGTGGTTTTGAGTTTTGTACAATAAAGGTTAAATTTCCCCCTCATAGTTAGTCACATTACAACATGTAGCCTTGCGATAGTGCAGTTATTTCTTAGTATTTGTGAGCATAGTCCTTTTCCTGTGTTAGTTTTGCGTTGAGTAGAATAATGAGAGTAGGTCCTCCATTGCCTTATGCTGCCTCCATTGCCTTATGCCGCCTCCATTGCCTTATGCCGCCTCCATTGCCTTATGCCGCCTTACGCCTCTTTATGCTGCCTTTGGCTTTTTGGCGCGAATTAACACGAGGCAGGCCTGGCAAATCGAGCAGGGACCGGATGAGGGCGGCGGAGAGGCTGACGGTAAGCGCGAGCCACCAATCAGGGCTCGAAGGGAGTGGCTGTGGCATTGCGTCACAGGGTGTGGTTGGAACATTCGAGAGGGCTCAGGGCGTGGCAATAAAACCCGTTGCGCGAAGCCCCCACCAGGAGTCCTTCTGTGGAGAGGTGAGCTTGAAGTTCTGCGAAGGGAGGCGCTTGACTGAGTATTGATGAGAGTTACGAGTTCAGAGAAAAGACGCGCGTGAACTAAGTATAAGCGCTCGTACCAAAGTGACGCTCGGTTGAGCTTGAGGCCGAGCCTCTATTGGGTGACGCGAGTGATAGCGCGCCGGTAACTCAACGCGGTGGAAAGCCGCCAAGCCGGCGAGAGACGCATACATTTCCCTCATGCCTGCTGTGCCCTTTGCTGAGAGACGCGCTCCAAGGGTCCCTTCCACCACCTGCTTGCCATCTTCGTGGGACGTGCTGTGACCGTGGAGCGCCACGCCAGGCGAAGCCGTTCCTGGACGACCAAGGCAGCGAGTGAACACCATCCTACCTGCATTTCCCCATTGTGAGTGTGATCGGGCCCGTATCTGGGATTAATATAAGATTGCTTAAGTTCTGCTCTGTGTCTGCTTTCTACCGACTTGTACATATAAGTGTAAATAGTAATTAAATAGTGTTCTTCCTTTATTTGACTGTCTCGTGTTTTTCATCATTGACTAAGCGTGGTACGAATAGAACCACTCTAATCGGGTTCCAATATTAACGGTAACTGCACGGACCACGTAGTACGCAATCCACTCGGTGTACCCAAATTACACGTGGCTCGTGCGAGGCTTGGTTCCCCGCTTCCGTGGCGGCGCAGGTATTTAGGTAAGTGCGAGACTTGTCCCGAAACCCGACCTTGCGTTTGCCCAGGAGGGGCGTTTCAAGTCTCGGTTACGCCGCCGGCCCAGAAAGAACAAGGGGCTTAATCTCCGCTTGGTAAGGGAAGGAAGGGCGGCGGAAAACCGTAACAATATATATATATATATATATATATATATAGTATATATATATATACAGCTGTATTGTCAACATTGTCAGCTGTGAGACCTTATATAGACAGGTGTGTGCCTTTCCAAATCATGTCCAATCAATTGAATTTACCACAGGTGGACTCCAATCAAGGTGTAGAAACATCTCAAAGATGATCAAGAGAAATGGGAGGCACCTGAGCTAAATTTCAAGTGTTATAACAAAGGGTATGAATACTTCTGTCAATGTGATATTTCAGTTTTTTCTTTTTAATAAATTTGCAAAACTTTCTAAAATCCTGTTTTCTGTTTGTCATTGTGGGATATTGAGTGTAAATTGATGAGGGAAAAAATGAATTTAAACGATTTCAGCATAAGGCTGCAATATAACAAAATGTGAAAAAAGTGAAGGGGGGGGGGGGGTGAAGGTGGCCAGACACACACACACACACACACACACACACACACACACACACACACACACACACACACACACACACACACACACACACACACACACACACACACACACACACGTTTCCTTGATTAATGGAAAGCATAATTATGTATTTTAGAAAAGCTAGTTATGATGCATTTTGTAGCTTGTCCTGCATCTCATTTGGATTACAGGATATAAATAAAATCTACCAAATCACACACAAAGCAGATGTCAAGTCAACCAGATGGGCATTTTCAATCAATTCGACTTTACAGCGGTGCGATGTGTGGGTGTATACTGGCATAAAGCATGTCCTTTCAAGTCGGAGGTTCTCCTTACAATATGCCTTCATACCAAGGTACATTGGGGGATTCATTCCTCTAAAATCAGCACACTGCAAGGAAACACGTTTTGCTTTCATTGACAAAAGGGTATCCAAAATCCAAAGGACTTTTGGACGATTTTGTCACTGTACACATGAAATATAGAAACCGTAAACGTTGAAAAAAGTCTGAGAATCAGGTTGGCGTTTTGGTGTTCCCACTTGAACCACTCACTGGGTCATGGTGTGGGGAACCCAGGTTCAATTCCCATATACCATGCATTTTTGTGGCTGGCAGGATAGCCGAGAGGTACGAGCACTCATCTCTGAGCCATCTTGCCTAAGATTGAATCTCAACCCAACTATAAACTTTCACCTTGGTGTTTCGCATTCAAGTCAATCCATTAATGTACGTGCTACCCCTCAGAAGGATGTCAACCCACAGGACGTATTTGCTCGCACTTATAATATTGACGCGAAGAGGAGGCACCCTGAATTTACAAATTTGTGCTCAAATCACCTTCCGTCGAACGTCAGGCCTGGCCAGCCGGTTCTTGAAAAACTTGGGCCAAAGTTGTTCTCTGGCCGACCCCACAAGAATGTGGGAATAACTTAGGATGTCAAAGGAGAGGAAGAAGTACGTTTGTCCATTGTCTACCAGTATCTTTGCAATTCACGTAAAAGTACAGTCCACCGATTTCTACCAATATCTTTGTCGTGCACGGGGATTTATGGACAAGCTTCTCCACGAGCAGACATTTTTCCAATTAATTCCCCATTCTGCTCATATTATAATATTCAACTACAGTGCCAACAGCAACTACAGTCATGTTGAATAAAATAAATAAATAATGAAAAACTCTGTTTACGAACTCAGCTTCTAAAAATGGTGAGCCAAATATTTTCTGAAGGAAGTTTCATATGAAGCAAGACCAGCATCAGACTTGTCTGCCCTTATGAACAAGGGAGAGTTTAATTAAGACCTATGATTCACACAGGCAGCAAGATGACACACCGTGAAGGTGTGAAAACAAGACTAACGTTAACCGTTTCGCTTGATTCAAGGAAAAAGAAAAGCTTTTTGAAACGAGAATGAACACCTTCCTACGAGAAGAAAGCAGGGGTCTTCCAAATGAAGCAAAGCAATTTACGAGGTTCTTCGGTTGGATTTATAGCGTCCAATGGTTTGGTCGTTCCATCACACTCGCTCGAGGCCTTTGTATTCGGTGATAGCTGGGATAAGGTTCTGAATAACCATAAAAGTCTCTGCTTTATCCAACTCCGGTTCGCCATCACGTCAGGTCACAGCATGCCCGATGCAATGTACATTTTGCTTTTTAAATCTTGGCATTAATAGGACGTATGAAATCATTAGCCTCCTCAAACGATTTTATCCTGACAAATCAAGTTCATTAGATGTCTGCTCTGCCCATACGTGTTCCTATGCCACTAAACCTGAACTTGTCAAACAAGCATTGGGCTGTCAGCTCGCTACGATCAACACCTTTCAAGACAAATTTTTAAGATTCCTTTTCAAAATCTGATTTGATAAGCGTATTCGAACTTATATAATTTGAGAATTCATCTTAAACAAATAAAATATAAAACTGGAACGTCCATAGAACACCTTACCCCACACTTTCTTGGGAAACAAGAACATTGGTGGAGTCTACGAGCGACAAATTTGATTGGCCGTGATTATGTAAAATACCATAATGTTTTGTCAAAGTACTGCTAAACAGAAGGGTTTTGAAAGTGTCAAAAAGACAATTTGTGTTCTGCAGTGTTTAAGTATATAATTCAATTGAAATAAAATCTATTTTAAAGGTTGGAGAATTCTTTTTCGGAAATTTACCGCCGTTGATGCAGCTTATTTTACACCACCTTTAGCACGTTACATCACTTCAGTTGTTCGTGCCTGTTTTTTGTTTCCTTTATGACATCATTAAAAAGAGTAAGTTTCCTGATTGGAATGATTTTCAAAATTGTAAATCTTGCACTTTTACACTTTGGGGATATGGTGTAAATTTTGCTCCGATCAGTGAGGATGGTTCATGGTAAGTAAGTAAGTTCATGGCAAGTAAATATGAACTTTTATTTTGGTTTCATAATAAAATAAAATAATATCACCTTTAAGGTCTGTGATGGTAGCACGTTTAAAATTATGCAATTTAAACTCAATATCTATCTTCTCAAGATAATGCGGAGTGCCGTGTCTTCCATCAGGCTTGGACTCCGAGCAAAACGGCAACTATTTCCGGGACCAAGACTTGCTTTGGGGATCACATAAGATCGTGTGCAGACTAAAGGAATCATAAGACTTAAAGGAAGACTCCAGACCCAAAAAATTTTTTTATTATTTTAATCTTTAGAATTAGGTAATGTTTAATTTTTTTAAAGGAAAAAAAAATTCGACGCTAAATTAGTAGTAAAATGTGTTTTTAAAAAGGCACGATTAAAAAAAAAGAAGCTAGTTCTGGAATCCTTGTGACGTCACTGTGACGTCACACGAGGTATCGATCTCAGCTGATCGCGGTGCACACAGTGCATAAACATGGCAGACTTGGCAGAAGAAGAAGTTTCTGACTCCGAATCGCTCGATATTTCCTCCGATCTGTCGGACTTTTCAGCCGATGAATACGTATCATCAGAGGCTGAGGAAAGTATTGTAGAAGAATTTGATATAGAACGGAGAGAATTTTGTGTTCAACCATAATGGTTCAACCATAATGTTCAACAGTTCAACCATAATGGCGCAGGCTGCAGCTACTATACTAATATCAAACCATATCAGTTTGAGCCGGAATACACTGACGAAGATCCAGCGGCCAATATGGAGGTCGAAGTGGAAAACGACGAAGATGATGCTGAACGGCTCGCAGATTTAGATTACTGGTACCTGTTGGGCTAGCCTACTTGTTGATAGTTTCGGTTAAATATGCAAGGAATATTTATATCAAGCGAGTGTTATTGCAGTAGTGACTTTGTTTGATCGATAAAATGGTAAAAACCCGATCGCCTTGTGCCTGTATCATGGCGTAGCCACAGACACGCAGGCTGCAGCTACTGAGTGTAGTGTACAAATGCACTCGTCACTGTACGTCGGTGTTTCGTATAATTTTGGCCAATTTATTTATATTTATGGCAGGCATGTTCCGCTAGACCCCGAAATAAGTCAATACATAAACAATTATGCTCGCATCCCGGGAGGGGGAGGGTGGGGGGATAGCCCACATTTTATACATGACACAAACGTCATTTACAATTTAGTATAGGCCTAGGCCTATGCATTGCTAGTTGACATAGCACTCTGGTTAAAAATGTTCACTGCAATGCCTCGTCGACTTGGTAGGACCTTTTCATCGTGCTCGAGTTCGTCAGACAAACCTCTTCCAAGTGTTATTACTGGCAACATCCTTCGGGAATTCATGCAGTGTTCGCACAAAAGGCTCCGAGACTTTGCTGCACCCATACAAAACACAACTATAAACCATTTAGAATCCGATATGCAGGACAATATAACTAGAATATAAACACTCCACACTATTGTTTTGTATTGTAAACCATTTGTAAAGTATTTCCGGCTTCCCCGATCACCTCGTGTGACGTCATACTGTGCACGGGCACGTGGTCTAAGATTTGCAGAAGCGTTTTCGTCGATGGTCTATCATTGGCGCATTTAAGGTCGGATTACAAGGAAAAGACTTCACGGGTTGATTTTTTTTTTAGATGATGTTGTTATGTACTGATCAAAGATTATGTAGAAGCATTTAACTAAAAAAAAAAATTTGGGGTCTAGAGTCTTCCTTCAAAGCTAAACAACAGATATATAATGTTGTGAATTTCGGGGTAGACATATATAGATTTAGGTAGATCTGAATAGGTATCATGCTTCGTCTGTCATGCTAGAGAATCTCACCTGTAATAAGTTCTGTGTTTCCCCCGGTTTGTCGGATCAAGGTGTGTCTTCATCCCCATTACGAGGAATGGGGACTGATAAATAGTTCTAGGGACTAAGATAATTCCCCTGTTTGTCAGACCTGGTGATCATACCTGTGTCCCTTATGGCAACGCACTCTTGTAGACATTAGATAGGCCCTCAGTGCACACATTAATTAAATTCCCCCCCCAACCCCCCCTTACAATGACTGACCATAAGAACTGACCGGAAGAAACAGGCAGGAAGCGGCCGCGTACAACGACACCATGGCTTTCGAACATCGTGCCGGGCAGGCTGGGAGCCACGCCCAGGAGAACTAGTGATTGGCCAGTGGAGGGGCGAGCAACAAACACCACACTGATTGGCAGAGTAGGGGAGGACGTGCGATTGGTCCAAGGAAGGGCAGAGAGCTTCCCCATGATTGGAGTAAAGAAGGACTTGTGGTTGGCCACCGACCAATGGCATGGAGCAGGGCGCCAATCGCTCGGCCAATGGGACGGGACGGATGAGAGCAGAAGATTCGGGAAGGTTAGAAGCGACGCACTGGTTGGAGGGGAAGCGAGCTGACGTCAGAAGACCACCAGTAAAACCGCTCACTCGCCGGCATTTTGAGCTCTTCACTTTGCCTCTTGCCTTCCCTTGACTGTCCCTTCGCGCTGGACCCTCTCATGTGTTGGACCTCGTCGCGTTTGGACCCTCGCTCGTTTGATGTTGGAAGGACATTGGCACGCCGACGATTCTCTTACCCGGATTCACGCACGAACCTCTCAAACGATCGCGCGGGGACACGAGGCTTGGCGTGCAGTGGCGTCCGTGGGCCTGGTGGAGCGCAAACGGGGGCAGAACGAGGCCTACTTCCCACTGCCCGGAACCACGGTCGGACGACTGCACTCGGAGCCAGACAATCCGTGACGACTGCAGACTACTGATTGAGATAAGATGCACCACATTCCACAACACGACGAGACATTTATTTTATATATCCTCTCCCATTGTTCGTATCTGAAGTCTGTACGGGGACGTCCCAATTTAGGATTGTTTCTTCCTATATATCCTCTCCCATTGTTCGTATCTGAAGTCTGTACGGGGACGTCCCAATTTAGGATTTAGTTTCTTCCTTCGCGTTTCCTTGTTCTCGGTTCCGTTAATAAATATTTATTGTTGTACATTATTCCGTGTTCATGTGAAGTTAATAATTTGCAGGGAGGAGACATCGTCGGGGCCGAAAAGGTAAGCCGCGGCTTTTTTCCCCAATCCCCGGCTGGTGTATCGATCCGCCATTGAATTGGAAACGCCTCGTTAAGCTCGATTATTCCATCCGTGGTGATGCTTGGTGTTAACCGAGTCAAACCACACGACAATAATTAGATAATCACTCATGGTTCCCGATCAAAAGTATATGATAAAATAATTATGCAAGAAACCATTTTGCACCCCAAAAAACAAACAAACTGTGAATACATGAAGCACAGGGCCACAAATGTAGAAGCAAGTGACATTTTATGAACCATGAATACGTGGGGTCCGCGAATGTCAAATCCGTGAATGTTGGGGTTTCACAGTAAAACATTCAATTGTAATCAAGTTGTCCCTCAATCATAAACTGACGTTTGTAGACCGACAGAGAGAAGGGAACCAATTGCTTAACCCTGCTTTTCGCTTAGCATGTGTGAGGTAATAAAAGCATTGCGGGGCTACCCTTAAACATTCAGACACTTATGTATAATGTGGTAAAATAAAAGTTTTAACTTCAAACAAAACTGGCTGTGGTGGAGAATCATGGAGGAGGGAGGGAGGTTAGATTTTCCAACAGTTTGTATATATTTTTTGTATATATCTTTGTATATATCTAATATATAAAGGTCATTCTATCTAACCACTCCGTCACTGACTGATATTAATGTTCGGTACCTTCCGCGTGTCGTAGAAAGCTTAAATTTGGCATGCCAAAGGACATTGAAGCAGATACACCGGAAAAATCACAGAACCGTCAGAAAGCGTCCGTAAATGAAAATTTACGTTTAAAAAACGTAAACGCATCCTTAAATTTTTAAAAACTCATTTGATATCTAGCAGGAAGTCAGTGATGCTTACCTAGAATCATAAACCTTATATTACCTCCGCCACTGAAGGTAGATGAAGGTTATGTTTTCTTTCACCCCTGTCTGCGTGTTTGTTTGTGAACAGGATATCTCAAAACGTTGTGAACGAATTCGGACGAACTTAGGTGGACAGGTTGGGTATTTGACAAGGATGAAATGATTAGATTTTGGTGAAGATCTTTATCTGGATCTGGGAATTTGTAAAGTGATTCTTCACCATCAAGTGATAAGGCCAAAAGTGATATATAACATATTTCAAAAAGTTGTGGATGACGTCTGACAAAAACTAGACGGATGAGTGGGTAAGTGACAAGAACAAGCCAATTAGATTTGGTTCAAGTCGCTATCCAGATCCGACCTCTGGGTGGGATACAAAATGTAAACTATTCAGCCTGGTGGAGGTAGTATGCATTCTACTGAGAGCCTTTTTTAAAATAATGCACCATTTCTTCCAGAAAATTGTTGAAATTGAACAATGTTTTGGTATCCACATATGTATTTCATTTGTTTGCAGTGGAACAAAACAAAAAAGCTGAAAAAATTACTAAGTCTTAGCTTATTCCACACAGTAATCCTAAAATAGCCCGGACAATATTATTGGCACCTTTTAGAAGTTGTTAGAAATAATTAGATTTCAAGCAGGTGATTCTCCTTTACTTTGGTATTGAACTCACCTGTGCTGAGTTGCAGGTGCCTGCAATATAAAAATCACTCACTCAACAAGTTTGAATGGAGAAAAGGAGTCATTCTGCTGTTTTGTGTCACTGTGTGTACCGCAATGAGCATGGAGAAAAGAAAGACAACCAGAGAATTGTCTGAGGAGGTCAGACACAAGATTGTAGCCAAGCATGGACAATATCAAGGTGAAAGGTCCATCTCCAGAGACCTTGATGTTCCTGTGTCCACCGCACGCAATGTTATCAGGAAGTTTAAGGCCCATGGCACTGCAGCTAACCTCCCTGGATGTGGCCACAGGAGGAAACTTGATCGAAGATTGCAGCGAATCATTGTTTGAATGGTGGAGAAAGCACCTCGATCAACTGCCAAACAGATTCAAGCTGACCTTCAGACACAAGGGTACGACAGTTTCAACTTGCACCATCCGTCGCCAACTCAATGAAAAGGGGTTCTGTTGTATGAGACCCATGAGGACCCAACTGCTGAGAGAGAGACGTAAGAAAGCCCGACTGGAGTTTTCCAAAACGCACCTGAACAAGCCAAAATCCTTCTGGGAGAATGTCCTGTGGACGGATGAGATCAAATTAGAGCTTTTTGGTAAAGCACATCATCTCTATGTTTACAGAAAACAAAATTAAGCCTTCAAAGAAAAGAACACCTTCCCTACAGTCAAACATGGAGGAGGTTCAGTGATGTTTTGGGGCTGCTGTACTGCCTCTGGCACTGGGTGCCTTGAATGTGTGCATGGCATCATGAAATCAGGAGATTACCAAGGCATTTTGGAGCACAATGTTGAACCCAGTTTCAGAAAGCTGAGTCTCCGTCGAAGGTCATTGTCTTGCAGCAGGACAATGACCCCAAACACACTTCAAAAAGCACCCAGGAATGGTTCAAGATAAATCGCTGGACAGGTTCTGAAGTGTCCAGCAATGAGTCCAGATCTAAATCCCATTGAACACCTGTGGGGAGATCTGAAAACAGCAGTTGGGAGAAGGCACCCTTCAAATCTGGGAGAACTGGAGCAGTTTGCACAAGAAAAGTGGGCCAAACTGCCAGTAGAGAGGTGTAGGAAGCTCATTCATGGCTATCGGAAGCGCTTGACTGCAGTTATTTTGTCCAAAGGCCGTGCTGCCAAATATTAAGTCCAGGGTGTCAATAATTTTGTCAATGCCATTTCTTTTATTTTCTGTTTTAAAAGGATATATTAAGTTCTGAAACAAAAACAAAGGTTCTGTAATATTAACAGTGAAATAAAGAATTGTGGAGACCAAATACTTTTGTCAATTTCAACTTCTTTTTACAGAAAATTGTGAGTTATTTGAAAAAAGTGCAAGGGTGCCAATATTTTTGGCCACGGCTGTACGTACGAAGCATGGTTCCTATACCACACTAGGATATATTTATACTTTGATAGGATTGGAGTTGGAGCGGTCCACCCTGAGTTTGATTCCCGAAATGACTATAGGGGGTCGGATTAGTGCTCCGCCACAGTCCGGAGGGGAGAGCATCACCAAGCATGCCATCCTTTGGAGGGACCTTAAGCGGGTTGTCCCATTTGTTAGGATTAGTTAGTGCAAGTTAAAGATCCCACAAAATCATTTGTAAAGAATAGGTGAGTTATCGCCGGCACCCTGAACAAATTCCCACTCTTAACGTGCAGGGGTACTGCATCACCTGCAGAGACGCACGTCAGTAATGAATAGTGCTACCTGCGAGCTGAATACAGAATTTAATTCCAGTCAAATATCTGCATTCACTAAAAACATGACCAAGTCTGAATTGGTGCTCGTACAGACAGTCACTCCAGTGAATACACGTCACAAACAGGGACACTCGAAACCTGGTATGGCAGCCACCTGTCTACTAACCTGCACAAAATCTCAATTAAACAGCCACCTGTCACTTTTGTCGTTTAAGAGTTGTTATTCTGAAAGTAGGTGGTCCTTGAGGATGTTCCCAATTATGGATATTTTTGGGGGATGAAGAAGGGGCAGTCCCTCAGAATTTGAACCCGACCGTGACCTCCCAACCCCACTCTATCCCCATGTGCTCCCCTCCCCTTCCCCACCGCATAAAATCGCAATTTACTGATTTGACAATCAAGTCGTCAATCATTATCTGCTGCAAATGCGACATAAATACATAAATGATGGAAAGAAAGTTTGTAATCGAGAAGAGCGCTGGGATATCGCTTCGCCTGTGACGATCACTCGATACATAGATACCATTCGCAGAGCAGAACCGAGATCAAACGATACACGTAGTACAACATGAATGAAGTACGAGTATATATATTTTAAACTATTATTATTATAATTACCTCATCTCTAATGAGCTGCAGCAGGGAATCGTCGTGCATGGCGGACGACGCTCCGCTGTAAGGTCCGCTCGTCGTCACCCTGTACGCCCGCACATGACGATCGGGAGATCCCCTTCTTCTTCTTCAGCCACCCACTCTCCTTGCGCCTCACATTACCCAAATATTCCCAATCCTTTTTTCTTCCTTCTCTTTTCTTTACGAGCCGATCATCTTTCCTTCGTACTACTCATCCCCTATGCAGCTCCATCACTTTTCCTCTCAGTTCTCACGCACCTCTCTCTCCCCTCTCCCCCAGCATGCCGTACTTTCCTCCCACCATTACCCGAGAATGCGGTACCTTACCCCGACGCCTACCCGAGCATGTCGTACCTTCCTCCACTCCCTTCCTTCCTTCCTCAGCATCGCTTACCTTCACCACCCCCTTCCCTCAGCATCCCGTACCTTCACCCCTCCCCTCCTCCCTCAGTATTCCGTACCTTCACCCCCTCCTCCCTCAGCATCCCGTACCTTCACCTCCTCCTCCCTCAACATCCCGTACCTTCACTCCTCCTCCTCCCTCAGCATCCCGTACCTTCACCCTCCCCTCATCCCTCAGCATCCCGTACCTTCACCCTCCCCTCCTCCCTCAGCATCCCGAACCTTCACCCCCTCCTCCCTCAGCATTCCGTACCTTCACCCCTCCTCCTTCCTCAGCATCCCGTACGTTCACCCTCCCCTCCTCCCACAGCATCCCGTACCTTCACCCCCTCCTCCCTCAGCATTCCGTACGTTCACCCTCCCCTCCTCCCACAGCATCCCGAACCTTCACCTCCTCCCTCAGCAGTCAGCATCCCGTACCTTCACCCCTCCTCCTCCTCCCTCAGCATCCCGTACTTTCACCCTTCACCTCCTCCTCCCTCAGCATCCCGTACCTTTACCCCCGCCTTCCTCAGCATCCCGTACCTTTACCCCCGCCTTCCTCAGCATCCCGTACCTTCACCCTTCACCCTCCCCTCCTCCCACAGCATCCCGTACCTTCACCTCCTCCTCCCTCAGCATCCCGTACCTTCACCCCGCCTCCTTCCTCAGCATCCCGTACTTTCACCCTTCACCTCCTCCTCCCTCAGCATCCCGTACCTTTACCCCCGCCTTCCTCAGCATCCCGAACCTTCACCTCCTCCTCCCTCAGCATCCCGTCCCTTTACCCCCCCCCCTCCTCCCTCAGCATCCCGTCCCTTTACCCCCCCCTCCCTCCCTCAGCATCCCGTCCCTTTACCCCCCCCTCCCTCCCTCAGCATCCCGTCCCTTTACCCCCCCCTCCCTCCCTCAGCATCCCGTCCCTTTACCCCCCCCCCTCCCTCAGCATCCCGTCCCTTTACCCCCCCCTCCCTCAGCATCCCGTCCCTTTACCCCCCCCTCCCTCAGCATCCCGTCCCTTTACCCCCCCCCTCCCTCAGCATCCCGTACCTTTACCCCCCCCCCTCCCTCAGCATCCCGTCCCTTTACCCCCCCCCCTCCCTCAGCATCCCGTCCCTTTACCCCCCCTCCTCCCTCAGCATACCGTCCCTTTACCCCCCCCCCTCCCTCCCTCAGCATCCCGTCCCTTTACCCCCCCTCCCTCAGCATCCCGTCCCTTTACCCCCCCTCCTCCCTCAGCATACCGTCCCTTTACCCCCCCCTCCCTCAGCATCCCGTCCCTTTACCCCCCCCCTCCCTCAGCATCCCGTCCCTTTACCCCCCCCCCTCAGCATCCCGTCCCTTTACCCCCCCCCTCAGCATCCCGTCCCTTTACCCCCCCCCCCTCAGCATCCCGTCCCTTTACCCCCCTCCATCAGCATCCCGTCCCTTTACCCCTCCCTCCGCATTCCGTACTTTCACCCCGCCTCCCTCAGCATCCCGTACCTTCACCCCTCCCCTCCCTCAGCATCCCGTACCTTCACCCCTCCCCTCCCTCAGCATCCCGTACCTTCACCCTCCCCTCCCTCAGCATCCCGTACCTTCACCCCTCCTTCCTCAGCATCCCGTACCTTCACCCCTCCTCCCTCAGCATCCCGTACCTTCACCCTCCCCTCCCTCCGCATCCCGTACCTTCACCCCCTCCTCCCTCAGCATTCCGTACCTTCATCCTCCCCTCCCTCAGCATCCCGTACCTTCACCCCCTCCTCCCTCAGCATCCCGTACCTTCACTTCCTCCCCTCCTCCAGCATCCCGTACCTTCACCCCCTCCTCCCTCAGCATCCCATACCTTTACCCCCCTCCCTCAGCATCCCGTACCTTTACCCTCCCCTTCCTCAGCATCCCGTACCTTCACCCCCTCCTCCAGCATCCCATACCTTCACCTCCTCCAGCATCCCGTACCTTTACCCCCCCCTCCCTCAACATCCCGTACCTTTACCCCCCTCCCTCAACATCCCGTACATTTACCCCCCTCCCTCAACATCCCGTACCTTTACCCCCCTCCCTCAACATCCCGTACATTTACCCCCCTCCCTCAACATCCCGTACCTTTACCCCCCTCCGACATCCCGTACCTTTACCCCCCCTCCAACATCCCGTACCTTTACCCCCCCTCCCTCAACATCCCGTACCCCTATCCTCCTCCATCAACATCCCGACCCTTCACCTCCTCCCACTTGCACCGTTCAATCTCCCTCTGCATTGTCTGTAACCTTCCCATCACCATGAACTTCACTTTCAGGTAGCTCGGTATTTAACAATTTATTTACATTGATTGTCCTTCATGTCATCAGCTGTAATACCACAAAATAACCCGAAATCTCCAACAGTTCAACATATTATATTAAAATATCTATTTTACTCCAACAAGTAAAATGCTCGAAATTAACGAGTTTAACTTTCACCGATTTCCTCAACAAAATGTTTCACTGTCCGTTTCGGGAAGATTCTGTTCAGGTGTGATTATCCTCCCGTGCACTGTACTGTACATCGGTAAACCTCACCTTGCTGTTTCAGAACTTCACGTTCAGGTTCAGCACAAGTTTGTAATCACTAACATCGACCTGCTGCTTGATCTGCACTAGGATTATAAAATGTATTATTCCAGGTGATGCACACGGTGTCCAATGGGGTAAAGCACAATTTTAGAAAACGTACTGTACATATAAAGTAAGGACACGGCAAAACATTGCGGTCATCTATTTATTACGTACGCAAATATGGCGGATTTTGCCCTCCTCAATGCCCGAATACATACCTGTGACAATACTCCAATCTCCATGATCTTCCCCTTATGACAATTTAAAGGACCCCGAGACCACTGACAATCCTGCGTTGCCCACTGAAGATTACGGCAGGGATTTGACCAGGGTACCAGCACACACTGGCCTGCTCTTTTTAAAGAGGCACCGTGGGATCGTGAATGTCCACCAGCAGGTGCGTACAGGACAGCCGGCTTAACGTGCCCTCCCAAACATGCTGCATCAACGCCCTGCCTGTGACATCACCATGATGGTCACATGTCGCCAGGAATCAAACCCATACACGACGCCTCAAAATATGTTGTTTTTTTGTTTTGTATACAAGATCGAGGCTCGTGTAAGAGCTAACATTGATCACAAAAAAAAAAACGGACACACAAAACATACAATAAAGGGAGTGGGAGACAAGATGGGGAGAGAGAGGGAAGCACACAAGTACAACAGCAGAGAACAAGGACATCGGGAGATGTTGGAGGGAGAAGGCTTGGGGGGAGGAGGCATGAGAAGTGGGGTGGGGGGGTGGGAGAGGTATAAAACACTGACACTGCTAGAACTTCCAGGAAAGAAAGGTCGGGATTTCAAAAAAAGAAAGAAAGAAAAAAGTGGATCTGGGGTGAATTAACAGGGGTAGAAGAGATCAAGGTTTTGGATGGGGGAGGACGAGATGGTGGTGAACAGCTGTTTTAAAGACGTAGAGGGAGGAGTGGGATTGAAGAGAGTGAGGGAGTTTGTTCCAGAGGCAAAGAGGTGGGAGAAAAGAGGAATGAAGAAGTGAAGGTGAGCAGAGAGTCTTGATTTTGGCAGTTTCACCAGAAGAGGGTTACTGGCAGATCTTGTGCGACCTGTAGGAATATTTGGGGGGCAGAGCCCAGAGAGAGCTGGGGGAGTAAGGCCGGAGAGGAGTCGGTAGAAGACAGAAAGACCACCAACCTGCCTGCGGTGAGTAAGTGAGAGGCCCCCGGAGATAGCGTCATCGCGGGAGATTCCAATGATTCTGAATGCTTTGGTTTCAACAGCGTGAAGCCGAGCTAGGTGTGAGGCAGGAGCACCGGCCCAGAGGGGAGAGCAGTATTCCATTGAGCTGCAGATGAAAGCCTTTTATGTGGTGAGGTGCTCAGGTGTACCAAGTAAGGTCTTCGCACGACGGAGGATGCCCAGTCGGCGACTGGCTTTGGAGGCCAGCTTGGAAATGTGGTTTTCCCAGGAAAGATCATGGCAGATAGTGAGACCCAAAAGCTTGAGTGACAGAACTTCTTGGAGAGGATTATTCAGAAAGTGGATGGGAGGGTTGTCCAGACGGTCTTTTCGGAGAGACATGGTGACAGTGTGAGATTTGTCAGGATTGAAAGACATGTTCCACTTGTTTGACCAGTCTGTGATTTTATCCAGATCTGCAGAAAGTGAGGAGGCTGCAGACTGCCGATCTGAGGGATGAGGAATGGAGCGGCAGAGAGTGGAGTCGTCAGCAAAGAGATAGAGAGGATTTTCAAGAGTCGGAGAGATCATTGATGAAGGTTTTTTTTTTGACGATTTGATGTTCATCATTGTTCATTGATGATCATCAAAAAAGGTGTGCGTTTTTTTTTTCGTCTTTAACTTTAGCCTTCTCGATAAATTTACCTTTTGGATGGAATTAAAACGATGTTGAGACAGAGGTGACCAATTGAGGGTGAATGAAAGCTAAATAAATTTTAATGGAATATCATGGGAATAGGCACCAAATGGTCACCTTTCTGGTCAAAGATAATTGTTTTTGGACGAATAGTGCAGAATACTATCTATCTATAATTCCAGTAATCTCTGTCTGTACGTTTGTACGTTTGTCTGTGACCGCTGTTTCTCGACAACCACGGGTCCGATATACTTTTAACTTGCCAGGTATATTGCTGGGGACCCGAGGATGTGCCTTTTCAAGGTTTCATATTAATCGGACAATTACTTACCGAGCTATGTCCAAAAAACGATTCAACCAATCAGAGAGCAGCGAACGATCGCGTGTGCCGAACGTGGCGGGCACACTCTGCCTCGGATGGCACATTTGAGAGCGTATTCATTTATTTCACGTTTGCAAACTATGTTGGCGTTAAACTATGTTTTACAACTAATAAAAACGAATTTGCGATTCATTCGCTTTCCTGCGCGTTTGTGCACGCGATGGCGATTTCTTTACCAAACTCCGGAAGCCGTTCGCTTTGGACCAAACCATTGCATGTAAATAGAGGGGGGGGATTGTCACCACTCGCAAGCCGTTCGCTTTGGACCAAACCATTTCATGTAAATAGAGGGGGGGGGATATAATTTTAGATATAGATATAGTACGGGCATGCCCTAGTATTGATAAATGTCATAATTCCATCGAGGTATGCACACTCACCTCCGAGCTGTATACCCGGGGTCTGGATGTTGGCCCGGCTATAAACTCTCACCCTGTTGTGTCGCAGACAAGGTGATGCGTCATTTTGTGTGCTTTTCATCAGAAGGCACCGGTCGCTAGTGGACCTTAAATATCCCACAATATCCTTCGCAAAGCGTAGGCAAGTTATCACTCGCACCCTTAAGTTGCAAAATCCTGCCCAAGTCATCTTCCGGTCGAAGGTCAGGCCGAGCCAGCCCCCCAAATAAATTATACAATCATTTCAACTCGACGTACTGCACCTAACATGTAAATTAATGCCTTGGATAAAAAAAACAAAAAAAAACCACCTTTAGAGGCCATTTTTCCCCGCAAGCGGGGGTTGGCCTTTTTCGGGAACCGTGGTTGTTGTTGTTTTTTTTGGTCCCCTTTTCGAAGCAATGTTTTACGGCTGGATGCCCTTCCTGACGCCAACCCTTTTTTGCCGCCTTTAGCGACAAACAGGGAATTACCAGTGAACTGGTACTCAATTAGCCGACCTCGGAAGGATGACAGGCTGAGTCAACCCCCCTGGCGTTAATTCAGCGATCGACCGGGATTCGAACCCAGGATCCTGGGATCCTAAGCCGGCACCCTAGCCGCTAGCCCAACACCAGGGTTTTTAGTCGTCGTTTAATCATAAACAATGGTAGATATTGAATAACAAAAAAGAAAAACATCCAAAGACAAGTCAATTTTATTCAAAACCAGGCACAATATAAACATAAGCACAAAAAAGAGAATCCAAAAAGAAGACCCGATGAAGGCCTGGTTCAGAACGTGACAAAATGTGGGCCAGAACAATGGGTCATTGTAATGGTACAGCCCCCACTAGCTAAACGAGCCAACAGCTTATAAAGAAGCCTGTTTTATAGTCATGTCCTTCAAATCATAAATAAGGTTATACGAAAAACTTCCAAATATTATTTTGAGACGAAGGGGAAAAAAATGCGAAGGACCAGCTCCCTGGTGGGGGACAGAGGGCATGGGGGAGAGTAAACGGAGTTGCTTTTGACAACAGCAACATATTGATTGAAAAGTAGAAAACTTTAAAAGTTCTACTTTTCATTGTATTTTTAAGCTCTGAGTTCTTAGTTGGCCCCACCAAAAATACAGGGCAAATAGGCATGCCAAGACATTCAGTTGAAGAACCAGCAGAAAATGATATTTCGAAGTGAAAAAAAACACCTGTAGTGATAACTTAGACAATTTTGCAGGAATTTCTGTGCATTCATCATACAAAGAACAAAATAAAATAAAAACAGCATTCTTAAAAATTGAATACCGTAGCTCGTAATATGACAGCAATGATAACATGAATTATTATCAATCATGACAAGCACATACATACCTTGGTACCGCAAAAACCCATGTTTCGAATGAAAAAAAAACCCCACAAAACTCAGTCCAGTGAAAAATCTGGGCAGGGAAGGGGAGATGAAATGCAAGTAAAAGCCACGGCTGGCGTTCAACGCACAGAATGGTATAAAAGCTGCAACATTTGATGCAACGCGCATCGATTCTCAAGCCTGACTCACCGACGATGACGAGCTCAGATGCAAAAATAAAAAATGACAAGGGAAAGCAAATAATTGATCATCCAATACAAAGTCCTCAACGAGGCACCGCCCACTCAAAAAGGTTGTGGTGGCTTCCTGATTTCAAAAGAGGGGTGTGGAAGGAGTGCTTGACTACATCAGACCAGGGAGGAGGAAGAGGAACAGGAAGGAGACAGACAAAGAAGAAAAAAATATTCATCCCTCAAGTCTTTACTTAAGTGGGCATTACATTGATTGCTGAGAGTATGTCCTTCATTCATGGCAGGCATGTGCCAAGTTTGGGTTTCGATCGGCATCATTGCCATGACCGAAGCAACAACAGGTAATCGGGTCAACATATATTGATCGGCCTGGGAAGCCAAGGCATAGGTAAAAGTACATCTACCTGCAGATGTGAACATAGTTTTAAAAAAAGATAAGGGAAAAGTGTGAAGATCCCTTTCTAACTTGCACGGCCTTTATCGTCCTGCTCCTTCTCAAATCGGCTCTCAGGCCGAACTCGGATGATTCGTACTGCTACCCTGATTGTATTCGAAAACCGAGCTGGAACTCTTATATAAGAAAAGCACTCCGCTGCGACACATGACAGAGATGCCCTGTTGGCCAAAATGGCAACTTTAATCGTTGCCAGGAAAAGCATTGGGACCGACAGCACGACATTCAAAAGATCGGCTGAAAGACAATGATCCGTTCTGACCGTTTCCAAAAGAAAAAGCTGCCATTTTGTTTGCTCTGTCAAAATAGCATGGGGAAAACGTCAAGGAAATCTGGTTGTGAGGTTTCACAAAAGTTCAAGTGTTGGTACCAAAAAAAATAAAAAAATAAAAATAATAATAATAATCAAATAAA